>NC_091955.1:94518540-94876040 GCF_031021105.1 Erythrolamprus reginae
TCGCAGTTCAAGATCTTCACTGGAATCTCAGGGCTGTTCACATTATCAGGGTTCACGCAACTCAGGACCTGGAGAAGGTTGGTTGAAAGAAAGGAGATACATCAGACTGGAAAGGAAACATCCAGTCAGAACTGAAGAAGCTTCTTGGATGAGAAGCAAAACATCTTCAAGAAAAAACAAAGAAGCACAGTGGCCTCTTGAAAAAGAAAAAGCACCTTTGGGAACAACCGCTAGACTTCACATTAAATTTCCCATTTAGCTATCTCACTTAGTAACAAAAATTTGGGGCCTGATTTTATCTATCTATCTATCTATCTATCTATCTATCTATCTATCTATCATCTATCTATCTATCTATCTATCTATCTATCTATCTATCTATCTATCTATCTATCTATCTATTGGATTTGTATGCTGCCCCTCTCCGCAGACTCGGGGCGGCTAACAACAGTAATAAAAACAGCATATAACAATCCAATATTAAAACACTTAAAAACCCTTATTATAAAACCAAACATACAGACAGACATACCATGCATAAAATTGTAAAGGCCTAGGGGGAAAGAATATCTCAGTTCCCCCATGCCTGGTGGCAGAGGTGGGTTTTAAGAAGCTTACGAAAGGCAAGGAGGGTGGGAGCAATTCTAATCTCTGGGGGGAGTTGGTTCCAGAGGGCCGGGGCCACCACAGAGAAGGCTCTTCCCCTGGGTCCCGCCAAGCAACATTGTTTGGTTGACGGGACTCAGAGAAGACCCACTCTGTGGGACCTAACTGGTCGCTGGGATTCGTGCAGCAAAAGGCGGTCCCAGTCCCGGAGATAATCTGGTCTGGTGCCATGAAGGGCTTTATAGGTGATGACCAACACTTTGAATTGCGACCGGAAACTGATCGGCAACCAATGCAGACTGCGGAGTGTTGGTGTAACATGGGCATATTTGGGAAAGCCCATGATTGCTCTCGCAGCTGCATTCTGCACGACCTGAGGTTTCTGAACTGGTCATTTGTACCTGTACTTATTTAGCCTAAGGCCAGGTAGGCAAAGTTGGCTCTTCTATGACTTGTGGACTTCAACTCCCAGAATTCCCGAACCAATCATGCTAGCTCAGGAATTCTGGGAGTTGAAGTCCACATGTTCATGAGATCTTATGCCTCTTGATAAAATGAGCTTGTCAGAAGAAGAAAAAAGATATCAAATTCAGGCTTTATTGTGACCCCAGACCAGTGTTTCCCAACCTTGGCAACTTGAAGACATTTGGACTTCAACTCCCAGAATTCCCCAGCCAGCATTCGCTGGCTGGGGAATTCTGGGAGTTGAAGTCCAAATATCTTCAAGTTGCCAAGGTTGGGAAACACTGCCCTAGACTAACGCAATGCCTTCTCCCCGGGATGGAGTATGAAACTCCTTAACAATAAAAAAAAGCAATCCAACTTGGCTGCTGCTGAGAAAAGAGGATTATATTATAGAATCTTGAAAACTGAGTACATGTGTTTTGTAGCCCTTATTTGATCAGTGTGTGTTAAGGCAGATCCTCCACAATGCCTTTGATCTCCTTCGATACTCGGCTTTGATTTAAGGGGAAGCTGGGTAGCAGTTATGGGATGTGAAAGGAAGGTCCCTGTGTTTTGTGTTTCTGCAGCGTTTTTTCAAATGTCTTATTCCCAGCCTCAAAAAAAATCCCATTATCCTGAGATTTCAGAGCTAAACCCCCTTGAAAAAACCTTTCAGAGGACAAAGAGCAAAGAGAAGAGGAGGAGGAGGTAGTGCACTAACAATTTCTTCAGAAATAGGTTGGAAACAGTTGTGAGAATTCAAAACAAACTATTATTGCGCACTGCCTGCTTATGGTTTGTGGGAGGGAGGGAAGGGAAAGGGAGAGAGGGAAACAGCGGGAGAGAGGGGGAGAGGAGGAAAGGGAGAGAGGGGGGAAGGAGGGAGAGAGGGAAAGAGGTTGGAAGAGAGAATGGGAGAGAGGGAGGTGGAAGGGAGAGAGGGAAGGGAAATACAGAGGGAAAGAATAGGAGAGAGAGGGAGAGGGGTAAGGGAGAGAGGGAAGGAGGGAGGGAGAGGGAAGGAGAGAGGGAGGGAGGGGGAAGGGAAAGGGAGAGAGGGAAATGGAGAGAGGGAGAGCGGGAGGGGGAAGGGAAAGGGGGAAAGAGGGAGCGAGAGAAAAGAAGAGGGAGAGAAGGAAGGAGAGAGATGGGAAAGGGAGAGGGAGGGGGAGGGGAATGGAGAGAGGGAAAGAGAGCAGGAGGGAGGGAGGGAAAGAAGGAGGGAGATGGGGAAAGGGAGAGAGAGGGAGAGAGAGGGGGGAAAGGGAAATGGAGAGAGGGAGGGTGGGAGAGGGAGAGAGATGGATGTAAAGGGAGAGGGAGAAAAGGAAGGAGAGAGACGGGGAAGGGAGAGGGAGGGAGGGACATGGAGGAGGAAGGATTTAATTTAATTTAATTTAATTTAATTTAATTTAATTTAATTTAATTTAATTTAATTTAATTTAATTTAATTTAATTTAATTTAATTTAATTTAATTTAATTTAATTTAATTTAATTTAATTTAATTTAATTTAATTTAATTTAATTTTTAATTTAATTTTTAATTTAATTATAAATTTATAAGCTGCCCAACTCCTTGCGGCTTTTAAGTCGCATGCTGGAAAAAGAGATGGAAACAGAAAGAGGACAATGGCCAAGCATTTGAAATGGGAGTCCTGTGACTGCGAGGGGGGGTCCCCACTGGAAACAAAAGCTTTTGGGGAGTACCTGATAACTTCGAACGGTTGCTAAGCAACTGCTCCTCAATGGAGGACCGCCTGAAAAGTCAAGAAGGTATGATCGTGGTCATGTGACTGATGCTCCGCCCACCTTTTTTTTTAACCTGCATCATGGCAACCAGTGTAAACAGGACGGGCCTCTGGTTGCATGACGGGAGACGCCATCTTGAATTTTTTGACCACCCCCTGGTCATTTTGATTGTTTTATATGAAGGTCTTCCAAGCAATTTTTAAAAAAAAGAACCCTGGGAGAATGTAGCATGGAAAACATCAGAAAAGCTGTGGAACATTCTTTTTTGTTTTAAATGCCATCTATGTTTTAAAATCACATTATTGGCTTCGCTGTTCAAGGGGAGGAAAATCCACATTGGAGTCTCCGTCCTTCCCTCCCGCTTTCCTCCACAGCTCCCAAAGACTGTGGCTAAGAAGAATGCTCCCTTCATCTCCTGCCTTTAATCTCCCCACTGAAATGGATCTCCATATATCTGCCGAGATCCCTATCAGGATAGATTTGCCTGCTCTTGAGATCTTAAGAGGCAAAGCAGATTAACATCAAACGAACCGAGGGAAGGAGGGAAGCTTAGAGCAGATAAGAAATGTAACCATCCACTGAGAGATCTTTTTCCTTCCTTCCTTCTTTCCTTCCCTTCCTTTCCTTCCCTTTTCCCTCTTTCCTTCTTTCCTTTCCTTTCCTTCCTTCCATTTTTCCCTTTCTTCCTTTCCTTCCCTCTTCCCTTTTCCTTCTCCCTTCTTTCCTTTCCTTCCTGCCCTTTTCCCCTTTCTTCCTTTCCTTCCTTCTTCCCTTTTTCCTTCCCTTCCTTCTTCCCTTTTTCCTTTCCTTCCCTTTTGCCTTTCTTCCTTTCCTTCCCTCTTCCCTCTTTCCTTCCTTCCTTTCCTTTCTTCTTCCTTCTTTCCTTTCCTTCCTGCCCTTTTCCCCTTTCCTCCTTCCCTTTCTTCTTCCCTTTCTTCTTCCATTTTCCCTTCCCTTTTCCCTTTCTTCCTTTCCTTCCTTCTTTCATCTTTCCTTCTCCCTTCTTTCCTTTCCTTCCTGCCCTTTTCCCCTTTCTTCCTTTCCTTCCTTCTTCCCTTTTTCCTTCCCTTCCCTTTTCCCTTTCTTCCTTTCCTTCCTTCTTCCTTCTTTCCTTCCCTTCCTTCTTCCCTTTTTCCTTTCCTTCCCTTTTGCCTTTCTTCCTTTCCTTCCCTCTTCTCTCTTTCCTTCCTTCCTTTCCTTTCTTCTTCCTTCTTTCCTTTCCTTCCTGCCCTTTTCCCCTTTCCCCTTCCTTCTTCCATTTTCCCTTCCCTTTTCCCTTTCTTCCTTTCCTTACTTCTTCCCTCTTTCCTTCTTTCCTTTCCTTCCTTTCCTTTTCCCCTTTCTTCCTTTCTTTCCCTCTTCCCTTTCCTTTCCTTCCCTCTTCCCCTTTCCTTCCTTCCTTTCCTTTCTTCTTCTTTCCTTCCTTCCTTCCCCTTAAAAAAAATTCCCTTTTTCCTTTGGGTTCCCAATAGAATGCCCTCTCCCTTTCTCCGGCCCTGATATTCTCCTTCTTGAGGCACCTGTCACTCACCAGGGTCTTGTAGTCGATCTGCTGCCGGATGAGTTTGTCTTCGCTTAAGGAGTAGCGGGCTTCTCCCGTAATGGCATCGATGGGCCCCTTTTCCATCTGCTGCTTGATGGCGCAAAAGAGCGAAAAGAGAGGCTCCCCAGCACATTCCTACGACAAGGAAAGTAGGGAATAAAAATAAAAGATAAGGACAAGATTGGGGAGAAAACTGCTGGTCATCATTTTTCTGCAGGTGCTCTCTGAGCATATTTATTATCTTGTGGACATTTCATCACCCAGTTAAGGAACATCATCAGTGCCACAAAGGGGTGGGTGGGTTTGCTCTCTGTTTATATACAAAGGGCTGCCCTGCCAGGGTTGGTGAGAATAATTAGGCTCTTGTTTACTGTTGGATGGTTTGTCTTAGTTGGTAGTTTTATTTATTAATAAGATTTGTATGCCGCCCCTCTCCGCAGACTCGGGGCGGCTAACAACAGTAAAAAAGACAATATAAACAAATTTAATATTAAAAGTAATTTTTAAAAACCCCAATTTAAGAAAAACCAATCATACATATAGATATACCATGCATAAATTTTATAAGCCTAGGGGGAAGGGAATATCTCAATTCCCCCATGCCTGACGACAGAGGTGGGTTTTGAGGAGCTTACAAAAGGCAAGGAGGGTAGGGGCAACTCTGATATCTGGGGGGAGTTGGTTCCAGAGGGTCGGGGCCGCCACAGAGAAGGCTCTTCTCCTGGGCCTCGCCAAACGACATTGTTTAGTCGACGGGACCTGGAGAAGACCACCTCTGTGGGAACTAAGTTCATTGATTAGGGCATTGTTTACTATTTATTTATTTATTTACTTACTTACTTACTTACTTACTTACTTACTTACTTACTTACTTATTCGGTCATTCATTCATTCATTCAATGTTTAATTTATTCATTCATTTTATTTAATTCCCTCAACACTGTCAAATTATTTACTAAGTCTGCACAACTATTACTACTAGTTTTTTCTCATCGTTCCTATCACCCATCTCCTCCCACTCATGACTCTATGACTGTAACTTGTTGCTTGTATCCTTAAGATTTTTATTCATATTGATTGTTTCCTCATTGCTTATTTGACCCCTATGACAATCATTAGGTGCTGTACCTCATGATTCTTTACAAATGTATTTTTTTTTCTTTTATGGACACTGAGAGCATCCGCACCAAAGACAAATTCCTTGTGTGTCCAATCACACTTGGCCAATAAAGAATTCTATTTCTGTTTCTATTTCTACTATACTATACTATACTATACTATACTACACTACACTACACTACACTACACTACACTACACTACACTACACTACACTACACTACTCTACACTACACTACACTACACTACACTATATTATATCGCCCATTCCCTAGGCACTCTGGGCGGCTCACAACCAAAAATAAACATCAAAATACTAAAAACCAATAAACATCAAAATACTAAAAACCTATAAAAACAGTTAAAAACAATTAAAATTGTTTACTATTTGTTTGTCTGGTATCAACCCTTGCTTCTCTGGGTGCTCATTTCTGTCAAGGAGTGGGGGTTTTTGGTCTTTTTGCTGCCTTTTTAACTCTTTTTAATTGTCTGGTTTGAGATATCTCTTCTTTTTTTAAGACATTTCCTTGATAGCAATTAAACACTAAATAAGGAAGGATTAAAACCACGATTAACACCAGACTAATAATCAAGCAACAAACAACAGCCTAATCAAGGAAATCATACACACACCCAAGAAAATCCCACCAAAACTGATAGGGCAAGACATTTGTATGTAAACAGAGAGTAAACCACTGATGATGTTATCTAGGCTGGTAGTGAAAGGTCTGTAGGCAGCCACGAACGATGCCGGAAGGCTCAATTTAGAATTGGCCGTAGTGATAAACATGGTAGCCTGCCCAATGCTACAATCGCCTTAGGAAAACATCAAATTGTGCCGTGCCAGGCTTCATCCCACTTCCCTCCTCTCTCACCCCGGAATACTGGTACAGAATAATTTTGGGACTTTGGCTGGAGGCATGAGCGGCAGCTGGGCTGACCCAACGATAGGCCAGATGTCGTTGGGGAGCTCACAAGGGGAAGGACACTTATGATTAGGTGATGGATGATAGATGGATGGATGAAGGAGAGAGGACTGGATTGCTGGAAGCAAAGCACGTGTCCTGGACTCGGACTGAGTCAAAAAGAGGGGGAATCTAAGGAGGAGGGCACTATTTATACTTTTCAGACTCGGTCCTGATTGGCTAACGGACAAGGTCAACCCATCCTTGGAGACTAGCTCCACACACTTTGGAGAACAACCAAGCTCAGAAAATACCAAGGACTTCCCGATCCTCGCCCTCGTCCTCTCTGCAAACCCCACTCCCTAGTCATCATCGTCATCATCCTCCACCTCCTCCCCCTTCTCCTCTTTCTCCTTCACTTCCTCCTCCACCTTCTCCACCTCCTCCTTCTCCACCTCTTCCTCCTCCTCCTTCTCCACCTCCTTCTCCACCTCCTCCTTCTCCACCTCCCCCTTCTCCACTTTCTCCTCCACCTCCTCCTCCACCTTCTCCACCTCCTTCTCCACCTCCTCCACTTCCTCCTCCTCCTTCTCCACCTTCTCCACCTCCTCCACCTTCTCCTCCTCCCTGCAAAACCCACTCCTTTTTAACACTGAGGATGTTACCAAGGGTGGTACTGAAACATCTGCAAGAAAACAACCCAGCTCAGAGAGCACCAAGGACCCCATAATCCTCCTTCTCCTTCTCCTTGTAAGTCCTACTCCCTTCTAGCACTGATGATGTTACCTAGTTCCATAATGAAACATCTGCAAAAAAACCCCCGCCAAGCTTGGAGAACACTAAGGACCCCACAATTCAACTGAACTACAAATTCTTTTGGAATCATTCTTCCTCAGAGCATCATTATTTTATTATTATTATTTATTAGATTTATATGCCGCCCCTCTCCAGAGACTCGGAGCGGCTTACAATAGCATGCCAATAGCCCTTCTCTGGGGACTATTAGCTTGAAGCATTCTCTAAGAGAAAAGACTTAGAATTCTAGACTTGGGAAGGGACCCTTTGAGGGCATAAAGACCATCCCTCGCTCAGTCCAGGAATGCAAAGGAAAGCCTCCCTCATAGGTGACCATCCATCCTCTTAGTTTAACACATCTCAAGACAGTGAGCCCAAGGACAAAAACTGCCCATGCAGGTAGTCCTGGATTTACAGCCGTTCATTTTGGGTCCGTTTGAAGTTACAACGACATTGAAAAAAGTGACATCTATTTTCCACACTTATGAGCATTGCAGCGTCCCCATGAGCACCTGATCAAAATTGAAACATTTGGCAACTGGCATGTACTTAATGACTGTTGCATGTCCTCGGGAAGACATGACCCTGTTTGGCCACCTTGAGTCAACGGGAAAAATGGATTCATTTAACAACCGTGTTCCTAATCTAGCGACTGCAGTGGCCGGGGTTGTCGTAAAATGGGGCAAAACTCACAGTGATGGAAATTTTGGGCTCAGTCGTGGTTGTAAGTCGAAGACTGCCTGCATTTTCGTATCTTCCCTCCCTTAACATCCCAGCAGCATAATTTTCCTGTATGATAAATCCACTACAGTGGTACCTCTACTTACGAACTTTATTTGCTCCGTGACCGGGTTCTTAAGTAGAAAAGTTTGTAAGATGAAGCAATTTTTCCCATAGGAATCAATGTAAAAGCAAAGAATGCATGCGATTGGGGAAACCACAGGGAGGGTGGAGGCCCTGTTTCCTCCCAGGAGATTCCTAGAGAGGCCCCAAGGAGGCTTCTCCCTGCCTTTTCCAGCCCTGTTTCCTCCCAGGAGATTCCTAGAGAGGCCCCACTGAGGCTTCTCCCCGACTTTTCCGGCCTTGTTTCCTCCAGGAGATTCTTAGAGAGGCCCCACAGGGGCTTCTCCACACCTTTTCCAGCCCTGTTTCCTCCCAGGAGATTCCTAGAGAGGCCCCACAGAGGCTTCTCCCCACCTTTTCTGGCCTTGTTTCCTCCAGGAGATTCCTAGAGAGGCCCCAAAGAGGCTTCTCCCCACCTTTTCTGGCCTTGTTTCCTCCCAGGAGATTCCTAGAGAGGCCCCACGGAGGCTTCTCCCCATCTTTTCCAGCCCTGTTTCCTCCCAGGAGATTCCTAGAGAGGCCCCATGGAGGCTTCACCATGCCTTTTCCAGCCCTGTTTCCTCCCAGGAGATTCCTAGAGAGGACCCACAGAGGCTTCTCCCCACCTTTTCCAGCCCTGTTTCCTCCCAGGAGATTCTTACAGAGGCCCCACGGAGGCTTCTACATGCCTTTTCCAGCCCTGCTTCCTCCCAGGAGATTCCTAGAGAGGCCCCACGGAGGCTTCTCCCTGCCTTTTCCAGCCCTGTTTCCTCCCAGGAGATTCTTACAGAGGCCCCACAGAGGCTTCTACATGCCTTTTCCAGCCCTGCTTCCTCCCAGGAGATTCCTAGAGAGGCCCCACGGAGGCTTCTACATGCCTTTTCCAGTTACATTTTCGGAGGCTCGGGTTTGTAAATGGAAAATGAGAAGAGGCAAAAATAATCTTGAACACCCGGTTCTTATCTGGAAAAAGTTCATAAGTAGAGGCATTCTTGGGCAGAGGTACAACTGTATTTGGAATGTATTGCAAGAAATCAAGGCATGTCCTTGATTGGTCATGTCGTCCACTCTCCTGCTTTGGGACCCCCAGCTTACAAGCCCTTGCAAAGTATGCACCAAAGGGGCATTTGCAGCCCACTTCTAATTTGCAGAAATCTTTTACTGCTTCCCTTGCAATCAATTCCTCCAACCGATTGGGGTCCTTTGAATTCAACAAAGGCAAAACAAGCCGAGATTAAATTCCCCACCGTGGATGAAACGCCCCCCCCCCCCCCCCCCCAGGAGATTACAACCCTGGAAATGCTGACTCCCACCGTCTTCCCAATCAAGCTTCCTTTCTCAATCATTGACTGATTGACTCTCAGCCTAACTTGATTGTTAATCGTTTTCTCCTTGGTTCCCCCATCAATTGTTTTCTGCTTGATCCGCCATCAATTGTTTTTCTGCGGGATTCTCAATCAAAGAGAAAACAATACACCCTCATTAAAGCTGCAACCAAGAAGGAAATCACAGCCTCCCTGACACTGGCAAGGAGAGCTAATGTATATAATCACAACTCCTTAGCAACTGATGATGTTGCCCAGTTTGGTGATGAAACGTCTGCAAGAAAGTGGCTGAGTGAGAGAGTAATCCACTCCACTGCACTCCATTCCAGTCTACTCTACTCCACTCCAGTCTACTCTACTCCACTCTACTCTACTCTACTCCACTGCACCCCATTCCAGTCTACTCTACTCCACTTCAGTCTACTCTACTCTATTTTACTCTACTGCACCCCATTCCAGTCTACTGTACTCCACTTCAGTCTACTCTACTCTACTTTACTCCACTGCACCCCATTCCAGTCTACTGTACTCCACTCCAGCCTACTCTACTCTATTTTACTCTACTGCACCCCATTCCAGTCTACTGTACTCCACTTCAGTCTACTCTACTCTACTTTACTCCACTGCACCCCATTCCAGTCTACTGTACTCCACTCCAGTCTACTCTACTCTATTTTACTCCACTGCACCCCATTCCAGTCTACTGTACTCCAGTCTACTCTATTTTAATCCACTGCACCCCATTCCAGTCTACTCTACTCTATTCTAAAATTGAACCTCTGCAATAAGTCCATCAAATCACCATTTCATTTTCTCTCTCCGTCCATTCTCTCTTTCTCTTCAACTATCCTCCCTGGAGGGTTGATGTGCGACCACTCACCACGGCCAACTTCCCACTTTCTAAATTGCAGGGATGCATTTTCAAGTGCAAAATCTGCTGGAAACTGACCGGGTTTCTATCAGAAACGCCAAGTCCTGCTGAACACGCAGGCTGCAGGCTGAACTCATGGATTCCCCCCGCCCCAATTTCCATTCTTGCCCCGTGTAGTGTGAATCCCTCTGTGCCTGCAATCCTGGCTCTTCTCCCGGAGGGCCTTCCTCCCAAATCTCTTGGTGTCCTCCCAATTTTGTCCTCGGCGAATCCAGAGAGCCCCAGGTCAGAAGCAAAAAAAGGTGTGTTTGTGTGTGTGTGTGTGTGCACGCACAAACTCTTTCCTTCCCTGCAGCACCTGCCTGCCACTTAATTAGCTTATCTCTGGGCAACATATGGCTTCCTTGTGGCTTATCGGCCCGCGTTTTCGGAAGAGAGGCAGGAAGACAAGAAGGTGAAAAATAGTCTATTATGAGAGCGGGGTCTTCCCAGGCTCAGCTCCCTCCTTCCTCTGTCCCCCGTCCCCACCAATTTCAGCCGAAAATGGATAATCTGATAGCGGGAATCAGGAACTGACCTTCCAAGTTCCTTTGCAACTGTTTTTTTCTGGGTGTGAGAAAGGCATGGGAGAACGGAGAAGGGTTAACAAGTAGATTTAACGGATTAACAAGAGTTGGAAGGGAACTTGGAGGTCATCTAGTCCAACCCCCTGCCCAAGGAGATCCTATTTATTTATTTATTTATTAGATTTGTATGCCGCCCCTTTCTGTAGACTCGGGGCGGCTCACAACACAATAAAACATTTCATGACAAATCTAATAATTTACAATTTAAAATTTAAAATAGTTAAGAAAACCCCATTTTTAATCAGACATACCTACAAACATACCATACATAAATGACATAGGCCCGGGGGAGATATCTCAGTTCCCCCATGCCTGACGACAAAGGTGGGTTTTGAGGAGTTTACGAAAGGCAAGGAGGGTAGGGGCAGTTCTAATCTCTGGGGGGAGCTGGTTCCAGAGAGCCGGGGCCACCACAGAGAAGGCTCTTCCTCTGGGGCCCGCCAACCGACAGTGTTTAGTTGACGGGACCCAGAGAAGGCCGACTCTGTGGGACCTAATCGGTCGCTGGGATTCGTGCGGCAGAAGGCATTTCTGACAGATGGCAGTCCAGTCTCTGGAATAGAATAGAATAGAACAGAACAGAACAGAACAGAACAGAGTAGAGTAGAGTAGAGTAGAGTAGAGTAGAGTAGAGTAGAATAGAATAGAATAGAATAGAATAGAATCTTTATTGAGAATAGAACGGAACAGAATAGAATCTTTATTGAGAATAGAATAGAATATTCTTTATTCTGCTTCTGGTTTGATACAAAATCTAGGGAAAGATATTCGACCTACCTGACCAAATAACCTATGCCCTACATGGCATAGGACCAGACTATTTCCGAGACCGCCTTCTGCCGCACGAATCCCAGTGACCGGTGAGGTCCCACAGAGTTGGTCTCCTTAGGGTCCCGTCGACCAAACAATGTCGGCTGGTGGGACCTAGGGGAAGAGCCTTCTCTGTGGGGGCTCCGGCCTCCTGGAATCAGCTCCCCCCAGAGATTCGCACTGCCCCCACCCTCCTTGCCTTCCGAAAAAGTTTAAAAACTCCTCTTTGCCGCCAGGCCTGGCGTTCCTTAGACCTTCCCCCCGACCGATGAATGCTTAGTTTGACTGCTGAATGAATGATATTGATAGTTTTTAATTAGAATTTTAAGATTGTTTTTAAAGGTATAGTTGGATTGTTATTATTGTTTCCTGTTTTTCTGTACATGCTGTGAGCCGCCCTGAGTCCTCGGAGAGGGGCGGCATATAAATCCAAATCAATCAATCAATCAACCAAGAAAGAAAGAAAGAGAGAGAGAGAGAGAGAGAGAGAAAGAAAGAAAGAAAGAAAGAAAGAAAGAAAGAAAGAAAGAAAGAAAGAAAGAAAGAAAGCATAAATAATTTAAACATCTTAAGAAGAGATTGGACAGCCATTCATGTGGAATGGCATAGGACAGTGATGGTGAACCTATGGCACGGGTGCCACAGGTAGCACACGGAGCCATATCTGCTGGCACGCGACCCATTGCCCTAGCTCATCTCCAATGTCCATGCGTGTGCTGACTAGCTGATTTTTGGCTCACTCGGAGGCTCTGGGAGGGCGTTCCGTGCTAAACAACCAGCAGGCAAATTAGCAAAGATCCCTTGGCCTGTATTTAGATTCCGTCTCTGCAGAAATAAGGGCTTAGCAATCACGACTTACCTTGAGAAATTTATAAAGAAGGAAGGTGAACCAATTCGTAAGCATCTTCTCCGCCACAGATTCGGTCCTAGAACAAAACAGAAGGAGAGAGAAGGGGGGGGAAATACTAATATTTCCCTCCTGTTGTCAAGCCGGTACAGAACTTGGTGATAAATTATTATTATTATTATTATTATTATTATTATTATTATTATTAATTTGATTTGTATGCCGCCCCTCTCCAAAGACTTGGGGCGGCTCACAACAGTAATAAAAACAATACAACATTGGAACAAATCTAATATTAAAAAACATATAAAACCCTATCATTATTTTAAAAATAAAAATTAAAAAAATGGCAAATTAACGTCTTGCCACACTCTCTATGGAAGGCCTGATGTTGATGGGAACTTGGGAAGGGTGATTTTCATGACGGAACAGATACAGCCATACAAAGCATTGTTTTGAGTGGTTCAAGGTCATCCTAGGCCCAACCACCTGGGCAGAAGCGGAAGGAGGACTTGCCATGCTGGCACAATCTGAGTGGGCAACGTGACAGGTTTGTGGGTGGGGGGCATGAGATGTGAACTTTCAACTGGATGGGAAACTCCGATTCAGATTTCCAGGATGACTCGAGCAATAAATTCCTTCCTTCCTTCCTTCCTTCCTTCCTTCCTTCCTTCCTTCCTTCCTTCCTTCCTTCCTTCCTTCCTCTCTCTCTCTTTCTCTCTCTCTTTGAGCTGAGGCAGGGAGCGTTCCATTGGGTCCATTTGTTGGGGGTCAAGGGAAAGGGAGGGTTTTGCCTTCTCTTTCTGCTGAAAATCCCCATAGACAATTGGTGGCCCAGTGTGGGACACAGAATGCTGGACTTGATGGGCTTTGGCCTGATTCAGCATGGCTCTTCTTATGTTCTCTCTGCCTTTCTCCTTCCTTCCTTCCTTCCTTCCTTCCTTCCTTCCTTCCTTCCTTCCTTCTTTCCTTCTTTCCTTCCTTCCTTCCTCTCTCTCTCTCTCTCTTTCTCTCTCTCTTTGAGCTGAGGGAGGGAGCATTCCATTGGGTCCATTTGTTGGGGGTCAAGGGAAAGGGAGGGTCTTGCCTTCTCTTTCTGCTCAAAATCCCCATAGACAATTGGTGGCCCAGTGTGGGACACAGAATGCTGGACTTGATGGGCTTTGGCCCCATTCAGCAGGGCTCTTCTTAGGTTCTCATGCTCTGCCAGGCTTACCTCCGAAGCAATAACTTGGGGTGGTTTTTGCTCTCCAGGTTCTTGTCAATCAGGTCGGCCAGGAGCTGCTTGAGGACATCCGTGGCATATTCGAGCTTGCTCTGCAGCACCGTCATGATGAGGGAGGCCACGTTGCCACGGTCTCTCATGGAGAAGCTGCGTTGGGACTCCAGGGTGCGGATGAAGGAGAGGAGAAAGGCCTTGTTGTTGATGAGCTGGGCGAAAAACTTGAGGCCTTTCTCCACCCGGTCTTGGCGATAACCAGGAACCTGCCAAAAACAGGAAGGATCCAGGATAAGAGTTGGAAGGGACCTTGGAGGTCATCTAATCCAACCCCCTGCTCAAACTCAAACTCCTGACCTGCTCTTCTCTCTGGCAGCCCTTCAAGTATTGGAAGACTGCTATTGTGTCACCCCTGGTCCTACAGTCACTGAATTTAAACATGTCTAGGATAAACATATATCAATCCTAAGATAAAATACAGAAAATAGTATAAGGGCAGACTAGATGGATCATGAGGTCTTTTTCTGCCATCAGTCTTCTATGTTTCTATGTTTTATGACAGCTCTGTGTATGCGCATATCGGGATGCGCTCCAGCGGTTCTTCTGCCTCATTTATCTCCGACTCCAAAGGTAGCTGATAACTGTCCAACAGCCCTGGCTCTGTCTCTGCTTCTGATGCAGAGCACTTCTTAGAGCCTTTCCCAGACTCCAGAACTGGTCCATGTTTCTCCCCAACTCCTCACTGGCCGAGTCTGCCTAGAGCCTCCCCCAGACTCCAGGACTGGTCCATGTTTCTCCCCAACCTCCTCACTGACTGAGTCTGACGCCAACTCTGTTGCCCACTGCCGGGCCACAACAGGCTGGTTTTTAAAGGCCTTCCATGCATCGGTTTCTTTTCCATCCCAAATTCTTACCTCCAGATCCCTGAGTACCGGATGGTCTTCAATGCCAGGGAAGAGGACTCTCATGGTATACGTCCGGTAATCCAGAAACGGTATTCCTGCCCCATCCAAGTCACTCGTCAACTCATGGATATCAGTCTGCAGTTCTGCAAAAGCTGTGGCAGTATAGAGGGGAAAAGGATGGTGTTTGTTTTAAAGGAAGGGAGAATTCACCTTGACTTACAATAGATCCTTTAGCGACTGATCCAAGTTACAACAGCCCTGAAAAAAGTGACTTATGACTGTTATTCACACTTACGTCCAATTGAAGAATCCTCGTGGTCACATGATCAAAATTCATTTGTAATTTACATTCAACTTTTGCTTCTGTTTACATCTTTTTTCTTTTATATATAGAAACATAGAAACATAGAAGTCTGACGGCAGGAAAAGACCTCCTGGCCCATCTAGTCTGCCCTTATACTATTTTCTGTATTTTATCTTAGGATGGATCTATGTTTATCCCATGCATGTTTAAATTCAGTTACTGTGGATTTATCTACCACGTCTGCTGGAAGTTTGTTCCAAGGATCTACTACTCTTTCAGTAAAATAATATTTTCTCATATTATGAACGTAAGTAATTACCTTTATTTATATAAGATGTAGAATTAAATTTGAAAGCATGAAAAATATCGATATGAAAAATCTGCATAATATGTAGAATTACAGTACAATGTTCCCTCGATTTTCGCGGGGGATGCGTTCCGAGATTGCCCACGAAAGTCGAATTTGCGCAAAGTAGAGATGCGGAAGTAAATACACTATTTTTGGCTATGAACAGTATCACAAGCCTTCCCTTAACACTTTAAACCCCTAAATTACAATTTCCCATTCCCTTAGCAACCATTTAGATTATTACTCACCATGTTTATTTATTAAAGTTTATTAAAAAAATATTTATTAAAGGCGGACGAAAGTTTGACGATGACATATGACATCATCGGGCGGGAAAAACCGTGATATAGGGGAAAAAATTGCGAAGTATTTTTTAATTAATATTTTTGAAAAACCCTGGTATAGACTTTTCGCGAAGTTCGAACCCGCGAAAATCGAGGGAACACTGTATATAAGAGATAATATGTAAGAGAAGGGAGAACTAGGCATCACTCTAGTTTTTAAAGGTTTGGGTGTATTTGTGTTTGTCTTTTTGTAATGTATATGAATTTACCCTTCCTAATAAAATTATTAAAATAAAATGAAAAAAAATTCAGATGCTCGGCAACTAACTCATATTTATGGCCATTGCAGTGTCCTGAGGTCACGTGATCCCCTTTTGTGACCTTCCGACAAGCAAAATCGATTGAGGACGCCAGATTTCACTCAACGACCGTGTTACTAAATTAATTTCCTCAGTGATTCACTTAACAACTGTGGCAAAAGGTTGTAAAGCGGGGTCAAAATTCTGAATCAAAATCCTTTTGTGCATCTTTATTTTCATGCCCTAACATTTTTTTTTGGACAATCATCATCATCATTATTATTATTATTATTATTATTATTATTATTATTATTATTATTATTATTATTATTATTATTATTTGGATTTGTATGCCACCCCTCTCCATAGACTCATGATGGCTGGATCAAGTTTTTGAAAGACAAATCCAGCTAGAAGTTGTATATTTTCCCACCATCCTTCTTTAGAGTTTTAGCCATTTTAATCTATGAAATGTAATCAATTTTGGGGGGGAGGGCTTATTTTCGGGGGAGGGTTTATTTTCAGAGTTAGGGCTTATTTTCAGTGGAGGGCTTATTTTGGGGGGCAGGGCTTATTTTGGGGGGAAGAGCTTATTTTTGGGGAGGAGGGCTTATTTTGGGGGGAGGGCTTATTTTGGGGGGCTTATATTCAGGGGGAGGGCTTACTTTCCCGAGTCTTCGGAGAGGGGCGGCATACAAATCTAATAAATAATAATAATAATAATAATAATAATAATAATAATAATAATAATAATAATAATAATTACTTTCGGGGCTTTATTTTCAGAGTTAAGGCTTATTTTCAGTGGAGAGCTTATTTTGGGGGAGCTTAATTTTTTGGGGAGAGTTTTTTTGGGAGGAGGGCTTATTTTTTGGGGGAAGGTTTATTTTGGGGGAGGTCTTATATTCAGGGGAGGGCTTATTTTGGGGGAGGGCTTATTTTGGGGGAGGGCTTATTTTGGGGGAGGGCTTATTTTGGGGGAGAGCTAATTTTCAGGGGAGGGCTTGTTTTAGGGGGGAGAGAAGTTATTTTCGGAGATAACCTATTTTGAAGGGAAACCCAGTAGAATCAGTTCCACTGGGTGTGCTCCCTATCTGGACTACCTCACAGGGTCATCAGCAAATTCACCCAAAACCCTCGGTCACCATCTTTGGCTGGCAGTACCTTCCTTGCACTCCAGAGCCACCCTGGACTCCAGATTGTCCATCTGCATCTGCAGCCTCTTCAGCGTGAGGTCGCTTTCCCGAGACTTCCGCTTGTAGGCGATCAGGACGGCCACGATGAAGATGATGAGCAGGCCGCCAGCCACGGCGATGCTGACGATGGCGGGAAGGCTAAGCGGGCTGTCCGAGGAGATGTTGACCATGCCCGGAGAGAATTCCATGCCTCCAACACGAGCCTGCAGAGAGAGGGGAGGGGGGCTTAGCCAGGGTTTAGCAATACAGTGGTTACTTAAGAACTTCATTCGTTCCGTGACCAGGTTCTTAAGTAGAAAAGTTTGTAAGTAGAAGCAATTTTTCCCATAGGAATCAATGTAAAAGCAAATAATGCATGCAAACCCATTAGGAAAGAAATTTTTTAGTACTGGATTATTATTGTATGCTGTCTTATTATTGCTGTTAGCCGCCCCGAGTTTTCAGAGAGGGGTGGCATACAAATCCAATTAATAATAATAATAATAATAATAATAATAATAATAATAATAAAAAACACACAACTCGGAATTTAGGTGGGAGGAAAAGGAGGAGGAGGACGGTCACTGCCCAGAGCCATCTGACCTCTGTTTGTGTCCTTTGCGGCATCTACTATGGGAGCTAAGGTGTCTCCTATGGCGATAAGCAATTGGGTGAAATCCTGCATCATAACAGCATACGACTCACGATCATTACCAGTCCCTGGGAACATTACTGCACACTCCATGAGAAGTGCTGCGACTTCAGCGGTGTGGTCCACACAGGCTCCTTTGGAGGACATTTGTTGAGCAGCTACGTGGACCACTCCGAACACTTTCATTAAACATTACAAACTGGACTCGTTTGGGTCCTCAGATGCGGCCTTTGGCCGGAGAGTGCTGCAGAGGGTGTGTGAATCGCATACGCCCCTGGTCCAGACGTCTCCCACCCTGTTATCTTGATCTTGGGTATATCCCATGTTGGACTCTCCGCAGCAGTGCATTGGAGAAGGACCGTTGAACTTACCTGAATGGTCTTCTCGATGCACTGCGAGGAGAGTCCAAACCCAACCCGGCCAGTTGGCCCAGGGGCTCAGTTGTTTTTCTTACTGTTGAGTTAATAAAGTTGTGTTGATTTGCACTACTCCTTCGTTTTTATTGACTGGGCTGCTGGGGGTGGCTACAGGGCGGAGCTAATTATTATTCTAATTTAACTCAGTCCCTAACCAATCAGGCTGAAGTATCACCCTGGGCGCTGGCAGATCTCATGATTCAAGGCATGAACACAGGAAGAATACAAGAACCTCCCAGTTGAAATTTGAGGATCTAAATATGAAGGCTTTAATTAATTAATTAATTAATTAATTCAACTTCTATGCCACCCAGCTCCTCAGACACACAACAGGAATAGATACAAAAGATATAGAAATCTAAGTATAAACAACATTCTAAAACCCCAATTTCTTAAAACCGGGCGCTCACATTCACCCAACCATACATGTAAATTCATTCATTGGCCGGGATTAGATGTTAGACTTAATGGCCCCAAGACTATTAGCAGAGATGGGTCTTTAAACTCTTGCAGAAAGCAGAAAGCAGGGAGGGTAGGGGCGGTGCGAATCTCCAGGGGGAGCTGATTCCAGAGGGCCAGGGCCACCACAGAGAAGGCTCTTCCCTTAGGCCCCGCCAGGTGGCATTGTCTAGCTGATGGGACCTGGAGAAGGCCGACTCTGTGGGACCTGACCGGCCGCTGAGATACATGAGGCAGAAAAACTGGTATTAAAAGTGAGGCTCTTCCCTTTTATTAGCCGCACAGGAATAAGTGAGGAACAATAAATTATACGCAAAAAGAAATTATGCATGAGAACATTGCTCTCCAGGTTCCAAGGCACGATTGACTTTTTGATTGATTCTTTTCAGGATAGGTAAATCGCCTTGCCCCCGCGACATGCCGGCGGTATTCCTTACCGTGACTTTATGCCGTCCTGTAAGATTGGGGGATTCGCACAACAGCTGGACATCGGAGACCGTAACCACGCAGGGTTTCTCTCCAATCAGCACAGTGTAATTCAGCTTGGCGTTTCCTCCTCCCACCGGCGGGGTTAAGTTCTTCCCCTAGGCCAAGAGAAACCAAAAGGGTTGACGGTGAGATTGGCGGCTTCTACATTTAATCAATCAATCGGTATAATTTTTTTAAATTTTTCTCCGCCATAAAATAAAACAACACATGGTTATAAACACAACAACAATGCTTAAAATCAACCATATACAAACTTTTTTTTCTCATTACTCGCTCCATGGAAAGTCTTACCTCTCTTCCTGTATAACATTTTCTGTTAATTTTATAAAATATTAGCAATTCTTAAAATTCTAAATTAATTTTTTTTCCTCACCCTCTTACTACTAAAGGTTACAACAATGTAAAGAATAATAAAATCTCTTTTATCTAAATTTAATCTTGTATCCTATAGTTGATTAAAAATTCTCTCTCTATATATATATCTTTAGTAAAAGAAACTGTTTGTAAAATGTAACCTGCATCATAAAATAAAGTTCTATATGTTTAAATCTAATCCATAGGTAAATTTTGTGTTATATCATTATATAGTGCTACCACCATTTAATCAATCAATCAATCAATCAATCAATCAATCAACCAATCAATCGATAATTAACTAATTGATCTGTAGAAAGTTAGCACGAGATGTTGTATTTAGCTGGCTCTATACAGTTGGGGCAATCCCATAGCACTGACCATGGTTGGGCCCATCCACCCGCCTAGACCAGGCGGGGGTTGCCGATCACGTCACTACTGGTGTGCTGTGCACGCAACTACAGGAGTCTGGCATGTGCACGCATTTGCTTCTGCACATGTGCAGGAAGTGAAATCTCCCAAGGGAACCTGTGCGTGAGATTTCAGTGATTTTTTTTGTTTCGGCGCACGCCAAAATCTCTTTCACCTGTGTGTCCTCTCGCATGTTTTTGCTTCCTGCACAGATGCAGAAATAAATAAAATGCGGGGTGGCGCAGCAGGTAGAGTGCAGTACTGCAGGCCACTGAATCTGACGACAGATCTATAGGTCAGTGGATCAAATCTCATCACCGGCTCAAGGTTGAGTTAGCCTTCCATCCTTTCCGAGGTGGGTAAAATGAGGACCCGGATTGTGGGGGCAATAGGCCGGCTCTGTTAAAAAGTGCTATTGAGTACCTGAGTCTAAGGAGAAGGGGGGCATAATAAATAAATAGATAGATAGATAGATAGATAGATAGATAGATAGATAAATAGATAGATAAACAAACGAACAAACATCACACACAAGGCACCCAAAGCTGTGCATGCAGCTCCAGTTTTACTACTAGTGCAGTGGAGTCAACCATACCGATAGGAACCTACTACTGACCCAGACATAATCATGTCCCATTTATCCACATTTCTGAGGCTGGGACACTTCCTAGTGCTTTTACAGCCCTCTCTAAGCGGTTTACAGAATCAGCCTTTTGCCCCCAACAATCTGGGTCCTCATTTGACCCACCTCGGAAGGATGGAAGGGTGAGTCGACCTTGAGCCGCTGGTGAGATTTGAACCGCTGAACTACAGCTAGAAGCTAGCTGAAGTAGCCTGCAGTGCTGCACTCTAACCACTGGGCCACCCTGGCTCCCTTCCTTCCTTCCTTCCTTCCTTCCTTCCTTCCTTTCTCTTTCTCTGTGTCTCTTTTGTTCTTTCCTTCTTTCTTTCCTTCTTTCTTTCTTTCTTCCCTCCCTCCCTCCTTCCTTCCTTCCTTCCTTGCAATAACATTTAGACTTATATACTGCTTCCTAGTGCTTTTACAGCCCTCTCTAAGCGATTTACAGAATCAGCCTCTTGCTCCAAACAATCTGGGTCCTCATTTGACCCACTTTGAAAGGATGGAAGGCTGAGTCAACCTTGAGCATGCTGAGATTTGAACTGCTGAACTACAGCTAGCAGTTCACTGAAATAGCCTGCAATGCTGCACTCTAACCACTGGGCCACCCTTCCTTCCTTCCTTCCTCTTTCTCTGTCTCTTTCTTTCTTCCCTTCCTTCCTTCCTCCCTCCCTCTTTCTCTTTGTCTCTTTCCTTCCTTCCTTCCTTCCTTCCTTCCTTCCTTCCTTCCTTCCTTCCTTCCTTCCTTGCAATAACATGTAGACTTATATACCATTCCATAGTGCTTTTACAGCCCTCTCTAAGCGGTTTACAGAATCAGTCTCTTGCCCCCAACAGTCTGGGTCCTCATTTGATCCACCTTGGAAGGATGGAAGGCTGAGTCGACCTTGAGCCTGATGAGCAAGCAGTTCGCTGAAGTAGCCTGCAGTGCTGCCCTCTAACCACTGCAGCACTCCGGCTCTGTTGGGTGCAGTTGTGGTTGTCATCTAGGTCTACTCACACTGCATTCTACTTCCCCGCCCCCGAGATACCTTCAAGATCAAAGGGGTCCCAGGTTTCAGTTCCAAAATCCCGGGGTGACTGAAGACCTCAAAGACGGGGTTAGGGTAGTAGGTGAAGTTGGTCTTGTTGAGGATCAGCAAGGAGAAGACATTGTCCAAGACAAAGCCGAACTCATCCGGCCGTTCAGCTAGATCGGACTGGTTATTGGGGTCCACCGTCAATGCCGGAGCCTGACAGACCATTTCCGTCTCATTCTGAACTTCGCAGACCTGCAACGGAGAACAAGCAAGAAGGTTGAGGACCAATCCCATTCTTCCTGCCATCCAATGTTAGAAAAGAGTAGTTGAACTGTTGTTTATAAATAGTCTGGAGCAGTGTTTCCCAACCTTGGCAACTTGAAGATATCTGGACTTCAACTCCCAGAATTCCCCAGCCAGCGAATGCTGGCTGGGGACTTTTGGGAGTTGAAGTCCAGATATCTTCAAGTTGCCAAGGTTGAGAAACACTGGTCTGGAGGACAGAAGGGAAAGTGGGGGACATGATTGAAGCATTTAAATATGTTAAAGTGTTAAATAAGGTTCAAGAGGGAAGTGTTTTTAATAGGAAAGTGAACACAAGAACAAGGGGCCACAATCTGAGGTGAGTTGGGGGAAAGATCAGAAGCAACATGAGAAAATATTATTTGACTGAAAGAGGAGTAGATGCTTGGAACAAACTTCCAGCAGACGTGGTTGGTAAATCCACAGTAACTGAATTTAAACATGCCTGGGATAAACATACTGTAAACATACTGTATATCCATCCTAAAATAAAATACAAGAAATTGTATAAGGGCCGAGTAGATGGACCATGAGGTCTTTTTCTGCCGTCAGTCTTCTAGGTTTCTATGTTTGTATGTCCCTTCCAACTCTGCTATTCCGTTCCAGTGTTTTTAATAGGAAAGTGAACCCGAGAACAAGGGGCCACAATCTGAGGTTAGTTGGGGGAAAGATCAGAAGCAATGGGAGAAAATATTATTTGACTGAAAGAGAAGTAGATCCTTGGAACAAACGTCCGGCAGAAGTGGTTGGTAAGTGCTCGGAGAGGGGCGGCATACAAATCTAATAAATTGTTATTAATTATTATTATTATTAACTGTGTTGGCTTTTTTGGCAGCTGCTGCACACGGCTGGCTCCTATTTATCCCCAGACTATCTCAGGGACCGCCTTCTGCTGCACGAATCCCAGCGACCAGTTAGGTCCCACAGAGTTGGCCTTCTCCGGGTCCCATTAACTAAACAATGTCGCTTGGTGGGACCCAGGAGAAGAGCCTTCTCTGTGGTGGCCCCAGCCCTCTGGAATCAACTCGCCCCAGAGATTAGAATTGCCCCCACCCTCCTTGCCTTTCGTAAGCTTCTTAAAACCCACCTCTGTCGCCAGGCATGGGGGAACTGAGATATTCTTTCCCCCTAGGCCTTTACAATTTTATGCATGGTATGTCTGTACAGTAGAACCTCGACTTACGAATTTAATTGGTGCCGGAAGGAGGCTCGTAAGTCGAAAAGCTCGTATGATGAAACATTGTTTCCCATAGGAAACAATGGAAAAGCGATTAATGCGTGCAAGCCCGAGGGCTGAGGTGGCGGTAGCGGCGGCTGCGGCTGCGGGGAGTCCAGCGCTGCCTGAGCTGTGAAGGTAAGGGCCAGGGAAAAGGGAGCCAAGCTGCTTTTTCTTTCCCGGGGGAGCGGGCGGGAAGGGCGAAGCCTCTAGGCTGATCTTTGCGGGTGGAAAGTGTGGGATCAGGCAGGGGTCCTGAGCCCACTCGCACCCCTTGCCTTCAACTTCCAGCGCTTCCTGAGGTTTTGGCTTTGCCTCCTTTTCGTGGCCCAGCGCGCTCCAAACGAAGCTGTCCCGGAGAGGCGAGTTGGTTTGAGAAAAGTCGGGCTTTTTGCCCTTCCCCTGAAGGGAGAGCAAAATCCTGCCCTTAAAAGCAGGTGGGTGTGGGAGGAAAAAGCCCTCCAGGAGCCGGGAGGATTTTAGCTCCGGGAGGGAGACTTGATTGCTCGGATCTTAATCGCCGCTGGGGGGTTAAGCTTAGGAGGATGATATTAGAACATGGACCCGGATCCCAACTAAGCTCCGTGCCTCGATCCTGGGAAGAGAGCTTGCGTGCAACGGCGCTTTTAAAAACTTTGCCTTGGCAGAGCTTGGCTGCCAATTTTCCATTCTTTCTGGTACAGCCGATGTCTGAACGATCGAAGTTCGTCCCCCCCTCCCTCCACGACTCGGCCCGGCAGCATTGCTGGCGTTCCAGGCGGGCCGCCCGGCATAAGCAGCGGTTTCATGCCTCTCGGGCCGGGCAGACAAGAGGTGCAGCGCTCCCACGGGGAAGGGAGAAGGCGGCGGCTCAAGCCCTTCCCCGTGCGCCCCTCCGGAGGAGCCCCTCTGGCGGTTGTCCGGGCGGGTGAAGGTGGCTGGGCTGCTGACAGGGACAGGCGGTGAGCGCTCGTATTCCGAATTTGGGCTCGTAAGTAGAACAGAAATATCCCTCCCCTCCTAGCTCGCATCTCGAAATGCTCGTATATAGAGCAGCTCGTATGTCGAGGTTCTACTGTATGTATGTTTGGTTTTATAATAAGGGTTTTTAACTGTTTTAGTATTGGATTGTTATATGCTGTTTTTATTACTGTTGTTAGCCGCCCCGAGTCTGCGGAGAGGGGCGGCATACAAATCCAATAAATAAATAAATATTTAAATGGTTGTCCATTAGGATTCCAAGATCCCTCTCACAGTTACTACTGTTGAGTAATGTACCACATATACTGTACCTGTGCATTTTGTTTCTCTTGCCTAAATGTAGAACCTGACTTTTTTCACCTTTGAATTTCTCTCCTTGATAAGTTTATTTATGTCTTGAGTGATTTCCAGAAGGATAACAGAGATAGCACTGATCTCATTTGAGGAGCAATCAACCTCCTCCGTTTTCCACGTTCGGCCTTTGAGGATCCTATTTTCCAACTATTTTTTTTAAATTTATTTATTCATTTGTCCAATACACAAATACATAGGAAGAAAAATAGACATGTGATAATATAAATGAGGGTGAAAGTGAACTTAGAGGAGAGGATATATGAAAGGAAGAGCATATATAAGATAGGTGAAAGAAAGGAAAGACAATTGGACAGGGGACGAAAGGCACACCAGTGCACTTATGTACGCCCCTTACTGGCCTCTTAGGAACCTGGAGAGGTCAATCGTGGAGAGTCTAAGGGAGAAGTGTTGGGGGTTAGGGGTTGACACAATTGAGTCCGGTAATGAGTTCCACGCTTCGATAACTCGATTGTTGAAATCATATTTTTTACAGTCAAGTTTGGAGCGGTTCGTATTAAGTTTGAATCTGTTGTGTGCTCTTGTGTTATTGCGGTTGAAGCTGAAGTAGTCATTGACCGGTAAGACATTGCAGCATATGATCTTGTGGGCAATACTCAAATCGTGTTTTAGGCGCCGTAGTTCAAATCAACTCACATTGATGTGTTCTTTCCCGCCGTACTTGGCCCGGATCTGAGGGTTCTGAATGAGATCCAGGTTAGTGCCCCAAACCGTAACAGGTGTATTTCCACTGATGGATAAAGGAGAGAAAGAAGAAGAAAAAGACAAAATTAGCAGGAACCTTGCAACCCACCTCCATGGATGTTTTGCTCAAGGTGACGCTAGCAATGCCAAATTCAGAGGGCGAATCAATCTCTGCCTTTCAAAAATGAAATTCTGACCAGCCGTTGAAAATCAGTCCATTCTAAGCCTCATCCATTGGTTTCTACAAGTAGAGTTAATTCAACAACTTCCCAACACTAATGGTACCCTTCATTCATTCCTTCATTCATAGGTTTATGCATAGATTCATCATCTTTCAGTCATTCATTTATAGACAGATAAATAGATATGATTGGTTCATTCAGAGTCATTGATTATTCATTCATAGATTCATAGATTCAAAGATTCCTATTCATTCATTCATTCATTCATTCATTCATTCATTCATTCATTCATTGGCTGATTAGCTGATTGACTTGATTATTCATAGATTCATTGATTGATTATTCATTCGTTGATTCATGGGTTCATTGATTGATTGTTCATTCAGTCATTCAACGATTCATGCATAGATTCATTCACAGATTCATTGACTGATGACTGAGTCATTCATAGATTCATACAGTCATTCATTCATAGATTGGTTGGTTGACTGATTGGTTAGTTGACTTCATTCATTCATTCATTCATTCATGTATAGATTCATTGATTGGTCATTGACTTGACTGACTGACTCACTCATTCACTCCCAGTTTGACCCATGAGCTACACTGCACTGAAAGTCCACCAAATACGTGGACTGGTTGGGAACCACTGGCCAGAAGAATTTCATTTGTTGCACACAAATTTGTCCATCCAGCAAAGTCTAGGACAAGAGCCCAGGAAGCCAGCCAAGCATAAGAAACCAAGACCCCACCCCCCAATCCCAGCTGCCTAGAATTGAACCATGGGGGGTTCAGATATAGAATAGATGGGGAAGTGGGGGTGGTGGTTTTACAGCCCAATTCAATAAGAAAGCTGGGGTGAAAACACTTAGTACTTGAGTCCCCAGCTATGAATTCACTCAACAACTATGAATTCATTGAACAACTAAGGCAAGATCATCCAAGGGCATGGGGTGAGGTATCATCAATACGCCGATGAGACCCAGTTATACATCTCCACCCCATGTCCAGTCAACGAAGCAGTGGAAGTGATGTGCCGGTGCCTGGAGGCTGTTGGGGCCTGGATGGGTGTCAACAAACTCAAACTCAATCGAAACAAGACGGAGTGGCTGTGGGTCTTGCCTCCCAAGGACAATTCTATCTGTCCATCCATTACCCTGGGGGGGAGGAATTATTGACCCCCTCAGAGAGGGTCCGCAACTTGGGCATCCTCCTCGATCCACAGCTCACATTAGAGAAACATCTTTCAGTTGTGGCGAGGGGGGCATTTGCCCAGGTTTGCCTGGTGCGCCAGTTGCGGCCCTATTTGGACCGGGAGTCATTGCTCACAGTCACTCGTGCCCTCATCACCTCGAGGCTCGACTACTGTAACACTCTCTACATGGGGCTACCTTTGAAAAGTGTTCGGAAATTTCAGATCGTGCAGAATGCAGCTGCGAGAGCAATCATGGGCTGCTCTAAGTATGCCCACATCACTCCAACACTCCGCAGTCTGCATTGGTTGCCAATCAGTTTCCGGTCACAATTCAAAGTGTTGGTTATGACCTATAAAGCCCTTCATGGCACCAGACCAGAATACCTTCGGGACCGCCTTCTGCCACACAAATCCCAGCGACCGGTTCGGTCCCACAGAGTTGGCCTTCTTCGGGTCCCGTCGACTAAACAATGTCATCTGGCGGGACCCAGGGGAAGAGCCTTCTCTGTGGTGGCTCCGACCCTCTGGAACCAACTCCCCACTGAGATTAGGATTGCCCCCACCCTCCTTGCCTTTCGCAAACTCCTTAAAACCCACCTCTGCCGTCAGGCATGGGGGAACTGAAACATCTCCCCCTTGCCCATGTTGTTTTGGTGTTGGATTGATTGTGTGCTTGTTTTTTAATATTTTGGGGTTGTTTTTTATGAATTTTTTAGCTTAAAATTGAAATTGGATTGGTGGGTATTGGATTTGTCACTATGTATTGTTTTGCCATTGTTGTGAGCCACCCCGAGTCTGCGGAGAGGGGCGGCATATAAATCCAATAAATCTAATCTAATCTAATCTAATCTAAGGTAGGTTGTAAAATGGGCTCAAAAGCACTTAAGAAATGCTTAACTCACTTAACACCAGAGATTTGGGGCTCCACTGTGGACATAACTCAAAGGTTATCCATAAAGTCAGGCTGTTGCAAAGACAGCTAAAGAAAGCGAAAGTGACGAGGGCCCCCATAAAGAAGAGACCGTGATAATAAAAAGGATGTTCAGGGTTTTTTTTGCTGAAGTCTGCAAAACTTTTAATTGATGGAAAATAAATGCAAGAATGAATTTGCTGGAAGCTGGGAGAACTTTTACCAAATTGGATAATTCGGAGCGATCCTTTTCTTTCTAAGAAAAAAAAATACTCTTTGTTTTTTTAAAACCAAAAAAAAAAGAAGCATAAATATAGCACAACTTGGAATTTATTCCACTATAATCACCACAATCTGTCCTCTTAACAGCTGAAAGCTCCTTTAGATAGATTTTTTGTGAAATAAATGTATCCCTAAATCTGTTAAACAAGGGGGAATGAAGAATTTTTTAAAAAAAGAATCTGAGATATAATTAGGCTTAGAGAGATGTGTGAATTTCAGTTTATCTCCGTTTCTTATTTTCTCCTCGTCTTACCTTCACTCAATCCTGTATCACTTTGCACTGATTTTTTTAGACTCCCCCCCTCTCTCAATTCATCCCCATTTTTATGCACATTTTCCTAATATGTATGCAGTTTTAAAAGCTGTTTCTACTTATGGAATGCTCCTTGTACATTTTTTGTTCTTTAAACTAATGCATGCAAGAATTTCGCACCTCGGTTCAAACTCTCTCAAGACGCCTTTCTAAAACATGTACTTTGAAACCAAATTGGATCAAACCTGCCTGTGCAAAACTGGAAGCCCTTTTTAAATGCAAATAAATACAGTGGTACCTCTACCCAAGAAAGCCTCGACTTACGAACTTTTCTAGATAAGAACCGGGTGTTCAAGATTTTTTTTTGCCTCTTCTCAAGAACCATTTTTCACTTACGAACCCGAGCCTCCGAAACTGTAACCAGAAAAGGCAGGGAGAAGCCTCCGTGGGGCCTCTCTAGGAATCTCCTGGGAGGAAACAGGGCCGGAAAAGGCGGGGAGAAGCCTCCGTGGGGCCTCTCTAGGAATCTCTTGGGAGGAAACAGGGCCAGAAAAGGCGGGGAGAAGCCTCCGTGGGGCCTCTCTAGGACTCTCCTGGGAGGAAACAGGGACGGAAAAGGCGGGGAGAAGCCTCCGTGGGGCCTCTCTAGGAATCTCTTGGGAGGAAACAGGGCCAGAAAAGGCGGGGAGAAGCCTCCGTGGGGCCTCTCTAGGAATCTCCTGGGAGGAAACAGGGCCGGAAAAGGCAGGGGGAAGCCTCCTTGGGGCCTCTCTAGGAATCTCCTGGGAGGAAACAGGGCCGGAAAAGGCAGGGGAAAGCCTCCGTGGGGCCTCTCTAGGAATCTCCTGGAAGGAAACAGGGCTGGAAAAGGCGGAGAGAAGCCTCCCTGGGGCCTCTCTAGGAATCTCCCGGGAGGAAACAGGGCCAGAAAAGGCAGGGGGAAGCCTCCGTGGGGCCTCTCTAGGAATCTCCCGGGAGGAAACAGGGTCAGAAAAGGCAGGGAGAAGCCTCCGTGGGGCCTCTCTAGGAATCTCCTGGGAGGAAACAAGGCTGGAAAAGGCGGGGAGAAGCCTCCCTGGGGCCTCTCTAGGAATCTCCCGGGAGGAAACAGGGCCAGAAAAGGCAGGGGGAAGCCTCCGTGGGGCCTCTCTAGGAATCTCCCGGAAGGAAACAGGGTCAGAAAAGGCAGGGAGAAGCCTCCGTGGGGCCTCTCTAGGAATCTCCTGGGAGGAAACAAGGCTGGAAAAGGCAGGGAGAAGCCTCCGTGGGGCCTCTCTAGGAATCTCCTAGTTGAAGTCCACTCATCTTAACATCACCAAAGTTGAGAAACTCTAAGCAAATAGCTGACTTTTGCTTCCGAGAGGGCCTCCTCTGAGCCACCATTTCTAACAAGTGAAACTAATGTTATGGGGTGAAGAGCTTTCATCTCTGGAATTCATGATCACCAGGTTGGCTCAACCTTCCATCCTTTGCAAGGTGGGTCAAATGAGAACCCAGATTGCTGGAGGCAAGACGCTGTCTCTGTAAACCACTTAGAAAGGGCTGTAAAAGCACTAGGAAGTGGTATGTAAGTGCAATTGCTATTGCTATGACCTGGAATAAATGGGATAAACCCACTCTCCACAACCTACTTCGCTTCCTCCACCTCTCCCTGCCTTCTTCTCTTGAAATATTTCTCCATCGCCCCCGTCGTGAGACCTGTCCCCATGAAGGACCACCCTTCCTCGTGTCCTCCTTACCTGACAATGCTCCACTCGGGCTCGATTCTCAGGATGGTTGGGTCCTCCACGTATTTGAACTTGAGCTCACTGTGCGTTTTGGCCTTCTCCAGCTCTTTGCGCAAAGTGGCCTTGTCCACCTTTACGGTGACGTCCACCAGGTTCTTCTCCAAGATGTTCCCGAAAGCCGTCGTGTTGCAAATGATGTATTCTGGTGTTCTCCTGTCAAGGAAAAAAAAGGAAAGAAGATTAAACTGGTTTTAGGAAAAAATGCTGAAAAGTCTGGGGAGATTCTCCATGATTCTAAGACTTATGGCTAGTCAGACTTAGCCCAGAGTCATAAAAACTGTAATTAAATCACACAAGGCATAGCTTAAATTCGGAGCTGCTTGAAAAAAACCTCCATATTTCTTAACTGCAGATTGACAACTCAACTCTTCTCTTCCTTTGACACCCAGACGTGATGAATTATTATTATTATTATTATTATTATTATTATTATTATTTAATTAGATTTGTATGCTGCCCCTCTCCGCAGACTCGGGGCAGCTCACAGCAATGATAAAAACAATATACAGTAACAAATCTAATATTATTATCCTATGGACGCTTAATAAGAACTGTTTTCTTATAACCCTAATAATAATGTTACACCAACACTCCACAGTCTGCATTGATTGCCGATCAGTTTCCGGTCACAATTCAAAGTGTTGGTTATGACCAATAAAGCCCTTCATGGCATCGGACCAGAATATCTTCGAGACCGCCTTCTGCCACACGAATCCCAGCGACCGGTTAAGTCCCACAGAGTTGGCCTTCTCTGGGTCCCGTCAACTAAACAATGTCATTTGGTGGGCCCCGGGGAAGAGTCTTCTCTGTGGTGGCCCCGACTCTCTGGAACCAACTCCCCCCAGAGATTAGAACTGCCCCCACCCTCCTTGCCTTTCGTAAACTCCTCAAAACCCACCTTTGCCGTCAGGCGTGGGGGAACTGAGATATCTCCCCCAGGCCTATACAATTTATGTATGGTATGTTTGTACATATGTCTGCTTAATAATGGGGTTTTTTAAATATTTTAAATTATAAATTATTAGATTTGTTATGAACTGTTTTATTCTGTTGTGAGCCGCCCCGAGTCTACAGAAAGGGGTGGCATACAAATCTAATAAATAAATAAATTAAAGTTTAAAATAACAATTTTACATTAAAAAGCCTAAAAAATCCCAATATATAAAAAAGCATACACGCTTAATAGGGCAGGGAACGGAAGGCACTCTGGTGCACTTATGTATGCCTTTTACTGACCTCTTAGGAATTGGGAGAGGTCAACAGTGAACGGTCTAAGGGTAAAGTTTGGGGCGGTTAGGTGATGATACTACAGAGTCCGGTAGTGACTTCCATGCAACGTACCGGTGGAAAAGACAAGGATATTCTCCAAACATTACGGAGACGTTGCTTCCAGCATTCAGGTTTTTGCCCGTGATCGTGACTTGGGTACCACCCGATATTGGTCCTTGCTTTGGCCTGAGGTCAGAAAGAGACAGCATCTAAAAGGAAAGAAAGCGGAATTAAATGGAAATAGCAATAGCCTGGAAGGGATTAAAATAAAAGACCAGAAGTTGTTCATTCACGGTGTTCTGTCGGGCTCTCTGGTAGACTCCTCCCAAAAATTCACAGGTACAAATTTCAGACACACACACACGTTTGAAAATTCAAAACAATGTTCTTTATAATGAAAAGTCACTTAAACTAAGCCCTCTTTTGGTATAGCAAAGAGCACTGGTCTCCAAACAAACTGGTAATTTGTACAAGTCCCTTATCAGTTCTGAGATACTTAGCTTGCAGCTGTGAGGCAATTCACGGTCCTTCTTCTTTCACAAAGTGAAACACACTTTGCCCTGGTTTAGTTTCAAAGCGGGGAAAAATCAGCACACAAAAGGTCAAAGTCAGTAAAGCAGTCAGGAAACACAAGGATCAGATAATCCTCCACAATGGCCAAACCCACAGGCTGCTCTTTATAGCAGCCTCACTAATGACCACAGCCCCACCCAACCACAGGTGGCCTCATTTTCTTTGATAATAATCTCTCAGTTGTTGCTGCCTATGCATCGCTCTCCGCATGCGTGGCTGTATCATTAACTCTTTTTTCTGAATCCAAGGAGGAGCTAGATAATTGATCTCATTCTGAGCTGTCTGCCACACTCTCCTCCTCCCTGTCACTCATGTCTTCTTGGTCAGAGGAGCCTTCATCAGCAGATTCCACCGGGGGCAAAACAGGCCTGCAGCATGTGGATGTCTCCCCCACATCCACAGTCCTTGGGACAGGAGCTGGGCCAGAGCTAACCACAGCACACAGGTCAACAGATCTGAGTTATCACAGTGGTTAGAGTGCATTACTGCAAGCTACTTCTGCTGATCACCGGCTGTCAGCAGTTTGGGGGATCAAATCTCAGTAGACTCAAGGTTGACTCAGCCTTTCCATCCTTTAAGGGAGAAGTGTTGGGGGTTAGGGGTTGACACAATTGAGTCCGGTAATGAGTTCCACGCTTCGATAACTCGATTGTTGAAATCATATCTTTTACAGTCAAGTTTGGAGCGGTTCGTATTAAGTTTGAATCTGTTGCGTGCTCTTGTGTTGTTGCGGTTGAAGCTGAAGTAGTCATTGACCGGTAGGACGTTGCAGCATATGATCTTGTGGGCAATACTCAAATCGTGTTTTAGGCGCCGTAGTTCTAGGCTTTCTAGGCCCAGGATTGTTAGTCTGTTTTCGTAGGATATTCTGTTTCGAGTGGAGGAGTGAAGGGCTCTTCTGGTGAAATATCTTTAGACATTTTCAAGGGTGTTGATGTCTTAGATGTGGTATGGGTTCCAGACAGATGAGCAGTAGTCTAGGATGGGTCTGGCAAAAGTTTTGTAGGCTCTTGTGAGTAGTGTGAGATTGCCTGAGCAGAAGCTGTGTAGGATACTTACTTCAAAAAGTCATGGTAAAATTCATACTAATTTTATGAATGAAGAAATAAGTTAGTCACTGGGCTCATCAATGAAAGAAATCCATGCCTACCCAGGTTTCACCCAGCACACCAGATCAAATCCTAAAGTTTTGCCAGTTGTCCAATATGCAAGACATTTTAATGGACTCTTTTCTTGCCTTGTAAATAGCTGAAGGTGTTAGCTGAACCCAGCCTAATGAAATAATTTCCAGTTCAACAGATTTCTTGATCCCAGAAAATGGTCAGTAGCAAGTTACCCCTAGTGGATGTAAATGAGCATTGAATTTAAAAGGGGAAGGAGAGAAGGAGATCACAAACAAGTAAAGAAAAGAAAAGGAAGTGAAAGGAAGAGAAAGTAAGGAAAGGTAAGGAGGAAGGAGGGAGGGAAGGAAGGAAGGGAAAGGATGAAGAAAGGGAAGGGAGGGAGAAAGGAAAGAAAGTAAAAGAGAAAGGAAGGAGGAAGGAAGGAGAGACAGAGGAAGGTAGGAAAGAAGGAAGGAAAGAAAGAAAGTAGAAGAGAAAGAGAAAGGAAGGAAAGGTAAGGAGGAAGGAGGGAGGGAGGGAAGGAAGGGAAAGGATGAAGTAAGGGAAGGGAGGGAGAAAGGAAAGAAAGTAAAAGAGAAAGGAAGGAGGAAGGAAGGAGAGACAGAGGAAGGTAGGAAAGAAGGAAGGAAAGAAAGAAAGTAGAAGAGAAAGAGAAAGTAAGGAAAGGTAAGGAGGGAGGAGGGAGGGAGGGAAGGAAGGGAAAGGTTGAAGAAAGGGAAGGGAGGTAGAAAGGAAAGAAAGTTAAAAAAGGAAGGAGGAAGGAAGGAAGGAGCGACAGAGGAAGGAAGGAAAGAAAGAAGGAAGGAAGGAAAGAAAGAAAGTAAGTAAGTAAGTAGAAGAGAAAGAGAAAGGAAGGAAAAGGTAAGGAGGAAGGAAGGACAGACAGTGGAAGGGAGGGAGGGAGGAAAGGAAGGAAGGAAGGAAGGAAGAAAGAGAAAGAAAGAAAGAAAGAAAGAAAGAGAAAAGAAAGAAGGTCTAAACTTTGCTTTATCATTGAAACAATCTACTTGTTTGTTAATGAATTGATGGATTGACAGATTTTTATCCCACCATCTCTCTTTTTCTCTCTGTCTGTCTGTCTCTCTCTCTCTCTCACACACACACACACACACACAAACCCACACACAGATGATCCTAAATCCAACCACAAAGCCACCTTCTGTTTCCACTGCCTGAAAAAAAAACCCCACCCCAAACCACGGAGCAAACTGTCATTCTAAATAAATAAGGAAGGGGAGAAAGACTGCAGTGCCCCCCTCCTCCCTTCTTCTCTGCCTTTCAGCCCTTTCAGATAATGTGTGTGTCATCTCCCCCCCCACAACCACTCTCAATTTATTTAAGAGGCAAACTCATCCCTGTGATCCTGAACACCAGCTAGACATTCATCCTTTTTTTTTTCCCCAGGAAGAAATCTGAAGTTGCCGTTTTTTCTTTCATTTGCATTTTAATAGAAAAACTTTTCGGCTACGTCCCACGTGGAAAGCCACCCCCTGCATTTAAACGAGGAGATTCTCTCCCCCCACTCCCTGCTTTGGACAGGGAGTCTCTGCTCACAGTCACTCATGCCCTCATCGCCTTGAGGTTTGACTACTGCAACGCTCTCTACATGGGGCTGCCCTTGAAGACTGTTCGGAAACTTCAGATTGTGCAGAATGCGGCTGCGCGAGCAGTCATGGGCCTTCCCAGATATGCCTATGTCTCATCAACACTCCACGGCCTGCACTGGTTGCCGATTAGTTTCCGGACACAATTCAAAGTGTTGGTAATGACCTATAAAGCCCTACATGGCATCGGACCAGAATATCTCCGGGACCGCCTTCTGCCGCACGAATCCCAGCGGCCGATTAGGTCCCACAGAGTTGGCCTTCTCTGGGTCCCATTGACCAAACAATGGCAGGACCTAGGGGAAGAGCCTTCTCTGTGGTGGCCCCGGTCCTCTGGAATCAACTCCCCCGGGAGAATCGAACTGCCCCCACTGCCCTCGCCTTCCGCAAGACTCTGAATAACCATTTAGGTTGCCAGGCATGGGGGAACTAATGCAGTGTTTCCCAACCTTTGCAACTTGAAGATATTTGGACTTCAATTCCCAGAATTCCCCAGCCAGGGACCTGGAGAAAACCGACTCTGTGGGACCTAATCGGCCGCTGGGATTCGTGCGGCAGAAGGCGGTCCTGTATTTGTATTTGTATTTATTAGATTTGTATGCCACCCCTCTCCGAAGACTCGGGGCGGCTAACAACAATAAAAAAGACAATGTGAACAAATCTAATATTAAAATTAATCTTAAAAACCCCAATTTAAAGAACCAATCATACATCCAAGCATACCATGTATAAATTCTATAAGCCTAGGGGGAAGGGAAAATTTCAATTCCCCCATGCCTGACGACAGAGGTGGGTTTTAAGGAGCTTGCGAAAGGCAAGGAGTGTGGGGCCAACTCTGATATCTGGGGGGAGTTGGTTCCAGAGATGGCTCTTCCCATGGGTCCCGCCAAACGACATTGTTTAGTCGACGGGACCCGGAGAAGGCCAACTCTGTGGGACCTAACCGGTCACTGGGATTCGTGCGGCAGAAGGCGGTCCCGGAGATATTCTGGTCCGATGCGTATGTATTCTAGAAACACATGTGTGAGAGATTTCGGTGATTTTTTTGCTTCTACGCATGCGCACATGTGCTGGAGCTGACCTAGGGCAATGCCTCATGCGCCTTCAGATATGGCTGCCATAGTTTCACCATCACTGACCTATGTCCTGAGCTACACAATTAGGGGGGTAAAATCCCCACAATATTATTAACCTCTCAGCTCTTCACACAACTGCACAAGGCTGCAGCAAAATCTACCAAGTGACTATCCTAGAATAAATATTTGATATGCCTTTTATTTTTTTTTCCTCTCTCCTCCCCTGTTTTTTTCAGATCCTCGGCTCCAAACCCCTCTTCATTTCTTACTCTTTGTAAGTTTACTCGCAGCTTTCGTTAGCAGGTGAACAACTGCTATACATAAAGGAAAATAAATACTAGTCCTTTTCAATCCCGAGAGGGCCTAGGGATTTCAGAAGGTGTTACAATCATAACACACACACACAAATGTATTATCATCTCATTTACAGGTGTATTGCGAGGGTCTATTAATGATTCACAGCTGCTTTAGCAAATTCTAGATGGCACGATTGTGTGTGCAGGGTTGGTACAGGTAGTTCTCAACTTACGACCGCAAATTAAGCCCCAAATTCCTGTTGTTGAGTGAGACATCTGTCAAAGGAGCTTTGTCCCACTGGGCCACCTTTCTTGCCATGGTTGTTAAGCGAATCACTGGAGTTGTTGAATGCAACTGGCGTCCATCGTTGACTTTGGCCACAAAAGGGGAATCACGTGATTTCTCGACGTACATCCATTTATTTCGTGACCGTTGAAAGTTTAAGTTTAAGTTTATTGGATTTATATTCCGTCCCTCTCCGAGGACTCAGGGCGGCTTACAACAGAAACAATATACAGTGATACCTTGTCTTACAAACTGAATTGGTTCCGGAATGAGGTTTGTAACGTGAAAAGTTCATAAGATGAAACAATGTTTCCCATAGCAATCAATGGAAAAGCAATTAATGTGTGCAAGCCCAAAACTCACCCCTTTTGCCAGCCGAAGCACCCGTTTTTGCGCTGCTGGGATTCCCCTGAGGCTCCCATCCATGGGAAACCCCACCTCTGGACTTCCGTGTTTTTGTGATGCTGCGATTTCGCTGAGGCTCCCCTCCCTGGGAAACCCCACCTCCCAACTTCCGTTGCCAGCAAAGCGCCCGTTTTTAAGCTTCTGGGATTCCCCTGCAGCATTGCAAAAACACGGAAGTCCGAAGATGGGGTTTCCCATGGATGGGAGCCCCAGGGGAATCCCAGCAGCACAAAAACGGGTGCTTTGCTGGCAACGGAAGTCCGGAGGTGGGGTTTCTCAGCAGCAGTGGCAGCTTGGGTTCATAAGGTGAAAATAGTTCGGAAGAAGAGGCAAAAAAATCTTAAACACCAGGTTCATATCTCAAAAGGTTCGTATGACAAGGGGTTCGTAAGACGAGGTATCACTGTATATCAAAATAAAATAATCAAAGGTCAAAGTTACAACTAAAAACTAAAGAACCAATTAAAATACATACATAACCATTCAATCATCAAACTCACTATACATTCATCAGCCGGGGTGGGGGGAGAATTTAATGATCCCAAGCTTGGTGGCAATAGGTGAGTTACAACGCAACTGAAAAATGTTCACAGTTACGACCATTTCAAACATCCATTCAAGGAGGTCACGTGATCAAAATTCGGACATTGGGCGACTGACTCATGTTTGTGATGGTTGCGATGAAGTCATGTGATCTGCTCTTGCGACCTTTCGATGAGCAACTTCAATGGGGGAGCCATTGTGTGATTAACTTAACTACTGCAGTGACTCACTTAACAACGGTGACAAGAACGGTCGTAAAATGGGGCAAAACTCACTTAGCAACTGCCTTGCTTAACAACAGAAGGACCTTCTCCGCTGTGGCCCCAGGATTCAGGACCATCCAGGCCTCTCTAGGCACACACCACACCTTCTGCTGACGTTGAAAGACAACTCAGCGTGTTTCAGAAATTTCCTGCCAATTTCGTGGGCAGGAGGAACATCACACGAGGCTTTAGCGGAAAGTAAGGTTACAAGGTTACATGCAAATGTGAGTAGACCAATAGGTAGCACTTTGGTGGGAAGGAAACAGCATAATTGTACTGATCACATGGCCACGGAAATATCTTCAGACCACGATGGGTCCCTCTGCTAGGAAACAGAGTTGAGCAGTGCCCCAACCAGACAGGGGAAATCTTTGCCAGAGTCGGTCATCTGTACCTTTATAACCTGTGTGGGAGAGTTTCGCCTCCAGGTGCCTGGTACATTTGAACCAAAGGCATTGGTTTAAATGTACTATTAAATGTACTACTCTGCAACCCAACAGGACCGACACAGACTTCAGAGGAGAATCAGAACTGCAGAAAAAACAATTGCTGCCAACCTGCCTTCCATTGAGGACCTGTAGATTGCACGAGTCAAAAAGAGGGTGGGGGAAATATTGACTGACCCCGCGCATCCTGGACACAAATTGTTTCAACTCCTACCCTCAAAACGTTGCTACAGAGCCCTGCACACCAAGACACCTAGACACAAGAACAGTTTTTTCCCGAACGCCATCACTCTGCTAAACAAATAATTCCCTCAACACTGTCAGACTTTTTACTAAATCTGCATTACTATTACTATTAATCTTCTCATCATTCCTATCATCCTTTTCCTCCCTCTTATGACTGTATGACTGAAACTTGTGTCTTGTGTCCTTACGATTTATATTAATATTGATTGTTTCCTTATTGCTAATTTGTCTCCTATGGTGATCATTAAGTGTTGTACCTCATGATTCTTGACAAATGTCTCTTTTTCTTTTATGTGCACTGAGAGTATATGCACCAAAGACAAATTCCTTGTGTGACCTATCACACTTGGCCAATAAAGAATTCTATTCTGTTCTGTTCTGTTCTCTCCTCTCCTCTCTTCTATCCTTCCTCTTCTCTTCTCTCCAATCGTATCCTCTTCTCTTCTATCCTCTCCTCTCCTCTCCTCTTCTCTCCTCTTCTCTCCTCTCTTCTATCCTTCCTCTTCTCTTCTCTTCTCTCCAATCGTATCCTCTTCTCTTCTATCCTCTCCTCTCCTATCCTCTTCTCTTCTTTCTATCCTATCCTTTTCTCTTCTCTCCTCTCCTATCCTCTTCTCTTCTTTCTATCCTATCCTTTTCTCTTCTCTTCTCTCCTATCCTCTTCTCTCCTCTCTTCTCCTATCCTCTTCTCTCCTCTCCTCTCTTCTATCCTTCCTCTTGTCTTCTCTTCTCTCCAATCGTATCCTCTTCTCTTCTATCCTCTCCTCTCCTCTTCTCTTCTCTTCTTTCTATCCTATCCTTTTCTCTTCTCTCCTCTCCTATCCTCTTCTCTTCTCTCCTATCCTCTTCTCTCCTCTCTTCTCCTCTCCTCTTGTCTTCTATGCTATGCTATGCTATCCTATGCTATCCTATCCTACCTTTTTGAGAAACCAGCTGGAGGATATCTCTAAATCTTTCCAGGGGAAAATGAGAAACCGTCCCAGGTTTCCTAAGGGCAGGATATTCCCTTCTGCCTTCACTTTATGAACCATTCTCCCAAATGTCTTCTTTTGCAAGTGTAAAGACGAAGCATCTTAGAGGTGACTCTCTGAAACGCCAGAATGTTCAAATATGCCCCGAGGCCAACCTCATTAGTGCACAAATATCTTATTTCGCTCCGGAGAGATTTCCAACTCAGAAGAATTTCCAAAGGGAGGCTTTTCCCTCAAATATACTGAAAACCGGTTGGGAAAAATAAATGCAGGTGAATTTTCTTTCGATTCAACACTCATCTTTACATCAAGATTTCACTGAACCCTGACAGCAGTGTCAATACACATTTCATGACCGAACCAGGTAACATCATCAGTGTTAGAAGGAGGGGAGGGTTTGCAGAATAGAGAAGGTGGAGGAGAAGATGGGTGATTCTCATGCAGATGTTTCATCACCCAGCTAGATAACATCATCAGTAGACAATGAATGCCCTGGTGTTTTCCTCTTAAATTCCTCCCATGATGGAGTACCCAGAATTTCTGAAGGCAAGCTGGATCCGGCTACTTTAAAAGGACAGAGCTTCTTTAAAAGGACACAGCTACTTTAAAATAACATGTCTACTTTAAAAGGAAATAGCTACTTTAAAAAGACACTGCTACCTTAAAAGAATATGGCTATTTTAAAATGGCATGGCTACTTTAAAAGGACATCACTACTGTAAAAGGACATGGCTACTCTAAAAGTCTACTTTAAAAGGACACAGCTACTTTAAAAAGACACTGCTACTTTAAAGGAATATGGCTATTTTAAAATGGCATGGCTACTTTAAAAGGACATCACTACTGTAAAAGAACATGGCTACTCTAAAAGTCTACTTTAAAAGGACACAACTACTTTAAAAAGACACTGCTACTTTAAAAGAATATGGCTATTTTAAAATGGCATGGCTACTTTAAAGGGACATCACTACTGTAAAAGGACATGGCTACTCTAAAAGTCTACTTTAAAAGAACACAGCTACTTTAAAAAGACACTGCTACTTTAAGAGAATATGGCTATTTTAAAATGGTATTGCTACTTTAAAAGGACATCACTACTGTAAAAGGACATGGCTACTCTAAAAGTCTACTTTAAAAGGACACAGCTACTTTAAAAAGACACTGCTACTTTAAAAGAATATGGCTATTTTAAAATGGCATGGCTACTTTAAAAGGACATCACTACTGTAAAAGGACATGGCTACTCTAAAAGTCTAAAAGGACACAGCTACTTTAAAAAGACACCGCTACTGTAAAAGAATATGGCTATTTTAAAATGGCATGGCTACTTTAAAAGGACATCGCTACTGTAAAAGGACATGGCTACTCTAACAGTCTACTTTAAAAGGACACAGCTACTTTAAAAGGACACTGCTACTTTAAAAGGACACTGCTACTTTAAAAAGACAACGCTACTTTTAAAAAATATGGCTATTTAAAAATGGCATGGCTACTTTGAAAGGACATCACTACTGTAAAAGGACATGGCTACTCTAAAAGTCTACTTTAAAAGGACACAGCTACTTTAAAAAGACACCGCTACTTTAAAAGAATATGGCTATTTTAAAATGGCATGGCTACTTTAAAAGGACATCACTACTGTAAAAGGACATGGCTACTCTAAAAGTCTACTTTAAAAGGACACAGCTACTTTAAAAAGACACTGCTACTTTAAAAGAATATGACTATTTTAAAATGGCATGGCTACTTTAAAAGGACATCCCTACTGTAAAAGGACATGGCTACTCTAAAAGTCTACTTTAAAAGGACACAGCTACTTTAAAAAGACACTGCTACTTTAAAAGGTTACCTGGAAGACCTGAAGCACAGACTTACCGTGAAGTAATAGAACTGGGAGGATTTTGCCATGAATTCTGGCCTGCACTCAGCCACACAAATGTCCACGTATCCAGCATGTTGGCTGAGTTTCGCTTCGCCCATCTCACAGACAATTCTAGAAGGAAAGCAGAGACTTTCAAAAGACTGAGCTTTTCCGCTGGTGAGCTACTTCAGTTTCCAAAGGTAGATTCACAGCGTCTTATTAGCTAGATTGATTGCAAGGAAAAAAGGGATTTGTTTTGTAAAATTATGGACGGCAGAAATGTACATGGGGTCCTTGGCACTCTCTGAGCTTGGTTGTTTTCCTACGGACATTTCAGGAACCTACTAAGTAATATCATCAGTTTTGGATGACAGGGGGTTTTTTGCAAAAGGAGATGGGTGATTCTCTTGCAGACATTTCATCACCGAGCTAGGTAATATCATCAGTGTTAGAAGGAAGCAGAGAACGAATGCCCTGCTAAACTTGGTGCTCCACTTGTGGGGATTCCCTCTTTGGCTGGCAAGTTCAGATTCCTTTGCAATCCCATCCTATTTATTTATTTTTATTTATTTATTTTGTCCAATACACAATGAGGGTTTTAGTGGGTATATATCTATATACACATCGTAAAATGCATGATGAAGGTTATAGAGGAGATACTCATAGTAAAATATATCTAAGAAATAATAGAAAAGAAGATATAGTAATAGAACATATCAATGAAAGAATAGAAGAAGAGATATAGGAATAGAAGAAAGGTATAGGAGATATAGGAGAGCAATAGGACAGGGGACGGAAGGCACTCTAGTGCACTTGTACTCGCCCCTTACTGACCTCTTAGGAATCTGGAGAGGTCAACTGTAGATAATCTAAGGGTAAAGTGTTGGGGGTTTGGGGATGACACTATGGAGTCCGGTAATGAGTTCCACGCTTCGACAACTCAGTTACTGAAGTCATATTTTTTACAGTCATGTTTGGAGCGGTTAATATTAAGTTTAAATCTGTTGTGTGCTCTTGTGTTGTTGTGGTTGAAGCTGAAGTAGTCGCCGACAGGCAAGACGTTGCAGCATATGATCTTGTGGGCAATACTTAGATCTTGTTTAAGGCGTCTTAGTTCTAAACTTTCTAGGCCCAGGATTGAAAGTCTAGTCTCGTAGGCCTGAAGCTTTCCTTGATATACAGACCCTCACTTACCGCTCTGCTGGGATGTATCCAGCCATCAAAGGAACACACTCGACGCCAGCCACTTTGACATGGGATGCGATGTCCCAAAACTCCAGGCCGAGATTTTCTCCTCGGATGGTCACTCTGGTCCCTCCTTCACGAGGTCCTCTCACTGGACTTATCTAAGGGAACAAAGTTTGGGTTAGGCCCCCCGTGTTTCTCAAATAGTGTGGCAGACCCCTGCAGAGAATGTGCCCTTTTTTGCCATAGGGAGTAGGGTTTTTTGCACCAAACAATAGCACACAGCACAGAGCAGGAGATATGAAGTGCAGGTCACAAACCTTTAAGGGACACCATGGAAAGTTTAGTAAGAATGCTGGAAATGGATTGAAGCACGAAGGCCCAGCTATGAAAAACAGCAAATAGCCAAGATAAATTTAGGTAGCCATAGAATGTTGGAAGGTCTTAAGCATAAAACGTATCAGGAAAGACTTCATGAACTCAATCTGTATAGTCTGGAGGACAGAAGGAAAAGGGGGGACATGATCGAAACATTTAAATATGTTAAAGGGTTAAATAAGGTTCAGGAGGGAAGTGTTTTTAATAGGAAAGTGAACACAAGAACAAGGGGACACAATCTGAAGTTAGTTGGGGGAAAGATCAAAAGCAACGTGAGAAAATATTATTTCACTGAAAGAGTAGTAGATCCTTGGAACAAACTTCCAGCAGACGTGGTTGGTAAATCCACAGTAACTGAATTTAAACATGCCTGGGATAAACATATATCCATTGTAAGATAAAATACAGGAAATAGTATAAGGGCAGACTAGATGGACCATGAGGTCTTTTTCTGCCGTCAGTCTTCTATGTTTCTATAGCACTTTAAATGCAAATGAAGGCGAAGAACAATATCTAAAATCCGGATGATAGTATTTGGAAAGGAGGTAGCACAGGATGAATGATATATACCTGAATAAATTGGATAAATAATTAGAAAAAAATTGATTAAGAATTTGGCATTTGATATTATATTGTATTATTTTTTAATTTGAGGTATGTAAATTGGAATCTCTGTAAGATGTGATAAATAATAGAAAATTTATAAACCCCCAAGCCCCCCCCAAAAAAAGAAAAATATTTAACAGGGATGAAAAGAAAGGAGGAGAGAGACGGAGATAATGAGACAAAAGTAAGTCTTTCAAAAGCTAAGACAAGGAAATATGATGAAGTATATGTAGCACTTAGCTTCATTGTGAATATTATTATTATTATTATTATTATTATTATTATTATTATTATTATTATTATTATAGATGATGAATGTAAAAAAACCGCTTGGCCAGTTGTTGTGATTCAGCCTGAGGCTCCTCAGGGAACGGCTGGAACTCTGCCGGATCCATGCTCAGAGGGGGAGGACGATGAACAGGAGGGGGAGGACCAGGCAGAAGAGGAAGAGGAGGAGGGAGAGCAGCCTGAGACCCCCGGGGGGGCCTCTCCCCAGCGAGTAGCATGGATTCATTAGATGAAGACGCCCAGGCTATCATAGATGTGAGGCAGAGACGGGCAGCCCAAAGAAGGGGCCATTTAGCAAGGTATTTCCATCCCTGAATTGGTAACAGCTGGGTTTGGGTGTGGTTCTCCTCAGCAGGGTTGAAAAGGCAGGCCCGCCCTTACTGTATTGTGGAGAGTTATCTTTTGGGAGTCCTGTGACCTTGCTTCGATCCTTGGCGTCTCTGATTCTGGCTTGTGGCCTCGAAGGCTGAAGACTTGCGGGAGGCGTGGGTTTTATTACCTCCAGTGTTGTTTTTGCCAGCAAGAATCCTGTTTTATTGCCTGGCCGTCGTGAAACCTCTGTGAAGCTTCATAACGTTCCTTTCTGTAAGAACAGTTTTTGTTACCTGTGTTTGCTTTCAAATATATAAACTGCCGTTGCTTTTTACCAGTGTGTCTGGCTACTCTTTTTAGTTGGTGTTGGCGTCTGGGGGGACCCAGACAGAACAGCCAGTAGGCCTGTGAAAATATCTACAAGTTGCTACACTGCCGAAGGAGACAGGAGACCACATGGCTGGAACCAAGTCCCAGATTTATTAACTATAAACAACCTCAGAGAGCATATATTGAACAATAAGGAAATGTACAGGCACTGAGAACATGACTAATTGACCACATTTTTTCCAACGGTTGAGCAGAGACATCTGGCTCGAGGCTCTCAGTCATACTTATGTCTCCACCGAGGTATCCATTCCCTTGCGTGAGCAATGTTTTGTGTAGCACAGGGAAGGAAGAGGGAACAGCACGTTGAGCAAAAATGCAAGACTTGAGAATCGAGTAGAGTAGAAGAGAACAGAACAGAAATTAGAGTGGAGTAGAGTAGATAGAATAGAATGGATGGGAAGGGGAGGGGAAGGAAACGGAACTAATGGAGAATAGAATACAGTAGAATAGATTAGAATTAGAATGGAATGGAATAGAATAGAATAGGAATAGACTAGACTAGACTAGACTAGACTAGAATAGAATAGAATAGAATAGAATATGAATCTTTGTTTGGAATGGAATAGAGTAGAATTAGAATAGAATAGAATAGATTAGAATTGAATGGAATGGAATAGAATAGAATAGAACAGAATATGAATCTTTATTTGGAATGGAATACAGTAGAATTAGAATAGAATAGAATTAGAATGGAATGGAATGGAATAGAATAGAATAGAATATGAATCTTTATTTGGAATGGAATACAGTAGAATTAGAATAGAATAGAATTAGAATGGAATGGAATTGAATAGAATAGAATAGAATATGAATCTTTATTTGGAATGGAATACAGTAGAATAGAATTAGAATAGAATAGAATAGAATTAGAATGGAATGGAATGGAATAGAATAGAACAGAATATGAATCTTTATTTGGAATGGAATACAGTAGAATTAGAATAGAATTAGAATGGAATGGAATTGAATAGAATAGAATAGAATATGAATCTTTATTTGGAATGGAATACAGTAGAATTAGAATAGAATAGAATAGAATAGAATTAGAATGGAATGGAATTGAATAGAATAGAATATGAATCTTTATTTGGAATGGAATACAGTAGAATAGAATTAGAATAGAATAGAATAGAATTAGAATGGAATGGAATGGAATAGAATAGAATAGAATAGAATAGAACAGAAACAAACAGAACCGGAGGGGAGGCGAGGGGAGGGGAAGGAAGAGAAGAGAAGAGAATGCAGACGAGAAGAGAAGGGAAGGGAAGAGAGGAAAGGAAGAAGAATGAAAAGGGAGAGGAGAAGAGAGGAGGGGAGGGGAAGGAAACAAAACTTTGGTCCCTTCCAACACTGATGATGTTACCTCGTTTGGTAATGAAACATCAGTAAAAAAAACACCCCAGTGCAGAGACCACCAACCAAGGATCCCACAAATCATCCATGATCTACAAATATTCTATAGAGGAGGACAGAGCAGAACCCTTTTTATTAGCCAAGTGTGATTGGATCCCCTAAGGAAATTGTCTCCAGCGCATAAGCTCTGAGAGTACTTAACAAGCAACAAAGTGAAAGGAATTTATCGCTCAAGAGGATTGGGATTCGGATTTGGAGGGTAAAAGCGGATACTGAAATCCTCTCTACTGCCAGCTTCCTGAGTGCGGGTAGATTTACAGCAGTCCATTTAATGACCATCCAAAGTTACGACGGCATTCAAAAAATTATGGATTTGCACACCTAGGACCGTTGCTGTAGGCACATGGTCAAGTGCTCCAAACTTAGGAACATGGTGGCTAACAGATATTTATGATGGCTGCGCTGTCCTGGAGTCATGTCAAGCTCTTTTGGGACCCTCGGACAATGGGGAAGCGGCATTCACTTAACAACCATGTTACCAATTTAACAAGTGTGGTGCTTCATTTAATGGCTGTGGCAATGAAGGTTGTAAAAGGGGGCAAAATTGCTTAAGAACTGCCTTGCCTAACACCAGGAATTTGGGGCTCAATTGTGATCGTAAGTCAAGGAATGGTTGTAGGTACTACTACACTGCCTGGACATTGTTCTGCTGGCGTGTCTCAACCGCCCGTAATTACAGGGTAATTAGTCCAGGAAGACACACACCACACAATAAAAGGAAAACCCAAAAGTTTTTATAAACAGAAAAACAGAAACAGCTCCCTTTTTAAATGTCAAAGGGATTTTCTGGTACACACAAGGCACAGGTTAAATGCAGTCCAATTGCTCACCCAATAACTGGGAAATTGAGTCCAATTCTAAAGTCCACAGAGTCCACACACACAATCCTGAACAGCAAAAACCATGATCTTGACGAAACAATGAATCAGATAAACTGCCATGAGGCTAAAACACCAGGCTGCACTTTTATCTGTAGCACTAATTACAGCAGCCCCACCCAACCACAGGTGTCCTCATTTTCTCTTGTAATAATCCTTCAGTTGTTGTCTCCTATGCATCATTCTACGCATGCATGGATGTGTCATTAATTCTTGTTCAGAATCCAAGGATGATACAGATGACTGATCTCCTCCTGGGCTGTCTGTCAAACTCCCCTCTTCCCTGTCACTCACACTTCCTTGGTCAGAGGAGACTTCGTCGGCAGATTCTACTGGGAGCAAAACAGGCCTGCGGCATGTGGATGTCTCCCCCACATCCACCTCCACATTCTTTGGAGCAGGAGCTGGGCCAGAGCTAACCACAACAGACATCCTAATTAGTTTATAGTTTATTAGATTTGTATGCCGCCCCTCTCCGAAGACTCGGGGCGGCTCACAACATAATAGTGATACAATACATTACAAATCTAATAGTAAAAGTTAAATCAGTTTATTTGGTTTATTTATTTATTTATTTGGACTTTTATGCCTCTCGGGGTGGTTTATAACATATAAAGGAACAATATAATTGGACCACATTTGGAATACTGTGTTCAGTTTTGGGGACCTTGCCTACGAAAAGATATGGATAAAATTGAACGGGTCCAAAGACGGGCTACAAGAATGGTGGAAGGTCTTAAGTATAAAACGTATCAGGAAAGACTTCATGAACTCCATCTGTATAGTCTGGAGTACAGAAGGAAAAAGGGGGGACATGATCGAAACATTTAAATATCTTAAAGGGTTAAATAAGGTTCAGGACGGAAGTATTTTTAATAGGAAAGTGAACCCAAGAACAAGGGGGCACAATCTGAGGTTAGTTGGGGGAAAGATCAAAAGCAACATGAGAAAATATTATTTTACTGAAAGAATAGTAGATCCTTGGAACAAACTTCCAGCAGACGTGGTTGATAAATCCACAGTAACTGAATTTAAACATGTCTGAGATAAACATATATCCATCATAAGATAAAATACAGGAAATAGTATAAGGGCAGACTAGATGGACCATGAGGTCTTTTTCTGCCGTCAGTCTTCTATGTTTCTATATGATGTCCTAAATCCAATTAATTTGAATTAATAATTTAAAAAGTCCATAAAAGGACACTTGGGAAAAATTATTGAACAGGGATGAAAAGAAAGGAGGAGAGAGACAGAGCTAATGAGACAAACGTAAGGCTCCCGAAAAATAAGATGAGGAAATATGGCGAAGCCCATGTAGCGCTTGGCTTCAATATGACTATGGAGGGAGACGAGGAAAGACCGTTATGTTTACTGTGTCTAAACATGTTGGCAGCGGACAACATGAAGCCAAATAAATTAAGGCATCCCTTAAACACATTACACCTCAATCCCGCTGATAAGCCACTTGAGGTTTTTAGTAAAAATGTCCCAAAAAATATTGAACAGGGATGAAAAGAAAGGAGGAGAGAGACGGAGCTAATGAGACAAACGTAAGTCTCCCAAAAATAAGATGAGGAAATAGGATGAAGCCTATGTAGCGCTTGGCTTTACTGTGACTATGGTGGGAGACGGGGAAAGACTGTTATGTTTACTGTGTCTAAATATGTTGGCAGTGGACAGCATGAAGCCAAATAAAGTAAGGCATCCCTTAAACACATTACACCCCAATCCCACTGATAAGCCGCTTGAGGTTTTTAGTGAAAATGTGCCAAATTTTGCAAACAATTGTCCCGGTGGACAGTAGGGAGCGCACAAAAAGTTTACTTCTTCTTAGGAAGGGGCAGAACAGAAAATAATTGAGAAGCACTGGTATAGTGACCCATTGCAACATTTGAGAAAAGCCCTTGGCGTGCGGAAGGGAAGAAGAAACTTACTTCCATAATTTTGGGGTTGGTGCACTTCCCGCCGGTCCCCAAAAGCTCCAGCCAACGGTTCTCCAGGACGGAGCAATGGTGCTTCAGCGTACACTGGTTCAAGTCTTCGCACCAGCCACACTCATAGTCCGGATCCGCTTTCAGACACAACCCGCAGCTGTCTCTCATGGCTCCACACTTGTAGAGGTGGACTGCAGAGGGAAGAGAAGCGGGCAGAGAATTGGGGAGTGGGAGAGCCTGGCAAGAAAGGCCCCATTTCTTCTATCGGTTCTGAGTTGGGTGAAAGATACCCCAAAGGTGAAGGGATCCAAGCATTCCAACAGTGGACAACAGCCAGGAAAATGAGGTACAGCCCACCAGGGATAAATAGATAGATAGATTGTAGGTAGGTAGGTAGAGTTAGAGAGATATGTAGACAGACAGACAGACAGAACATTAGGGATAGGTAGGTAGGTAGGTAGGTAGGTAGATAGATAGATAGATAGATAGATAGATAGATAGATAGATAAAGTTAGAGAGATATGTAGGTAGATAGACAGACAGACAGAACGGAAGGGATAAATAGATGGATGGGTGGGTGGATGGGTGGGTGGGTGGGTGGATAGAGAGAGACAGAGACAGATGGTAGATAAATAGAGATAGATAGATACATAGATAGATGGTAGGTAGGTAGGTAGGTAGGTAGGTAAAGTTAGAGAGATATGTAGGTAGACAGACAGATAGACAGAACGGTAGGGATAAATGGATGATAGATAAATAAAAAAAGATAGATAGATAGATAGACAGACAGACAGACAGACACACACACACACACAGACAGGAGGGAGAGAGATGATAGATATGATAGATAAGAGAGAAATGGATAAGAAAGAGAGAGAAACAGATAGAGAGAAAGACAGACAGATAGGCCGAAAGAAAGGGAGGCAGACAAACAGACGTGGAGCTTTTTTCGACAGGCATATAGGAGCAGCTTCACAAGGAAGTCGCAATGCATCCCACAACACAGCCCCAACTTCAAAGGTTTCACTCTAACAACCTTGACAATACAATGCAGTTCTCTAACCCCATCAAAAGAAACGGTGGCTTCTTTTCGCAGAGAAGGGGAAAAAGATCAGGAAGGGCAGATTTCCGAGAGAGATGAAACTGGAAGAGAGGCTCTCGGGATGAGCTGGGAAGCTCAAGGGAGGTTAAAAGACCCTCCACCTCAATGTAGGTTCCCGTTGTAAATGGGAACGACGAGTGGAGTTAAAAGGGATGGAAAGAAAGTGTCTATGTACTATTTAAACTGGGCCTAAATCCTGGGATTAATCAGGACTCCAAACCAGCGGGAAAGTTGAAAGCTGTGGCAGCCTCTCCATGTCGTTTAATGCCACAAACCACACATCACAAATACCGAGAGGCGGTTGAGGGATGCAGAAGGCTTCCAGGGGTGCAAAGGAGGGTGGTGGGCACCATTGGGCCTCCTTCCCCTAGAAGCAAATCCTTAATGCCCTGCCTTCCATCTTTGGAGCTGCTCGGAAGCACTTGGCGATAGTAGCGTCATCTCCATCTGATTCCTCTCTCCTTCTTTCACTCTCTTTTTTCCCTCTCCTCTCTCTTTCTTTCACTCTTTTCCTCTTTCTCTTTCTTTCTTTTTCTCCCTCCCATGCTCTCCCTCTTTCGCTTTCTCTCTCTCCTTCTTTCTCTCTTTCTCTCTTTCTGTCTTTCTTTCTGCCACTCTTTCTCTCTTTCCTTCCTTCCTTCTTTCCTCCCTTCCTTCCATCCTTCCTTCCTCCCTCCCTTCCCTCCCTCCCTCTCTTTCTTTCTTTCTCACTTTTCTCTCTACCCCTTCCTTCCTCCCTCCCTCTCTTCCTCCTTCCCTTCCGTGCTTCCTGTCCCCCCCACCCAATGAATGAATGCCTTCATTTCATCTAACTTCAACCATTAGCCATTTCTCACCCAACATACAAAGCAATGTAAAAAAGAAAAGAAAAGAAAGAAAGAAAGAAAGAAAAAAGAAAGAAAGGAGGGAGGGAGGGAGGAAGGAAGAAAAGAAAGTAGGGTGGAAGGAAGGAGAGAAAAAAGGAGGGGTAGGGAGAGCGGGAGGAAGAAAGGAAGGAGGGAGGAAGGAGAGAAGAGAAGAAGGGAGGGAGGGAGAGAGGGAGGATTGAGAGAAGGGAGGGAGGAAGGAAGGAGAGAATGAATGGGGGAGGGAAGAAAGGAAGGAGGGAGGGAGGGAAGGAAGGAGGGAGAGAGGGAGGGAGGGAGGAAGAAGAAGAGAAGGGAGGGAGGAAGAAGAGAAGGGAGGGTGGAAGGAAAGAAGGAGAGAATGAATGGGAGAGGGAGGGAAGGAAGGAGGGAAGAAGGGAGGGAGGGAGAGAGTGAGGGAGGAAGAAGAAGAGAAGGGAGGGAGGGAAGAAGAAGAGAAGGGAGGGTGGAAGGGAGGAAGGAGAGAATGAATAGGGGAGGGAGGGAGGGAAGGAAGATAGGGAGGAAGGAAGGAAAGGAAGGAAGGAAGGAAGGAAGGAAGGAAGGAAGGAAGGAAGGAAGGAAGGAAGGAAGGAAGGCCACCTGTCAGACAGTCCTGATTGGTTAATTTGTGAGAATGCAGTCACAATGAATTTGAGAAATTAGGGAGTACTTTTAAGCTGAATCCTGTGCTGCAGAGATACTTTAGGTCTGGAAGAGAATACCTGTAGCTCAGAGTTCAACATTGGGGTCCTTGATGCTATCATAGCTTGATTGTCTTCTTGTAGACATTTGACCCAACTATCTAACACCATCAGTGGCAGAAGGAGTGATATTTACTTTTTGTTTATATACTACCCTCCACCCTCCCTATGGTTTCCCCAATCGCATGGATTATTTGCTTTTACATTGATTCCTATGGGAAAAATTGCTTCTACTTACGAACTTTTCTACTTAAGAACCTGGTCACGGAACAGATTAAGTCTGTAAGTAGAGGTACCACTGTACATAAAATTAAGAAGCAGAGCCAAAATTAGCCAGGAAAACACCCTGCGATCGATGACAAAAGGAAGCCGGCATCCTTTGGCTAGGTTTAGGGAACAAAAGCGGCTTGTTGCTAAGGTTACCACTTCCAAGGACAAGTTGAAATGACAAGTTACCTTTATTCTGGGCTGGGTTGTCAATGTTGAAATTCCCATTCCACACGACCGTCAGATCCACCGGCAGGCTGTTAATCTCCATCCCGTCGTAGGAATACTAAACAGGGAAGGGAACGAAAAGAGACATCAGACAGCCTGTTGATCCAACTCTTGGTTTGTCACTGTATGCAAACTGAGTTTAAAAAAACAAAACAAAAACCCCACAGTTGCAATGTGACTATTGGTTGGATTTTGAAAAAAACCCCAAAAATGCCATCCTACATCACTTCGAGAAGGGAGGGATAGAAGTCTAATTACATGCATACATACATACATACATACATACATACATACATACATACATACATACATAAAAGCACCATATTTTTCTGAGTGTAAGATATACCTTTTTCCTCCCTAAAAGAGGCTGATAATTTGGATGTATCTTATACTCTGAATGTTTCCAGTCACAATTCAAAGTGTTGGTCATGACCTTTAAAGCCCTACATGGCTTTGGACCAGACTACCTCCAGAACCGCCTGCTACCGCATGAATCCCAGCGACCGATAAGGTCCCACAGAGTGGGTCTTCTCCGGGTCCCATCGACTAAACAATGTCGTTTGGCGGGGCCCAGGGGAAGAGCCTTCTCTGTGGCGGCCCCGGCCCTCTGGAACCAACTCCCCCCAGAGATTAGAATTGCCCCCACCCTCCCTGTCTTTCGTAAACTACTCAAGACTCATTTATACCACCAGGCATGGGGGAGTTGAGATAGCTCTTCCCCCTAGGCCATTACAAGTTATGCATGGTATGTCTGTGTGTATGTTTGGTTTTATAATAAGGGTTTTTAGTTGTTTTATTATTGGATTGTTATATGCTGTTTTTATCATTGTTGTTAGCCGCCCCGAGTCTACGGAGAGGGGTGGCATACAAATCCAATAAATAATAATAATAATAATAATAATAATAATAATTATTATTATTATTATTATTATTATTATTATTATTATTATTATTCCACCCCGTGAGGGATTATGGGGTTGTTATAAGGAGATGATGACTGCTGGTCACATGACCAAAAATTAGACGCTGGGCATCTGGTTCATATTTATGACTGTGGCCATGTCCCTGGGTTACGTGATCCCAAGCCAGATTCACTTAATGGCCGTGTTGTCAGGATATAAACCTGAGGTAATCTTACAAGTACAGCAGAAGTAAAGTGAATGCTGAGTCATGCCATGTGTTCTATGATCTGATTGGTCAGTACCTGTATATAATGTAATGCACCTTTTGTGTGGGTGTGTGGTCTGGTTTGATGGTTTCATTTAGTGATTTTGTATAGTGTGGTCTGATTGTGGTTGGTTGGTTGGTTGGTTGGTTGGTGTTTTGTTCTGTAATATAGTGTCATGTAAATACAGTGTTCCTTCAATTCGTGGAGACAATCGATTCAATGCAAACTTATTTGTAATTATTTTGTCAGGGTTTCCACTATGGCTCCTGTGACACTCCAGAGGCATCTGTATTCCTTGTAAATCAAATCTCTCTGGGAAAAGGCATGAAATATATTTTTTAAAAAGCACTTTAGACATGGACTGCCAAGATGGCACCCCTGCATCTCTCCTCCATGATTGGTGGGTTTGGAAATGAAGGAGAGGAGAGAAGGAGAGGGAGTTTAGCATTCAGAGGGTGGTTTCCTGAGTTCCCTAATCTCCTCTTCTTTCTCTCCCCAGTGTAAATAGATAGAGGACCAGCATAGGCTGTGAAAATTGGAGGAGGAAGGAAGGAAAGAAGGAAGGAAGATGAGGGAAGGAAGGAGGGAAGGAGAAAGAGAGAAATGAGGAATGAGGGAGGAGGAGAAAGAAATAGATGAGAGGGGGAAGGAAGGAAGAAAGGAAGGAGGGAAGGAAGGAAGAAGAAAGAGAGAAATGAAGAATGACAGAGGAGGGAGAAAGAAATAGATGAGAGGGGAGGAAGGGGGGAAAGGAAGAGAAGAAGGAAGGAAGGAAGGAAAGAAGGAGGGAGGGAAGGAGAAAGAGAGAAATGAGGAATGAGGGAGGAGGAGAAATAAATAGATGAGAGGGGGAGGGGGGAAGGAAGGAAGGAAGGAGGGAGGGAGGAAGGAAGGAAGAAAAAAGAGAGAAATGAGGAATGACGGAGGAGGAGAAAGAAATAGATGAGAGGGGAGGAAGGGGGGAAGAGAAGAGAAGAAGGAAGGAAGGAGAAAGAGAAATGAGGAATGACGGAGGGAGAAAGAAATAGATGAGAGGGGAGTGAAGGGGAAAGGGAAGGAAGGAAGGAAGATGAGGGAAGAAAGGAGAAAGAGAAATGAGGGAGAAAGATGAAAGAAATAGCAATAGTATTTAGACTTATATACCGCTTCACAGGGCTTTATAGCCCTCTCTCAAACAGTTTACAGAGAGTCAGAATGTTGTCCCCAACAATCTGGGTCCTAATTTGACCCTCCTTGGAAGGATGGAAGGCTGAGTCAACCTTGAACCTACTGAGATTCGATCTGCCGAACTGCTGGTAGCCAGTGATCAGCAGAAGTAGCTTGCAAATACTGCTCTCTAACCACTGTGCCACCGAGGCTTGGAATCTTAGTAGACAACCAGCTAAACATGAGCCAGCAGTGTGCAGCGGCATCCAAAAAAGCCAGAGAGAGCTTAGCCTTCCACCCAAATCCATTTTTCTTGTCTGTATAATCCTGGGCTTAGAGGACGCGGTCTGAAAGATAGCCGCAGGGGTGGGCGAAGGTGACACTCGGGCATAAAATCTTGCAAGCTCGAATGATGAGTAATTAACCCGAGGCAGAAAAATATGATGTGAGAGGGACAGAAAAGGGTTGGGTAACCCCCCTCTGAACTCGTACATCTCGTGGCGTCATTTGACATTAGTTCCTCTTGACCGCATCGCTACTCCTCCGAGCCAAGCGGAAGGCTATGAATGCCCCATAGACTCCACAGGGGTTTTACGGCCACCGAGGCTCTTAATTAAAAGGACAACATCTGCCTGCAAGGCAACAACCAGGGGCCAGAAGGTTCAGCCAGCTGCAGGGATGGAGTAGAAGCATACATGAAGCAGGAGACGGGTAGAGGTTCCTCAAACGGTTGTGGTCTTCTAGAAGAGCTGGAAGTAGATTTGGACAGTGAAGATGTGGCGGAGGAACATGGGCCAGGCTTGGAATCTGGGGAAGGCTTTAACGAGCGCTCTGCATCCGAGGCAGAAACGGGGCCAGGGCAGTCTGATAGTTATCAGCTGCCTTTGGAATCAGGCATCAGCGGGGCAGGCAAACAGCTGGAGCCTGTTCCCAGTGTTTGCATGCGGTTCTACGTAGAAACTTAGAAACATAGAAGATTGACAGCAGAAAAAGACCTCCTGGTCCATCTAGTCTGCCCTTATACTATTTCCTGTGTTTTATCTTAGGATGGATATTGTTTCTTTGTTTATTGGATATCTCTGCTACCCCTCTCCGAAGACTCGGGGCAGATTACAACATATAAAAAGCAGCACGTTACAATAAAATTAATACAATTAAATTAAAATTACATAGAAACATAGAAGATTGACGGCAGAAAAAGATCTCATGATCCATCTCGTCTGCTCTTATATTATTTCCTGTATTTTATCTTAGGATGGTTATGTTTATCCCAGGCATGTTTAAATTCAGTTCCTTTGGATTTGCCAACCACATCTGCTCATGTCGTTGTTACAAGCATCTACTACTCTTTCAGTCAAATAATATTTTCTCATGTTGCTTCTGATCTTTCCCCCAACTAACCTCAGATTGTGCCCCCTTGTTCTTGGGTTGACTTTTCTATTAAAAATACTTCCCCCCTGAACCCTGTTTAACCGTTTAACATATTTAAATATTTCGATCATGCCTCCCCCTTTCCCTTCTCTGCTCCAGACTATACAGATTGAGTTCATGAAGTCTTTCCTGATACGTTTTATGCTTAAGACCTTCCACCATTTTTGTAGCCCATCTTTGGACCCCTTCAATTTTGTCAATCTCTTTTTGTAGGTGAGGTCTCCAGAACTGAACACAGTCTTCCAAATGTGGTCTCACCAGCGCTCCACACAGTGGGATCACAATCTCCTTCGTCCTGCTTGTTATACCTCTAGTTATGCAGCCAAGCATTAAATTTGGTTTCCCTACTGCCTGACTGCACTGTTCACCCATTTTGAGACTGTCAGAAATCACTACCCCTAAATACTGTTCAATTTGATCAATATCTTTTTGTAGGTGAGGTCTCCCTGCCTATGGAGATGGCATTTGCAGAAAACAAGGTGAGGGGGATGTTGGTTACGGAGCAGAAAGGGAGACGGAGACAAGCAGATTGGGTTCACCCCTCCTGGAACTGATTTACAATGATCCATTTGTCTTCCACAATGCACCATTCTCTCAAAATAGATCAAAGCTGCTGGCACACATACATCGATATCTGGCCTCCATAATTCTTGGACACGATTTTACTGGGGGAAGCACAGAATGGCATGTATAATAGGTGCAGATAATATTTGGAGAAGGAAATAGATGACTCCTGCCTTCCTTTCTCTAGAAGGCATCCTCTTTTTCTGACAGCAACAAAAAAAGACAACCTCTGGAAGGGCAAACAGCAAGCGTAACACAGAAGGGTCCTCAAGTTACAGCTGCAATTGATCCCCGAAATTTCTGTTACTCTACGAGACCATTGTTAAGTGAGTTTTGCCCCATTTTACCACCTTTTTTTCATCACGGTTGTTAAGCGAATCATGGCAGCTGTTAATTAATTATATGGTCGTTATGTGAGTCTGGCTTTGCTTTACAGAAAGTTGCAAAAGGGGATTGCGTGATCCCAATATACGATGACGTTCATAAATATGAGTGAGTTCCAACCAGATTATCTAACACAGTGATGGCGAACCTTTTTTTCTTTTTTTGCTTGGGTGCCAAAAGGTCACATGCATGCAATAGCATGTGCCTGTGTGTGCATGCACACACCCATAATGCAATGACCTTTCCCACTGCACATGCATGAACAATTCCCCTAACCCTGATCCTCACCCTCTCTGAAGCCTGCAGACTTCCAGTAGGCCCATTGGGCTAGTTTTTCATCCTCCTTAGGCTTCAGGAAAACAGAGGGCAAAAAAATGGCTCAACGGGCCTACGGGACGTTTCTTAAAGAACTTCCAGTAGACCCATTGGGCTCGTTTTTCACCATCCACAGGCCAAGGCACATCCAGAGGCTTTCCTGAAGCCTTGGAAGGGTGAAAACAGCTTCCCCAACCCACCGGAAGGCTGAAAATGTGCTGACAAAGGGCAACGCCTCCTGTGTCCTCAGATAGGGCTCTGTGTGGCATGCGTGCCATAGTTTCAAAATCACAGATCTATCATCTCTTCGTTTTGTTTTGTTTTCTATTCTTTTCTATCATCTACCTACCTACCTATCTCCTATTTGTGTATGTTTATCTATCATCAATTTCTTTCTTTCTTTCTTTCTCTCTCTGTCTCTCTCTCTCCATCTATCTATCTATCTATCTATCTATCTATCTATCTATCTATCTATCTATCTATCTATCTATCTATCTTCTATTTCTTTCTGTCTATCTATCATCTATTCCTATCTGTCTATTCATCCACCCACCCACCCACCCATCCATCCATCCATCCCTTATTTCTTTCTGTCTATCATCTACTTCTGTCTGTCTGTCTATCTGTCTGTATCTCTCTTTCCCCCCCCCCTTCTTCCCTCCCCCTACCTATTTCTATATCTATCATCCATTTTTCTTCTTCTGTATACCTTGTATGATTGCTAAATAAAATATTTTCCAGGGGAGGGGGGATGTATGGCAAAAGAGGGCAGGGCTTTGACCTCAGAGTCCCAGCTGCCCCGTTGGAACTGTTTCCCCCAGAGCCGATCCTCCCTGCTCCCTTGTGGATGGCGCTTACTCACGGAAGTGTTCTGGCATTGGACACTGGAGCTGTTGAACCTCAGGGCTGGCACCCGCTTCTCCAGGCCCTGGATGGTGATGATGCACTCGTAGCCCCGTTGGCCGGACTGTGGTTGGGGTAAATTCTTAGCCTTCAGGGTTATGGGCTTGATCACATCCACAGGGACCAGGATCTTGTTGGCCCTCAGCAGCTGGGGACAATCCTGCACACAAAGCAGAGGGAGCACAATTCTGGATGTTAGGACAGAAAGTGTCACATATTCATGTTTTCACAAGAATCTTCTTGAACCCAAGTCTTGAAACAAGATAAGCTGCTCCTCCCCACCCACCCTTCCCCTATAGCAGCTGTTCTATGCACAACTACTTTTCCCACAAAGACACAATCTTCAAACAAGCAACTTTTTATTTCTTCTCCAACCGTTCAAATGGGCAGGGAATATATTCTGGTAGCAAGCAAGCCACACAACTGGAATTCCTCTCTCGCCTGGGATTTGATAGCTTTATGTTGCAATTAACATTTCACTCTGAATAGGTGAGAGATAACAGGCTATAAATCTCTACTTAAGCAGAAATCTTACCGGTACAAAACAGAGCATTCAGTGAAACTGCTTCTGGCTCATTTGAACAGTCTCTCATGATTATGTGCGGTTTTCTTTTCAGGACGCTACTGAAACATACACCATACTTTGTCAAGCAGTTGTCAGAACACACCTTCTTTTCTGGCTTTATACAGGTAGTCCTGAACTTACAACATACTCGTTTAGTGACTGTTCAAAGTTACAAACGTTGGACTAGAACTCACCATCTCCTGGTGATTAGCCCAAAGCCCCCCAGTCTGCATTTATACCTAACGCAGAATTAGAACTCACCATCTCCCAGTTTCTAATCTGGTTCCTTCACCACTAGACCAAACCTGACTATTGGTGAAAATGATCAAAGGTTTTTATGTACAGATTTGATGTTATTTGGCATCGGAAGGTAAACAGAGCGATGCAGAGTGAATTTTTAAAAAAAATTCAAGTGGAAAGGTCTTGATATTCACGTCATCCGTAAAAACTCATCTCCCCTCCTATTATATCATCCCATTCCAAATGGCCCCATATTGTCTCATCTCCATTATAACCTAGCTAAGCCGTCTGGAGGGATTACAAGCAAAATGTGCAAATTTTTACCCTTTTTATCAGCCATGCTTAATTAACCATCCTTTGGTCTGAAAGTTTTTGAACAAATTGGGGAAACCATCCAATCATCTTTATAATGAATCCCACTGTTGGTTTTATATAGTTCCTAGAGCAAATCAATTGCAAAGTGCAACAAATTGTTTCGTTTCCTGATGTTTCTTTCTGGATGGCTATTAAAGTTAATTTAATACCGAAATAAATGTTAGATCGCTGGATTTGTGTACAAGTATGTAAAAGCAGGCGGGGGAAATTGTTCTGTATGAAACAGCAATACCACAAAGAATTCTGGGGGGAAAAAACTGCTCAACATTTACCAGCTATATTAGCAAAAAAAATGCATGGACTTAATCATCGCAGAATCCCCGTTCTGCTGGGATTAGATATTAGGCATTATTAAGCAAGCTATGTGTTCAAAAAGCCTTCAAAATAGGACAGTAATTAATGCTCGATCCAATACAGTTTATTAATGAATGTTTAAAACTACATAATGATCAAATAATCTTTAGGAACTCTGGGAGTTGAAGTCCACCCATCTTAAAGCAGGCTGATTAAGGAATTCTGGGAATTGAAGTCCACCCATGTTAAGCAGGCTGGCTGAGGAATTCTGGGAATTGAAGTCCCCACCTCTTAAAGCGACCAATAAGGTCCCACAGAGTTGGCCTTCTCCGGGTCCCGTCGACTAAACAATGTCGTTTGGCGGGCCCCAGGGGAAGAGCCTTCTCTGTGGCGGCCCTGGCTCTCTGGAACCAACTCCCCCCGGAGATCAGAACTGCCCCCACCCTTCCTGTCTTTCGTAAACTACTCAAGACTCACTTATATTGCCAGGCATAGGGGAATTGAGACACCTTTCCCCCAGGCTTTTTTATACTTTGTTTTATGTTTGGTATGAATGTGTTGTTTGTTTTTTTAAATAATGATAGGGTTTTATATGTCTTTTAATATTAGATTTGTTCCACTGCTATATTGTTTTTATTGCTGTTGTGAGCCGCCCCGAGTCTTTGGAGAGGGGTGGCATACAAATCTAATAAATAAGTAAGTAAGTAAGTAAGTAAGTAAGTAAGTAAGTAAGTAAGTAAATAAATAAATAAGAAAAAAAGAATGAATGAATGAATGAATGAATGAAAGAAGGAAGGAAAGAAAGAAAGAAAGAAAGAAAGAAAGAAAGCATGAAAACCCATTTAAAGCCTACCGGCTGAGAACAGTATATAAGCCAGTTGTCCCAATTTTGATCGCATGCCTGTGGGGATGCTGCAATGGTTATAAACAGTCCTAAGTCATTTTTTCCAGGGCCGTTTGTAACTTTGAACAGACACTAAACGAATATGTTGTAAGTTCAGGACTACCTGTATAACGCCCAGTATCGTGCAATGGACATTTGAGGCTTCTAGAGTCAGGGCTGCAGAAGGCGGCCGGGCCCCACAACCCCGTGTCCATCTCTTCTGCTTCCCCCACCTCCAAAAAATAAATTGCTTTTTAACGTTTCAATTAGGAAGTACATGGGAGTCAATCAAAGGGAGACACACATTGTGAAGTGCCTGTTTGCCTTTCCCAGCCCTGGCCTCTTCAATTATCTATAATGAACTTCTTAAACGCAGCCTCAAACCTTTTTATATGCTAACGAAGGCTGGATTGAAGCTGTGGCAATTGCCTCTTGTTAAGGAATGAAAAGCGGGGTGGCATGGCGGGACAGCAGGGGACCCTAATCTTATCTGCAGAGCTTCCGGTGCCCTTCCTTGGCCTCCACACGACCTCTCCCGACAGGGGTGTCAAACTAGCGGCCCGCGGGCCGGATGTATCACGCCCTAGCCACGCCCACCCCTGGTTTCGTGAAGGGGGAGAATTCACGACATGTCATGTGATGTGAATTTGACACCCCTTGGATGTCAATCAATCAGAATAGAGCTGGAAGGGACCTTGGAGGTCTTCTAATCCATCTATAAATGTCTAACTGTCTGTCTCTCTATCTCCTTTTTTAGAATAGAATAGAATAGAATAGAATAGAATTCTTAATTGGCCAAGTGTGATTGGACACACATGGAATTTGTCTTTGGTGCAGATGCTCTAAGTGTACATAAAAGAAAAAGATACATTTGTCAAGAATCATCAGGTACCACATTTAATTTTCTCTCTCTCTATCTGTTTATCCATCTATCCATCCATATCAGTCTGTCATCTCTCTTTCTCTCCTCCCTCCATTTCTATATTTGTCTATGTATCTATTGTTCATCCATCCCTCCATCTATCCATCTATCCATCCATCCAACTTTTTTTGTCCATCCACCTACCCATTGTCTTATATCTATCTGTCTGTCTGTCTGTCTGTCTGTCTGTCTGTCTGTCTGTCTGTCTGTCTGTCTGTCTGTCTGTCTGTCTGTCTATCTATCTATCTATCTATCTATCTATCTATCTATCTATCTATCTATCATCCATCCACCCATCCTCCATCACCCACCCATCCATCAATCCATTCTTCCATAGGGCTAGCTACCCTGTTTCCCCCAAAATAAGACATCTCCTGATCAGAAGCCCAATCGGGCTTTTGAGTGCATGGCAATAAGGCCAAGAGCTTATTTCAGGGTTCAAAAAAATATAAGAAAGGGTCTTAGTTTTGGGAAAACATGGTAGGCAGGTAGGTAGGTAGGTAGGTAGGTAGGTAGGCAGGCAGATGGATGGATGGATGGACGAATGGACAGACAGACACTCAGATAGATATAGACAGACAGATCCGTATAGACAGAAATAGACAGATAGACAGACACCTTATTTTTCCCAAAATAAGACCTCCCCTGATCATAACCCCAATCAGGGTTTTGAGTGCATAGTAATAAAGCCAAATGCTTATTTGGTTTCAAAAAATATAAGTCAGGGTCTTGTTTTTGGGGAAACACAGTAGACAGACAGATATAGATAGATAGATAGATAGATAGATAGATAGATAGATAGATAGATAGATAGATAGATAGATAGATAATGGACGGACATAGACAGGCATAGACAGAGATAGACAGACAGACAGACTTTTAATTTCCCCCAAAATAAGACCTCCCCTGATCATAAGCCCAATAAAAACAACAACAACGGGGTCTTATTTTGGGGTAAACATGGCAGCTATCTAGCTATCCTCAGGATAAACCCAGAGGCCTCTTGATACACCCACCCAGCTACCCATCTCACGCTTTTAATATTGCCCCATTCGAAAGGACTCTTCTATCAAAAAAGGAGTCGGCCTTCCATCGGAGGGTTGCATTCGAATTTTTTTTGGGGGGTGGGGATGTCTTCCCCTCCTCCTCCTCCCACCTGTGCCTCTCTGCACCTGTCAAGATTTCTCTAACACTGCCCCCCCTCTCGATCCATCTCCTTCCAACCAGCGGGGCCCTTGACAACCCCGGAGACCCGGGAATCTCTGGCTCCTGGAGGAAAAAGGGGAGGACAAAGGAAATCAGTGCATTTGAACCTGAAGGAGGCTCTTGAAGGGTTTCGAGCCTCGCGGCAGCTGGCTCAAAAAATGGAGTTTCTATCTACCAGCTGAAAAAAACCCGAGGAAATCATATTTGAAGTTCTCGTCCTTTTATGTGGCGCGAGACAGGAGCGAGTTGGAACCCTTATAGCGTGCAAAGCTTCTTTCTAAACAATTTTTTTTGCAGATTTCCACCCCTTTTCATCTCCTTCTCAGCCCCCTCCTCATTTTGGAGATGAGCACAAGCACAAGCGAGATGAAAGAGAAAAAAAATATTTAAAAAAACACACCCTCCTTCTAAGCAATTAGATGATTAAGTACCTTTTAAGCCCAGGCCTTAACAGGCTGGTTATCTGGAATTGCTCTTCTCTTTTTCTTTTAAAAAAAAAAATATATTAAAAAAAATTTCCAGCTTTTATTCTTTTCCGCCCTCTTTTATGCAAGCCACCCGGCTTTCTTCTTTACAAAACTCCCCAAAATCTCTTTTCAAGGCTTTGGGGGGAAAAAGATACTGTTGAAATACAGACCCACATGAAAGGGGCTATTGTTTCCCTTCCATTCAAACCAGCCAGCCTCGCTCTTGTGCTGGGCACGCCAGACCGGTGGATGGGGCGAGAGGAGAATGGATCTCAGGAGGGATCCATATCCCGCCACAAATGTCGCTCGTTGCCCTCAAAGGCCCGATCGGATGCGAAAAGCAGCTATTATGGGGCTTTAATAGCCTGTCTGGACCCAGCTCCTCAAACACAGCAAACGCTCTGAACTCAAATATTTCTTTATTCCAGGAGAAGGGACGTTTTGAGGAAGATTATGGACTGTGCAGAAATGAATAGATTGACTTTGAAAATGAAAGATAAACAATATTATTATAAAACGTGGGGGAAGTTTTATGACTGGATGGTGTTGTGGTTAGCTCTGGCCCAGCTCCTGCCCCAAGGACTGTGGATGTGGGGGAGACATCCACATGCTGAAGGCCTGTTTTGCCCCCGGTGGAATCTGCTGATGAAGGCTCCTCTGACCAAGAAGACATGAGTGACAGGGAGGAGGAGAGTGGGGCAGACAGTTCAGAAGGAGATCAATTCTCTAGCTCCTCCTTGGATTCAGAATAAGAGTTAATGATACAGCCACGCATGCGGAGAGCGATGCATAGGCAACAACAACTGAGAGATTATTATCAAAGAAAATGAGGCCACCTGTGGTTGGGTGGGGCTGTGGTCATTAGTGAGGCTGCTATAAAGAGCAGCCTGTGGGTTTGGCCATTGTGGAGGATTATCTAATCGTTGTGTTTTGTACCTGCTTTACTGACTTTGACCTTTTGTGTGCTGATTTTTCCCCGCTTTGAAACTAAACCAGAGCAAAGTGTGTTTCACTTTGTGAAAGAAGAAGGACTGTGAATTGCCTCACAGCTGCAAGCTAAGTATCACAGAACTGATAAGGGACTTGTACAAATTACCAGTTTGTTTGGAGATGAGTGTTCTTTGTTAAAGCAAAAGAGGGCTTAGTTTAAGTGAATTTTCATTATAAAGAACATTGTTTTGAATTTTCACACGTGTGTGTGTCTGAAATTTGTACCTGTGAATTTTCGGGAGGAGTCTGCCAGAGAGCCCGACAGAACAGATGGAAAAGTAAAAGATGAATAAACATTAATATTTAGTTGTTTGGGGGAAAGATGAGATATGAAAATTGAATTAAAATATTATTAGAATAGAATAGAATAGAATTTTCTATTGGCCAAGTATGATTGGACATACAAAGAATTTGTCTTGGTGCAGATGCTCTCAATGTACATAAAAGAAAAAGAGACATTTGTCAAGAATCATGTGGTACAACACTTAACGATTGTCATAGGGGTCAAATAAGCAATCAGGAAACAATGAATATTAATAAAAATCTTAAGGATACAGTCATACAGTCATAAGTGGGAGGAAATGGGTGATAGGAATGATGAGAAAAACTATTAGAAATAGAAGTGCAGATTTAGTAAAAGGTCTGACAGTGTTGAGGGAATTATTTGTTTAGCAGAGTGATGGTGTTCGGGGAAAAACTGTTCTTGTGTCTAGTTGTCTTGGTGTGCAGTGCTCTGTAGTGACGTTTTGAGGGTAGGAGTTGAAACAGTTTGTGTCCAGGATGCGAGGGGTCAGTCAATATTTTCCCCGCCCTCTTAACCAGATGGCAAGACACAAGGACATTTTTTTCCTGAATGCCACCACTCTGCTAAACAAATAATTCCCCCAACACTGTTAAACTATTTACTAAGTCTGCCCTACTGTTAATCTTCTCATCACCCATCACCACCCACAAATGACTGTATGACTGTAACTTTGTTGCTTGCATCCTTATGATTTATATTGACTCGTTCCTAATAAGATTGGATTGCTTATTTGTACCTGGACTATCATTGATTCTCATGATTCTTAACAAACGTATATTTTCTTTTATGTACACTGAGAGCATCTGCACCAAAGACAAATTCCTTGTGTATCCAATCACACTTGGCCAATAAAGAATTCTATTCTATTCTATTCTATTCTATTCTATTCTAATTCTATTCTATTCTTCTATTCTTCTATTCTTCTATTCTATTCTATTTAATTCTTATTCTATTCTATTCCATTCTATTCTAATTCTATTTAATTCTTATTCTATTCTATTCTATTCCATTCTATTCTAATTCTATTTAATTCTTATTCTATTCTATTCTATTCTATTCTATTCCATTCGCATGAATCCCAGTGACCGGTTAGGTCCCACAGAGTTGGCCTTCTCCGGGTCTCGTCGACTAAACAATGCCGTCTGACGGGACCCAGGAGAAGAGCCTTCTCTGTGGTGGCCCCGACCCTCTGGAACCAGCTCCCCCCGGAGATCAGAACTGCCCCCACCCTCCTTGCCTTTCATAAAGTTCTTAAGACCCATCTCTGCCGTCAGGCATGGGGGAACTAAGACATCTCCCCCGGGCCTATACAGCTTATACATGGTATGTTTGTGTGTATGCTTGCTTTTAATAATGGGGGTTTTAGTGTTTTTTTTAAATTATTAGATTTGTTCTTACATTGTCTTTGTTATTGTTGTGAGCCACCCTGAGTCTATGGAGAGGGGCGGCATACAAATCTAATTAATAATAATAATAATAATAATAATAATAATAATAATAATAATTCCTTTCCATTCTCCTGGAGTCCGTTAAGAGCTTGCTGCTTTTAGCAACATGGCAAAAGAATGTTGTGCTGTCGCACCACGAGCTCTGATGCTTTCATACATGAGTGTGACATCAGGACACACGTGTACAAAAGGGAAGATGTAACTCTGCTCCTATAATTTTCTTCCTGCTTACTTTTCATGGATTCCGTAGCTCTAAAACCTCTTAAGAGTTAACCAAAAAACCCCCTACCATCTCGTTCTCTCATCTGCTGAATTATTAAAGGCGATTCTGAGTGTAGAATCAGCACAATTTCCACCTGACGGACCTATCGATCAATAGCTCTTGTAATTGAAACTAATGCAAACTTGTTCCTCATTTAAAGTCTCGGGAGCACAAACCTAAGACTTCTAGCAAGAAGGACCAACTGGGATGGAACCTGTGGATGACCTTGAGCAGGGGTGAAATTCAAAAACTTTTTACTACCGGTTCTGTGGGCCTGGCTTGATGGGTGTGGCAGGGGGAGGATACTGCAAAATCCCCATTCATTCCCTCCCCACTCCTGGGGGAAGGATACTGCAAAATCCCCATTCATTCCCTCCCCACTGCTAGGGAATGATTTATTTTATTTTATTTTATTTATTTATTTATTTATTGGATTTGTATGCCGCCCCTCTCCAGAGACTCGGGGCGGCTAACAGCGACAATAAAACAGTGTACAATAGTAATTTGGTATTGATGATTAAAAATCAATTAATATAAAAACCAAACATACATACATACATACATACCATGCATAGAATTGTAAAGGCCTAGGGGGAAAGAGGATCTCAATTCCCCCATGCCTGGTGGCAGAGGTGGGTTTTAAGTTGTTTACGAAAGGCAAGGAGGGTGGGGGCCGTTCTAATCTCTGGGGGGAATTGGTTCCAGAGGGCTGGGGCCGCCACAGAGAAGGCTCTTCCCCTGGGTCCCACCAGGCAACATTGCTTAGTTGATGGGACCCGGAGAAGATCCACTCTGTGGGACCTAACTGGTCGCTGGGATTCATGCAGCAGAAGGCGGTCCCTGAGATAGTCTGGTCCGGTGCCATGAAGGGCTTTATAGGTCATAACCAACACTTTGAATTGTGACCAGAAACTGATCGGCAACCAATGCAGACTGCGGAGTGTTGGTGTAACATGGGCATATTTGGGAAAGCCCATGATTGCTCTCGCAGCTGCATTCTGCACGATCTGGAGTTTCCGAACATTTTTCAAAAGTAGCCCCATGTAGAGAGCGTTACAGTAGTCAAGCCTCGAGGTGATGAGGGCATGAGTGACTGTGAGCAGTGACTCCCGGTCCAAGTAGGGTCGCAACTGGTGCACAAGGCGAACCTGGGCAAACGTCCCCCTCGCCACAGCTGAAAGATGTTTCTCTAATGTCAGCTGTGGATCGAGGAGGACGCCCAAGTTTTATTTATTTATTTATTCATTTGTCCAATACACAATACATATGGAAGAGAATAGACATGAAGTAATATATATAAAGATAATATGTAAAAATAGAGGAGAAGATATATGAAAGGAAGAAAATATATATGATATATGAGATAAAGGAAAGACAATTGGACGAAAGGCACACTAGTGCACTTATGTATGCCCCTTACTGACCTCTTAGGAACCTGGAGAGGTCAGTCGTGGATAGTCTAAGGGAGAAATGTTGAGGATTAGGGGTTGACACTACTGAGTCAGGTAATGAGTTCCACGCTTCGACAACTCGGTTGCTGAAGTCAAATTTTTTACAGTCAAGTTTGGAGCGGTTAATATTAAGTTTGAATCTGTTGCGTGCTCTTGTGTTGTTGTGGTATAAGCTGAAGTAGTCATGGGGGAAGGATATTGCAAATTCTCCATTCCTTCCCCACTCCTGGGGGAAGGATACTGCACAATCCCCACCCTCCCTTATCTGGTAAACATCGCACACTCGTTCTTTCCCACCCCATTCAAGGAAATAATCGCCACGGATTCTTCCACTCAAGGGCTGCCAAAACATATTTCAAAGCAGCTGGCTGTGTTTTCAAAAGCTCCCTCAAAAGAGAAATGATACATCCAGGGAAAGGCCGTTTGCCTTCCGCGTTACCAGTGCACCTACCAAGGCTGTCGCGCGCATGCCCGTTGGCATGAGATATGGATTCTGTGGAAGTGAAATCTTGCATGAGGATACGCGGGAGCGAGGTTTCAGTAATTTTCGCCGATATTTTTGCTTCTGCGCATTTTTTTAAAATTTTATTTTATTAATAGAGTTGAAAGGGACCGTTAGGTCATCAAGTCCAACCCCCTGCCTGAGCAGGAAACCCTACAGCACCCCAGCCAAATGGAAGTCCAATCTCCTCTTGAAGGTGTCCAGAGTTGGGGAGTTCACCACCTCCCCTGGCAGGCAGTTCCATTGGTTGATCGCTCTGACCGTCAGGAAGTTCTTCCTTATTTCCAGGTTGAATCTCTCCTTGGTCAGCTTCCAACCATTGTTCCTCGTCCGGCCCTCTGGTGCCCTGGGGAATAAAGAGACCCCCTCCTCACCGTGGCAACCCCTCAAGTATCTGTAAACTGCTATCATGTCCCCTCTAGACCTTCTTTTTTCTAGGCTGTCCATGCCCAGTTCTCTCAATCTCTCTTCGTAAGTCTTGGTTTCGAGTCCCCTAATCATTTTGGTTGCTCTTTTTTGCACCTTCTCCAGAGTTTCGATGTCTTTTTTGTAGTGAGGTGACCAAAATTGGATGCAGTACTCCAGGTGGGGTCTGACCAGGGCATAGTAGAGTGGTATTAGTACTTCCCTGGTCTTGGAGCGTATTCCTCTGTTGATGCAGCTTAGGATTGAGTTGGCTTTTTTGGCTGCTGCTGCACATTGCTGACTCATGTTTAGTTGATTGTCCACCAAGACTCCAAGATCTCTTTCGCAGTCACTACTGCTGAGTGGGTATCTCCCAGGCTGTATGTATGTCTAGGGTTCTTTTTGCCGAGGTGGAGGACTCTGCATTTGTCGGTGTTGAACCTCATTTTGTTGGTATGGGCCCACTGTGATAGTCTGTCTAGGTCTTCTTGCACGGAAGCAAAGAATTTGTGGAAATTGCTGAAATCTTACCATGCGCAGAAGCCAAATCTCATGTGGGTGCACGGGGTGCACGTGAGCACATCAGGGATGCACAGCTACATGTGCAGCTCTGATTTCCCTACCGGGATGGTGCATCAACTAATGTAACCTGGAACCCATTACTGGATACGCCCAAAGAAAAGTGTTCCGATCCCCAATCCGGCGATTCGATCATCCACCTTTTTTAAATATTTTGAGTTAGTTTTGTGCCAGCCGTACTAATATAATAATAATAATTAATAATAATTTATTAGATTTGTAGGCCGCCCCTCTCCGGAGACTCGGAGTGGCTCCCAGCAGTGATAAACTATGTAACAAATCCAATACTTAAAAGACATCTAAAAAGTAAATATCTTTGTTTTATTGCAGAGGTGGAAATTTTGAAGAGGAGACGAAGAAGACTTTGTATGGTCCAGACTCTTTTGAGAGTACCAGGCAAGTTTGGGTTTTTAATTAAGAGGGATGAAAGGAAATAAACTGATCGGATCTAGGAGAAAGAACTCCGCTTCCCAACCCAGGCTGAATTCGTTGCTTCAGGTTGTAGCTGCGATGAAAAGTCGCACCACTTCCAAGGCTCATAAATCTTTGAATGAGGTTTATGATTCAGAATCTGGATATTGTTAGGACCGTGTGGTGTCCTGCTTTGGATTCCAAAAAATGAGCCTCGTTTGGCAGGCCCCAGGGGAAGAGCCTTCTCTGTGGCAGCCCCGGCCCTCTGGAATCAACTCCCCCCGGAGATTAGAACTGTCCACACACTCCTTTTCTTTCATAAATTACTCAAGACCCATCTATACCGCCAGGCATGGGGGAGTTGAGACACCTTTCCCCCAGGCTTTTTTTTAATATTTATGTTTGGGTATGTATATGTTGTTTGCTTTTTTAAATATGATAGGGTTTTATGTGCTTTTTAATATTAGATTTGTTTTCACTGGAATATTGTTTTTATTATTATTTTTATTATATTATTTGTGAGCTGCCCCGAGTCTTCGGAGAGGGGCGGCATACAAATCTAATAAATAATAATAATAATAATAATAATAATAATAATAATAATAATAATAATAAAAAAAATAAAAAATAAAGAAGCATCTATACCAGCGAGGGTGTCACAGGTGGATCTCAATTTGCAACCATTCATTTAGTGATATTTCGACGGCACTTAAAAAATGAGACTGACACATAGTCCTTGTACTTAACAACTGTTGCGGCATCCTCACAGTCATGTGTTTAAAATTGAAAGTTGACATTCCAAAAGTGCCCCCCTTTTTTTCCCCACGAGGCAACTGGACTTTCCAATTTTTCTTTTAAGATGTTTTGCTTCTCATCTAAGAAGCTTCTTCAGCTCTGGCTGGATGGTGAGGAATGGAAGGGTTTATATGCCTTGCATATGTCTTTTTAATAATAATAATAATTTATTAGATTTGTATGCCGCCCCTCTCCGAAAACTTGGGGCAGCTCACAGCAAGTATTACCCCGTGAGTGTGTAGACTTTTAATTCTGAACAGTGGATGGTCTAGACCAGGGGTAGGCAAAGTTGGCTCTTCTATGACTTGTGGACTTCAACTCCCAGAATTCTTGAGATCAATTCTGATCTCAATTGTAGTTGTAAGATAAGGATGACCTGAAAATATTTAATTTCTATACAGCTGTTGATAAAAGTTCTTTAACAAACGCTCGGGGTCTTCGACCCTTTTCAATGGCAATTTACTGTTGCAAACAATCATGCCAAAGATTTAACACATATCTGGGGAATATTTCGGATCATTTAGCCGTGAGATTACCGGGACAAAAAATGAAATCGCTTCATCTCAGCCCTAAGAGAGCACATGCTTTTTCTACAAAGCCTTTCTGACAAAATAAACGCTACTCAATCTTCTCCAAGCTCTTATTAATATGTTTTGTGATGCAGTTAGCCAGATGTTTTGCCTGGATTTGGCATTTTTGCCCAACTATCTTTTCTAGGAACTTGGGTTAGACCTATAAAGCCCTTCATGGCATCGGACCAGAATATCTCCGGGACCGCCTTCTGCCACATGAATCCCAGCGACCGATTAGGTCCCACAGAGTTGGCCTTCTCCGGGTCCCGTTGACAAAGCAATGTCGTTTGGCGGGTCCCAGGGGAAGAGCCTTCTCTGTGGCGGCCCCGACCCTCTGGAATCAGCTCCCCTCTAAGATTAGAACTGCCCCCACCCTCCTTGCCTTTCGTAAACTCCTTAAAACCCACCTCTGTCGTCAGGCCTACACTGTTTATGTGTGGTACCGTGTTTCCCCGAAAGTAAGACAGTGTCTTACTTTCTTTTTACCCCCAAAAGCCCCACTACGTCTTACTTTCGGGGTATGTCTTACATTGGAAAAAAATTGAAAGGGTCGCGTTCCCGAAGGCATCTCCCCAGAGTCCAGAAGGGCAGCCGCGGGACAGGAGCCTCGTGAGCCCTTTTCCAAGTTCAACCTCAGGGCTCCAAGCGGCGTGCACGTGTGGAGCCGCAGACGCGTGACGGGGAAGCGTGTGTCTGGAGGGGAGGAGCCGCTCTGCGCAGTTGGGCAGCCCCACCTGCCTGCCGGAAAGGAGGCGGGCGAAGGAGGGCACAGCTCCGGCCGCTCGCCTCGGAGCCGGTCGGCCTCACTGGCCGCTTGCAGCCGAGCCTCGGCAGGACTCGGTTGCTGGGACAAGCGCCTTCGCTGCAAGCCGCCGCCCGCTCGGCTCGCTTCGGACCAGCGCCGTCCTTCGCTTTGCCAAGCCGGGGAAGAGGCGGTGGCGCCGCGGCGAGGCGAAGGGCGTGCAGGGAGCTTGGAAGCGACGTCATTGGGCTCCCCCCCGGCAATACCCCCGTGTTTCCCCGAAAGTAAGACATATGTCTTACTTTCGGGGTACGGCTTATATTAGCCGACCCCCCTGAAACCCCCGATACGTCTTACAATCGGGGGTGTCTTACTATCGGGGAAACAGGGTATGTTGTGTGCATGTTTTTTAAATTATGGGTTTTTAGTTTCTTAATTATTGAATTTGTATTATATATTGTTTTCTGTTGCTGTGAGCCGCCCCGAGACTGCGGAGAGGGGCGGCATACAAATTAAATAAATAAGTAAATAAGTAAATAAGTAAATAAGTAAATAACTAAATAACTAAATAAATAAGTGAATGAATGAATGAATGAATGAATGAATGAATGAATGAATAAATAAATAAATGTTGTTATTAGAGAATATTAAAGATATCATCGCAGGAGGCAAACTCCCCCAAGTAAAATCGAATGGTTATTGTTATTATTATTATTATTTAGGCTCCGCTCAAGAGGAGATCTCAGAAACCTCCTTCTGTCTTCCTACCTCAGGGAGGTTGACTTGCCCTTCCAGGAAGTGACAATTGCGAGGCTCGTGGGTGCAAACGTGACGATATTTACACCAATAACATCGGTACGGGCTCTCCACGCACGAGAGGCACCTGGAAGGATTAGAAGAGAGAAGAAACATAAAGAAAGCGCATGGGCCGTTCTCGGGGCAACCAGGGTGGGGTGGGGTGGAGTAAATCAAAGCACTGATCAAAGTTCTAGTCCCCGCTATCTATCTATCTATCTATCTATCTATCTATCTATCTATCTATCTATCTATCTATCTATCATCTACCTCTTCCAATCTACCAATCCACCCACCCAACCACCCACCCACTTTATCTATCATCCATCCATTCATCCATCCATCCATGTCTCTGTCTGTCTGTCTGTCTGTCTATCTAACATGTGTCTGTCTCTCTCTCTCTCTCTTCCATGCATCCATCCATCCATCCATCCATCCAATCATTTCTCTCTCACAGACACACCCTCCTAGTGCTGAACTTAGAATCAGCTCTGCTTCACTCATGGTGATAGAATTCACAGGCACCAAGAAGAGGCGCCGTCAGAAAAAGAGGACCCAGAAGAGAAGCATGAACTTACGAGGCGTGGACGCTGCAGTTGTAGAAGACAAAACTGGTGCTGGCAAAAGTCATGCCCGTTTCTTTGGATTTGAGCTGGAGTTGGACGACATGGTGGTCTCCTGCGAGGAAGAAAACAGTTACTTTGTCATTCATCCAAATTCCTTTCTTCTAGCAACTCCTCTACCTGTGTGCTGGTCCACCTGGGCATGGCTGTTCCCTAGGGCAGGGACCTTGACAACTTTAAGACTATGCTGGTTGAGGAATTCTGGGAGTTGAAGTCCACAAGTCTTAAGGTTGCCAGGTTTGGAGAGGCCAGTCCTAAGGGAAACGTTCTCCCTAAGAATGGGTAAAATTGCCGTGGAGTTGTGTTACTTTACCTGGTGGCTTGGACATACCCTGTCCAGGGATAAAATTCTAAAGAGCCAGCTCTAGATTTGAACCTTTAACCAGCCTTCAATCAAGATAACCAAGCTTTCTCTCTTTTTTTCTTTTTTTTTGGAGGATTCCTGAAATTTATTTATTTATTTATTTATTTTACAAATGTGACATACAAGACAAAGGGAAAAAACATACATAAAAACATATATATATACAACATTTGGGAAATGAAAATTTATCCATTTTTTTTTTTTGGATATTTGATCAGAGAATTACACTTCTTTTGCATAATATTAATTTTTGAATTCTTTTATTTGATATGTTGCTTTGCATAAATTTTTATTTATTTATTTCTTTTAGCCAATCATAAAATTTTGCCCATGTTTTATAGTAATCTGATTCTTCTTTTCCCTCTAATCTTTTGGATAGCCTGTCCATCTCCGCACAGTCTAGTATTTTTTTAATTATTATATTTTCTTCCAAGATGAAGAACTGGTTATTGAAACAGATGTCCAAGTGCCACCTCTATGTTGGTTGAGGCAGGCAGGGCTCCCTTGGGTACCACTTGTTGGGGGTGAAGAGAAAGGGAGGGTTTTGCCTTCTCTTTCTGCTCAAGATCCCCATGGCCAACTCTAATGATAATAATGATAATGATGATAATGATGATAATGATGATAATGATGATAATGATGATAATGATGATGATAATGATGATAATGATGATGATGATGATGATGATGATAATGATGATAATGATGATAATGATGATAATGATGATAATGATGATGATAATGATGATAATGATGATAATGATGATGATAATAATGATAATAATGATAATAATGATAATAATAACCAGACTTAAACCATTCCGGAGTGTCTGATACTAGTACACACATGTGTTTGTGTGTACATACACAGACTATTTATATATTAGATAATGTATGTTTTTGTGTGCCTATGTGCAATCTGTATGTACACATATGGCATACGTACATAGAATTAAAGAATATATTTTGGATGTTCAGTAATGTTCCTACCCTCAAAACGTCGCTACAGAGCACTGCACACCGACAACTAGACACAAGAACAGTTTCGTTCCGAACGCCATCACTCTACTAAACAAATAATTCCGCCAATACTGTCAGACTTTCTACTAAATCTGCACTTCTATTCTACTCGTTTTTCTCATTATTCCTATCACCCATTTCCTCCCACTTAGGACTGTATGACTGTAACGTTGCTTATATCCTAAGATTTTTATTAATGTTGCTTCTTCATTGCTTCTTTGACCCCTATGACAATCGTTAAGTGTCGTACCACATGATTCTTCACAAATGTATATTTTGTTTTATGTACATTGAGAGCATCTGCACCAAGACAAATTCCTTTGTGTGTCCAATCACACTTGGCCAATAACATTCTATTCTATTCTATTCTTCTATTCTATTCTATTCTGATAGTAAATAGATAGGGAAATTGAGGCGAGGAGTCGTATTTCCTGCAGTCGAGTTTACATTAGGTTTGTATCTGTTGTGTGCTTGTGTGCTGTTGTGACTATGGGTGTGGGCACTCACTCTTTGTGTGTTGTTGTGATTATGGGTGTGGGCACTCACTCTTTGTGTGTTGTTGTGATTATGGGTGTGGGCACTCACTCTTTGTGTGTTGTTGTGACTATGGGTGTGGGCACTCACTCTTTGTGTGTTGTTGTGATTATGGGTGTGGGCACTCACTCTTTGTGTGCTGTTGTGACTATGGGTGTGGGCACTCACTCTTTGTGTGTTGTTGTGATTATGGGTGTGGGCATTCACTCTTTGTGTGTTGTTGTGATTATGGGTGTGGGCACTCCCTCTTTGTGTGCTGTTGTGACTATGGGTGTGGGCACTCACTCTTTGTGTGTTGTTGTGATTATGGGTGTGGGCACTCACTCTTTCTGTGTTGTTGTGATTATGGGTGTGGGCACTCACTGTGTGTTGTGATTATGGGTGTGGGCATTCACTCTTTGTGTGTTGTTGTGATTATGGGTGTGGGCACTCACTCTTTGTGTGTTGTTGTGATTATGGGTGTGGGCACTCCCTCTTTGTGTGTTGTTGTGATTATGGGTGTGGGCATTCACTCTTTGTGTGTTGTTGTGATTATGGGTGTGGGCACTCCCTCTTTGTGTGTTGTTGTGATTATGGGTGTGGGCACTCCCTCTTTGTGTGTTGTTGTGATTATGGGTGTGGGCACTCACTCTTTCTGTGTTGTTGTGATTATGGGTGTGGGCACTCACTCTTTTGCGTGTTCTTGTGATTATGGGTGTGGGCACTCCCTCTTTGTGTGTTCTTGTGATTATGGGTGTCGTGCGCTCTTTCGGCACCCAAGGGAAACAAGGTTTGCTATCACTGCCCCAGTGTCCCGGCTGTGACAACCTTTTCCCCTAACCTTCGTACAGTGGCAGATCCCGCTATTTCCTTTAATCCTGGCCTGTCTTCCTTCAGTGACAACCTGGATGCCGGCTTGGGCTTGATCTGACAACCGCATCGCAGGGACCTATTAAGACTTCAGAACAAAGGTGCGCGCATGTTTAATGCAAATCTTTGACCCCGTTTGGCTAATCCACCTCTCTCATTTTCTTCCCCCTGAAAGAGTCATTAATCAATCGCGGCAAAGGGGACTTGACAAGAGCTCATCATGTTGCAAACCCGGGCGTGCACACTCCTGAATACATTTGGGGATGAGGAGTGCCCCCTTCCACTGTCCGTCTGCCGCCGAAGACTTGGATAGTAAAACAGAATAAGAGAAACATTACGACAGGGGACGGAAGGCACGCTGGGGCACTTATGCACGCCTCTTACTGACCTCTTAGGAATCAGGAGAGGTCAACAGTGGAGAGTCTAAGGCAGGGGTCCCCAAACCTGGCAACTTTAAGGCCTGTGGACTTCTGCTGGCTGGATAATTTTCCAAGCCGTTAAATCAGGTGACTTGTGGACTTCAACTCCCAGAATCAATCAATCTATCTATCTATCTATCTATCTATCTATCTATCTATCTATCTATCTATCTATCTATCTATCTATCTATCTAGTCCAATACACAATGAGAGTTTTAGTGTGTGTGTGTGTGTGTGTGTGTCTATATATATATATATATATATATATATATATATATATATATACATACACACACACACACACACACACACACATAGTAAAATACATGATGAAGGTTATAGAGGAGACACTCATAGTAAAATATATCTAAGAATATAAAAGAAGATATAGTAATAGAACATATCAATGAAAGAATAGAAGAAGAGATACAGGAATAGAAGAAAGGTATATGAGACATAGGAGAGCAATAGGACAGGAGACGGAAGGCACTCTAGTGCACTTGTACTCGCCCCTTACTGACCTCTTAGGAATCTGGATAGGTCAACCGTAGATAATCTAAGGGTAAAGTGTTGGGGGTTTGGAGATGACACTATAGAGTCCGGTAGTGAGTTCCACGCTTCGACAACTCGGTTACTGAAGTCATATTTTTTACAGTCAAGTTTGGAGCGGTTAATATTAAGTTTAAATCTGTTGTGTGCTCTTGTGTTGTTGTGGTTGAAGCTGAAGTAGTCATTGACCGGCAGGACGTTGCAGCATATGATCTTGTGGGCAATACTTAGATCTTGTTTAAGGCGTCTTAGTTCTAGGCTTTCTAGGCCCAGGATTGAAAGTCTAGTCTCGTAGGGTGTTCTGTTTCGAGTGGAGGAGTGAAGGGTTCTTCTGGTGAAGTATCTCTGGACATTTTCAAGGGTGTTCCCAAGTTCCCAAGTTTGAAGACCTCTGGTCTAAGGGTAAAGTTTTGGGAGTTAGGGGATGATACTACAGAGTCAGGTAGTGAGTTCCATGCATCAACCGCTCGGTTTTTCTACAGTCAAGTTTAGAGCAGTTTACTTTAAGTTTGCATCTGATGTGTGCTTGTGTGGTTGAAGCTGAAGTAGTCGTTGACAGGAAGGACGTTGTAGCAGATGATTTTATGGGCTATGCTTAGGTCGTGTTTAATACGACGTAGTTCTAAGCTTTCTCAACCTAGGATTGTAAGTCTAGTTGCGTAGGCAGGGGTGGACTACTGCCCGGATGGGGGGAGGGGGACGTAGTTGGGTAGCGAAAATGGGGCTCCACCCCAGAGCACCCAATGTTGAAAGAAAATTGAAAAGAGTTTGGTTGAGCTGGGGTGGCGCAGCAGGTAGAGTGCTGTACTGCAGGCCACTGAAGCTGACTGTAGATCTGCAGGTCAGCAGTTCAAATCTAATCACCGGCTCTGTTAAAAAGTGCTATTGCTAACATGTTGTAAGCCGCCCTGAGTCTAAAGAGAAGGGTGGCATAAAAATTGAATGAATGAATGAATGATTGAATGAATGAATGAATGAATGAATGAATGAATGAATGAATAAATAAATAAATAAATAAATAAATAAAAACCAAAATGATTAGGGGACTAGAAACCAAGACTTATGAGGAGAGTTTGCTGGAACTGGGCATGGAGAGCCTAGAGAAAAGGAGGGCCAGAGGGGACATGATAGCAGTCTACAGGTACTTGAGGGGTTGCTACAGAGAGGAGGGGGTCACACTATTTTCCAGGGCAACAGAGGGCCAGACGAGGAACAACGGTTGGAAGCTGACCAAGGAGAGATTCAACCTAGAAATAAGGAAGAACTTCCTGAAGGTCAGAGCGATCAACTAGTGGAACGGCCTGCCAGCGGAGGTTGTGAACTCCCCAACTTTGGACATTTTCAAGAGGAGATTGGACCGTAATTTGGCTGGGGTGCTGTAGGATTTCCTGCTTAAGCAGGGGGTTGGACTTGATGACCTGCAAGGTCCCTTTCAACTTAAACAAACAAACAAACAAACAAACAAACAAACAAACAAATGTATTGTAGATCATCGCTTTAGTCTGGCAAGATTCTGTCTGCAGGCAAACAACAATAAAGGAACTTCTCAGAAGTCTCTCCATGTATTTATTTTCTGGGTTCTTGGGGCCTGACGCAGAGAGAAAGTTTGGCAATTTTGACCCGTACCATTTTCCGTGATGATCTTTGGGACCTCCTTGGCTGCTGGCGATAGGCACCTGATCTTGTTCCCCGACACCACGCCGTCCATTTCTGCCAAGTCCCCAAAGGAGCAATTGACCCCGTTGGATAGCTCAGGCACGTTGTAGGTCTCCAACACCAGCTGCAGGAGGAAAAGGCAAAGAGGAGAAGAAAGAGGGTGATGAGAAATTGTGGAAAGGATAGGATGTCCCAAAGCTACAAAGGGAAAGATGGAAGATCCTGATGTTGCCATCCCCACCAAAAAGCAGGCGGCTGGGAACATCATGCTCAGAGAGCCAAGGAACCTATGCTCCTCCTTTCCTCTTCTTTTTTTGCTTTCCTTTACCTTTCCTTCTTTCTTTCCTTCCTTCTCTATCTATCACGTTTTTCCTTCGTTCGCTACTTCCCTCCCCCCTTTCTTGCTTTCCTCCTCCTTCCTCCTTTCTTTCCCTTCTCCCTCCCTCCTCCCTCTCTTCCTTCCTTCTCTCTCTTTCCATCACCTTCTTCCTTCGTTCGTTCGCTCCCTCTCCTTTTTTTGCTTCCTTCCTCCTCTTTTCCCCCTCCCTCCCTCCCTCCCTCCCCCCTTTCCTTCCTTCTTTCTCTTTCCATCACCTTTTTCTTTCCTTCATTCTCTCCCTCCCCCTTTTTCCCTTCCTTCCTTCTCTTTCTATCATCTTTTCCTTCCTTTGTTCCCTCCCTCCCCCTTTCTTTATTCCCTACTCTTTCTCTTTCCTCCCTCCCTCCCTTCCTTATTTCTCTTTCCATCACCTTTTTCTTTCCTTCATTCTCTCCCTTCCCCTTTTCCTTCCTTCCTTCCTTCCATCCTTCCTTCCTTCTCTATCATCTTTTTCCTTCCTTTGTTCCCTCCCTCCCCCTTTCTTTATTCCCTACTCTTACTCTTTTCTCCCTCCTTCCCTTCCTTCTCTCTCTTTTCATCACCTTTTCCCTTCATTCGTTCCCTTCCTCCCCCTTTTGCTTTTTCCTCCTCTTTTCTTTCCTCCCTCCCTCCTTCCTTTTCCCCCTCCCTTCCCTCTCCCTCCATTTCTTTCCTCCCCCTCCCCTCCTCTCCACAAACCCCACTCTTTCCTATTAGTAAAGACCAATATTATCTTGGTTGCAAGGCCAGAGACCCCTGGGAAAGGGACCGGGGGAGGGAAGCAGGTGGAGTGGAATCCGGGAGTTCAGACGTAGTAAACGGAAGTCCACCATCCTTACCGTCACGCTATACTGGGAGACAGAGATATTGTTGGGGTGCACAGTGAGTCGCACACATTGCTTCATCTCCGAGGCAAACCTCCGGGGCTCGCTGGACCGTTCGCACTGCTCCTTCCTGGTGCACCTGGATAGCGAGAGAGACGGACACAGAAGCCAGGGATGTCAGAGGTCATCCAAGCTTTTGCACCAAGTACAGCGGTCCTCGACCTACAACTGGTCGGTTAGTGGCTAGACCTTCCCAGAGGAACTTACAACCTGGATTCAAAGTTCAGAGGGCCTCTTAATTGAACTTCTTTTATTATTTTATTTCATTAGTATTAACCGCTCCAAACTGGACTGACTTTAGCAATAGAGTTGTCAAAGTGTGGAACTCATTACCGGACTCCGTAGTGTCAACCCCTCATCCCCAACATAGTCTATCCACGATTGTCCTCTCCAGATTCCTAAGAGGTCAGTAAGGGGTGTGCATAAGTGCACCAGGGTGCCTTCCGTCCCCTGTCCAATGGTCTCTCCTATCTCATATTTATCTCATATTTCTTTTCTTCCACTCATATATCTCTTCCTCTATCCTCCATTGATGTACTGTATTTTATTCTTATATCTTTACTCCTATCCTTTCTTTCTTTCTTTCTTTCTCTCTCTGTCTCTCTCTCTCTACCTTCCTTCCTTTCTTTCCTTTCTTTGATATATATTGTTACATGGTTACTCTCATTAACCTTCATTATGTATTGGACTAACTGAATGAATGAATGAATGAATGAAGGAAGGAAGGAAGGAAGGAAGGAAGGAAGGAAGGAACGAACAAACAAACAAACAAACAAACAAACAAACAAACAAATAATGCTTGAATAATATTCCAAAGTGAGCAGCAGAATGTTAAAAATACTTGTTGGCATGGGTGTCAAAATAAGGGGGTATTTATACATATGTTTTGGGAATGACCGGGGGTGCAGAACTTTTGGAAAAAAGTGCAAGAGGATATTAATAGGATGTTAAATGTACAATGGACAATTACAAAGGAAATGGCGGTATTAGTTAAAAGGAACGAGATGGAAGAATTTAGAGAAATAAAAAAGCAGCGATAGAAAGTGCTCGGGCAGTAATAGTCTTGGGTTGGAAGGACGCGATAAAATGGACAATGCAAAATTGGTACCGGAACATGGAAGATCATATTCAATTTGAGATTATGGACAAAAGGATGAATTCGGTTAATGAAACTGATTTGCAACAACTGATGGGATGATGGGACAAAGTAAGACGATATATGGCGAGTAGGATCCGAAACCAAGCTACAAGGAATAAATTGGAATCACTTTATAACATGTAAATATATATATATTGCTCTTGAGTTAAAATGGTATTTATAAAATATGCCCCCATTCTGGTGGAAGGATATGAATGTTGTCTGGTGGTGGGCACAAATCACTGAGCACTTGTATGTTGTGTGTGTGTTTTATATACTGTACTGTATTTTATAATCAATTTAAAAAATTATTTTTAAAAATAAAGAAAAATATTCCAAAGTGAGCAAAATAGGATGAATTAAATGTGAAAGTGTGAAAACGATTCCCCACAGTAAAGAGAAGCAGAGATGGCGATACTAGATTCTAGTTGTTCTGTCGGGCTCTCTGGTAGACTCCTCCCAAAAATTCACAGGTACAAATTTCAGACACACACACGTTTGAAAATTCAAAACAATGTTCTTTATAATGAAAATTCACTTAAACTAAGCCCTCTTTTGGTATACTGTACCAAAGAGCACTCGTCTCCAAACAAACTGGTAATTTGTACAAGTCCCTTATCAGTTCTGAGATACTTAGCTTGCAGCTGTGAGGCAATTCACAGTCCTTCTTCTTTCACAAAGTGAAACACACTTTGCTCTGTCTTAGTTTGAAAACGGGGAAAAATCAGCACACAAAAGGTCAAAGTCAGTAAAGCAGTCACGAAACACAACGATCAGATAATCCTCCACAATGGCCAAACCCACAGGCTGCTATTTATAGCAGCCTCACTAATCACCACAGCCCCACCCAACCACAGGTGGCCTCATTTTCTTTGATAATAATCTCTCAGCTGTTGTTGCCTATGCATCGCTCTCCGCATGCGTGGCTGTATCATTAACTCTTGTTCCGAATCCAAGGAGGAGCTAGAGAATTGATCTCCTTCTGAGCTGTCTGCCACACTCTCCTCCTCGCTGTCACTCATGTCTTCTTGGTCAGAGAAGCCTTCATCAGCAGATTCCACCAGGGGCAAAACAGGCCTGCAGCATGTGGATGTCTCCCCCACATCCACAGTCCTTGGGGCAGGAGCTGGGCCAGAGCTAACCACAACACTAGTGATGGCAAACCTTTTTTTCCTTGGGTGCCGAAAGAGTGTGGGCACTTGCTATTGTGCATGCACGAGTGACCACACCCATAATTCAATGCCTGGGAAGGGTGAAAAGAACTTCCCCCACCCATCGGAGGTCCTCTGGAGGCCAGAAATGGCCTGTTTCCCAACTTCTGGTGGACCCAGTAGGCTCATGTTTCGCCCTCCCCAGGCTCCAAAGGCTTCCTGGGAGCTGGGGGAGGGTACAAATACCTCCCCCATCCTCCTGGATGCTCTCTGGAAGCCAAAAGCACCCTTCCAGGGCCTCTGTGAGTCAAAATTCATTTGGCTGGCACATTAGAGCTGAGCTAGAGCAATGGCTCACGGCCAGCAGATATGGCACCATGTGCCACCTGTGGCACCCGTGCCATAGGTTCACCATCACTGCTATATTCTTTTATCCAAATCAGAGATTATATCTGAGCGCTGGTGAGACTCCATTGGGAATACTATGTTCAGTTCTGGAGACCTTACCTACAAAAAGATATTGATAAAATTGAACGGGTCCAAAGACGGGCTACAAGAATGGTGGAAGGTCTTAAGCATAAAACTTCTCAGGAAAGACTTAATGAACTCAATCTGTAGAGTCTGGAGGACAGAAGGAAAAGGGGGGACATGATCGAAACATTTAAATATGTTAAAAGGTTAAATAAGGTTCAGGAGGGAAGTGTTTTTAAGTGAACACAAGAACAAGGGGACACAATCTGAGGTTAGTTGGGGGAAAGATCAGAAGCAACGTGAGAAAATATTATTTGACAGAAAGAGTGGTAGATCCTTGGAACAAACTTCCAGAAGACATGGTTGGTAAATCCACAGGAACTGAATGTAAACATGCCTGGGATAAACATATATCCATCCTAAGATAAAATACAGGAAATAGTAGAAGGGAAGACTAGATGGACCATGAGGTCTTTTTCTGCCGTCAATCTTCTATGTTTCTATATTTAATTTTGTCTCTATTTTGAATTTTTGCTGCCGGGTTTTGTGTTTGCAACGAGTAGGGAAAGAGAGAGAGAGAGAGAGAGAAAACACCCCTTTGATTATCTTTTTATAAACCAGACAGGTTTATTGTTATAGAAATGGTTTGTGTGAAAGTAAAAAAAAAGTTGTGGTTGTAATGTTGTTACCTTCTATTGTGCTAAAGAGAGTCGGGATTTGGCGCCTTATTCTCAACAAATAATTATCCACTACTTGTTTTAGAGACCCAAAACACTGAAACCTTAGCCCAGATCAGAGAAGGACGAAATTATGTCTTTTCTAATCACCCCCCTAATGGGATACACCGTTAATATGAAAAAAGTCCAGGCCACTGTGAGCTAATTATCCACCATTAAGCTAATGCAACAGACCTTCCAAAATATTCTTTATTATTAGCAGCAACTTTGATCCCCTGTGAAATTCACTCTGAAGCTAAAGTCGGGAAGCTAAATGATTTAAATCTTTGAAGGTTTTTTTTTTTTTCCAGTTAAGGGATCCAGTCCAACTGGAAGAAATGATGTCTACAGGAAGTCCTCGACGTATGATTGCAATAGAGCCCAAAATTTATGTTGCTAAGCAAGACAGTTAGAACAATTAATTGGTGGAAAAACTTCCCTCCAGAAGTTGAGGGTGTTCCAATAACGGAGGGTTTTAAAGAAGAAATTGGACAGCCATTTGTAGGAAATGGTTTAAGTTTGAGCAGGAATAGAAGACTTAGAAGGTCCTTTCCAATTCTGGTAGTCTGCTATTCTTTTTCCTTCCTTCCTTCCTTCCTTCCTTCTTTCCTTTCCACCCTCCTTTCTCTTCCTTTCTTTCCTCTCTCTCTCTTCCTTTCCTTCCTTCTTTCCTTCCTTTCCTCTCTTTCTTCCATTCCTTCCTTCTTCCATTTCTTCCTTTCCACCCTCCTTTCTCTTTTTCTTTCTTTCTTTCCTTCCTTCTTTCCTACCTTTCCTCTCTCTTTCTTCCTTTCCTTCCTTCTTCCTTCCTTTCCACCCTCCTTTCTCTTCCTTTCTTTCCTTCCTTCTTTCCTTCCTTTCCTTCCTTTCCTCCCTATTTCTTCCTTTCTTTCCTGCTTTCCTTCCTTTCTTTCCACCCTCCTTTCTCTTCCTTTCTTCCTTCCTTCCTTCCTTTCTTTCCTTTCTTCCTTCCCTTCCTTCCGTCCTTCCTTCATTCTTTCCATCCTTTCCACCTTCTCTCCCAGAATCCCTCAGCAAGCAAGCTGCCCGGGAGAATTCTGGGAATTGAAGTCCACCCGAGGTTGAAAAACACAGGCCTTGGTTAAGAAAGTTGCTTCCTCCGTGGTGGGTCGCTTTTCTTCAAAGACACAAGCCAACACGCAACCGCGACCCTTTAATAAAGGAGAAATCTGACAAATATTTTTAAAAGAACAAGCAAACAAATCGATTTTCAAAACCTAGAAAACAAAAGAGCGATGAAACTCAACATCGTGTAGCTGCCCACACCTGACCAAAAGGCCGAATGAATATCGACATTTTTACTTGTTGCTGCTACGAAATCCAGTTTGGTCTCTAAGGAGACGGAAAAAAAGAAAGAAGAAAAGAAAGAAAATTAATCTTACATCTCCATACAATGTGCGGCTTTCAATTGAGGGAAACAAACGAAGTTCCCGCTGAGTGATTTGATTATTTAGAGAACTGAATATATTTTTTTTCTTTTAAAAAAAAAGGATTGCAATAATAAATAAGAATTACTTCCTGGCTTTTATGGACACCCTCAGGTAGCATCTTTATATTGGGGCTATTTTGAAACCAACTCTGATGGAAGACAAAAACAGAAAATAGGGCCCTGGTATTTAAAATTAAATAACAATTTATCTTTTCCTAGCTGTCTCAGGGAACAAAGGATTAGTTTCAGGTCCATAAAGTGATTGATTGATTGATTGATTGATTGATTGATTGATTGATTGATTTGTTTGTTTGTTTGTTTGTTTATTTATTTGTTTGTTTATTTGTTTATTTATTTGATTTTTATGCCGCCCCTCTCTGTAGACTTGGGGCCGCTCACGACACAATAAAACAGTTCATGACAAATCTAATAATTTACAATTTAAAATATTTAAAAAAAACCATTATTAAGCAGACATACCTACAAACATACCATACATAAATTGTATAGGCCCGGGGGAGATATCTCAGTTCCCCCATGCCTGACGACAAAGGTGGGTTTTGAGGAGCTTACGAAAGGCAAGGAGGGTGGGGGCAATTCTAATCTCTGGGGGGAGCTGGTTCCAGAGAGTCGGGGCCGCCACAGAGAAGGCTCTTCCCCTGGGGCCCGCCAACCGACATTGTTTAGTTGACAGGACCCAGAGAAGGCCCACTCTGTGGGACCTAATCGGTTGCTGGGATTCGTGCAGCAGAAGGCGGTCTCAGAGATATTAAAATACATGATGAAAGTTATAGAGGAGATATATCTATGAAAAGAATATAAAAGAAGGTATAGTAATAGAACATATCAATGAAAGAATAGAAGAACAGATATAGGAATAGAAGAAAGGTATAGGAGATATAGGAGAGCAATAGGACAGGGGACGGAAGGCACTCTAGTGCACTTGTACTCGCCCCTTACTGACCTCTTAGGAATCTGGAGAGGTCAACCGTACATAATCTAAGGGTAAAGTGTTGGGGGTTTGGAGATGACACTATGGAGTCCAGTAATGAGTTCCACGCTTCGACAACTCGGTTACTGAAGTCATATTTTTTACAGTCAAGTTTGGAGAATATTAAGTTTAAATCTGTTGTGTGCTCTTGTGTTGTTGTGGTTGAAGCTGAAGTAGTCGCTGACAGGCAGGACGTTGCAGCATATGATCTTGTGGGCAATACTTAGATCTTGTTTAAGGCATCTTAGTTCTAGGCTTTCTAGGCCCAGGATTGAAAGTCTAGTCTCCTTAGACTCAGGGTGGCTTACAACATGTTAGCAATATCACTTTTTAACAGAGCCAGCCTATTGCCCCCACAATCCAGGTCCTCATTTTACCCACCTCGGAAGGACGGAAGGCTGAGTCAACCTTGAGCCGGTGATGAGATTTGAACCGCTGACCTACAGATCTACAGTCAGCTTCAATGGCCTGCAGTATAGCACTCTACCTGCTGCGCCACCCCGGCTCATTTCTGCATTCCTTTTCCAAATTCCACACTCCTAGTTTAATTGCTTTATTAAGTTAGTAATTTGAAGATGCATGGGCTTCAACTCCCAGAATTCCTCAGCCAGAATGCTTTAATACAGGTGTGAACTCGCAAAGCATCCGCCAGAACCCTGACAACAAGTGGACTTCAACTCCCAGAATTCCTCAGCCAGCATGGTTTAAAGAAAGGTGGACTTCAACTCCCATAATTCCTCAGCCTGGATGCTTTAAGAAATACGAACTTCAACTCCCAGAATTCCTCAGCCAGAAAGCCTTAAAACAGGTGACTTCAACTCCTAGAAAAAACCTTCTATCGCACGAATCCCAGCGGCCGATAAGGTCCCACAGAGTTGGCCTTCACCGGGTCCCGTCGACTAAGCAATGTCATCTGGCAGGCCCCAGGGGAAGAGCCTTCTCAGTGGTGGCCCCGGCCCTCTGGAATCAACTCCCCCTGGATATTAGAACTGCTCCCACCCTCCTTGTCTTCCATAAACTACTTAAGACCCACCTATACCGCCAGGCATGGGGGATTTGAGACATCTTTCCCCCAGGCTTATTATAATTTATTTTTATTTTTATTTATTTTTATTTTATTTATTCATTTGTCCAATACACAAGTACATAGGAAGAAAATAGAAATGTGATAATATATAATATATAATATAATATAAAAGAGGGTGAAAGTGAACTTAGAGGAGAGGATATATGACAGGAAGAGAATATATAAGATAGGTGAAAGAAAGGAAAGACAATTGGACAGGGGACGAAAGGCACACCAGTGCATTTATGTACGCCCCTTACTGGCCTCTTAGGAATCTGGAGAAGTCAATCGTGGAGAGTCTAAGGGAGAAGTGATGGGGGTTAGGGGTTGACACAATTGAGTCCGGTAATGAGTTTCATGCTTCGATAACACGATTGTTGAAATCATATTTTTTACAGTCAAGTTTGGCGCGGTTCATATTGAGTTTGAATTTGTTGCGTGCTCTTGTGTTGTTGCGGTTGAAGCTGAAGTAGTCATTGACTGGTAGGACATTGCAGCATATGATCTTGTGGGCAATACTCAAATCATGTTTTAGACGCCGTAGTTCTTGGCTTTCTAGGCCCAGGATTGTAAGTCTATTTTCGTAGGATATTCTGTTTCGAGTGGAGGAGTGAAGGGCTCTTCTGGTGAAATATCTTTGGACATTTTCAAGGGTGTTGATGTCTGAGATGTGGTATTGGTTCCAGACAGATGAGCAGTAGTCTAAGATGGGTCTGGCAAAAGTTTTGTAGGCTCTTGTGAGTAGAGTGGGATTGCCTGAGCAGAAGCTGCGTAGGATCAGGTTAACAACTCTAGAGGCTTTTTTGGCGATATTGTTGCAGTGGGCTTTAGTACTTAGGTCATTCGATATTAGTATTCCAAGGTCTTTTACAGAATGTGGGTTAGCTGTGAGAGGTTGTTTATTCAGTTCGTATGTGCGGTTAGGATTCTTTTTGCCAATGTGGAGGGTAGAGCATTTGTTGGTTGATATTTGAAGTTGCCAGGTGTTAGACCAGTCTGAGACAAAGTCCAGGTCTTTCTGGAGGGTGAGTGTGTTATCAGTGGTGTTGAAAAGTTTCACATTGTCGGCAAAAAGAACACAGTTGATTTCAATATGGTCACAGAGATCATTGATGTAGAGAATGAAGAGAGTAGGACCTAGTATGTATGTGCTGTTTGGTTTTTAATTATGATAGGGTTTTTAGTTTTTTAATATTAGATTTGTGCCATTATAATATTGTTTTTATCGTTGTTGTGAGCCGCCTCGAGTCTTCGGAGAGGGGCGGCATACAAATCTAATAAATTATTATTATTATTATTATTGTTGTTGTTGTTTGTTTGTTTACTTACTTACTTACTTACTTACTTACTTACTTACTTACTTACTTACTTACTTACTTACTTACTTACTTATTGTTAGAGTTGAAAGGGACCATGAAGGCCATCAAGGATAGGATAGGATAGAATAGAATAGAATTCCTCTGCCAGTGTGGCCACTGCGGAGAGTTCTGCGAGTTGAAGTCCACCCATCTGGTGAAAAAATGCCATCAGCGAGGTGCACAAAATCAAAGACCGGTGTTTGAGTGAATGTGAATCTTAAGAAACAGGAACAGAGATATTTGTGCAAACCAGGCCTGAGTACGCAACTGAGATTGTCATAGCAGCAGGGACTTTGCCATGTTTTAGACAGCTGCACCATCAACCACAACACTGGGGGAGGAAGCATTTTCCATCTGCGAGTCACCAGAGACGCTGAGCGCAGGAATTCTGCCTGTTTTGCATCTGCTAAAAAACGCCTGCCAGATTTTAAAACAAGGGAAGCTAAGGTAAGAAAGCCAAACATGTGGGACTTCAAGCTCCATGCTCCAGCACATGAAGCTCAGCAACTGGGCCAGTGAGTAGTGACTGCGAGAGGGATCTTGGAGTCCTAGTGGACAACCATTTAAATAGGAGCCAGCCATGTGAAGCAGCAGCCAAAACAGCCAACTCAGTTCTAGGCTGCATTAACAGAGGGATAGAATCAAGATCATGTGAAGTGTTAATATCACTTTATAAGGCCTTGGCAAGGCCACACTTGGAATACGGCATCCAGTTTTGGTCGCCACAATGCAAAAAGGATGTTGTGACTCTAGAAAGAGTGCAGAGAAGAGCGACAAAGAGGATTAGGGGACTGCAGGCTAAAACATATGAAGAATGGTTGCAGGAACTGGACATGGCTAAAGTTTAATGAAAAGAAGGACCAGGGGAGACATGATAGCAGGGTTGGTTGGTTGGTTGGTTGGTTGGTTGGTTGGTTGGTTGGTTGGTTGGACTTATATGCCGCCCTTCTCCGAAGACTCACAACATGTAAAAGCAACACAGAAACATTTCCAAAGCCCAATTGTAAAAACTAATCTAACAAACCGAAGTCATAAAACCAAATATAAAACCAATAACCGAACTCATTCACATCACTGTCATGTGTACTCCAATATCTCAGGGGTTACTGCTATTTTCCAAAGCACCTGAGGATAGAACAAGAAGCAATGGGTGGAAACTAACCAAGGAGAGAACATATATATCTATCCCTATCATTCATTCACTCATTCATTCATTCATTCATTCATTATACTTCTGTCTTTCTGTCCATCCTTCCATCTGCCCATCTATCCATCCATCCATCCTGTATATCTGTCTGTTCGCCTATCCTTCCATCTGTCCATCCATCCATCCATCCATCCATCCATTCATCCTTCCATCCATCCATTCATCCATTCATCCTTCCATCCAGTCCATCTGTCTGTCTGTCTGTCCGTCCATCCATCCATCCACCTATCTATCTACCTATCTATACTTATATAGACATCCTGCCTACTTGAAACATCTGATTGGAACGATTCAGTTTACCTGCCTTCCGTAGGTAGAACATCTGAAACTTATAATTAACAATAATTTAATAAATAGAATAGTATCCAAGAGGTTTTTTTTCTTTTCTGGTTGGGTTCTTCTTCTTCTTTTTTTTTTCTTGGCATAATGTTGGAGGGGGGGGAAATACATCCCTTCTTTCGAACATATGTGTTTTGTTTTGAGCTTGGAGCGAAACCGCTCCATCCGAGCAGCGGTCGGACCGTTGCAAAGTGTGTAATGTTAAAAGACGACTCGGAATTCCTGAAAACACAACTCTCCAAACACATTTGGGTTTCCAGCTTTGAAGCACTCCCAGCAGCTGCTATTTGGAAGATGAAACAGCCTGCATTTTGGAATCCCCCACGGGATGAATGGACTGCGGAGAGGCAGGGAAAATCCTGAAGTTCATCACCAAGCAAAATTCAGGTTTCAGCAAAATAGGGCAAACAAAAGAATTCATGCAGAAGGACGGGAGATAGTGAGAAGAGAGCGACTGGTTTGGGCGAACCGCTAGTTGCCGTGGCCCTGGGCACAATCATGTCATGTGTGAACATATTTACTGACCCCTCACATCCTGGACATAAAGTTTTCCAACTCTTACCCCCAACATGACACTACAGAGCACTGCACACCAGAACAACTACAGACAAGGACAGTTTTTTCCCGAACGCCATCACTCTGCCAAACAAATAATTTTCTCAACACTGTCAAACTACTTACTAAATCTGCACCACTATTAATCTTTCTCATCGTTGTGATCAGCCATCTCCTCCCACTTATGACTGTACAACTATAATTTTATGGCTTGTATCCTGAGAGTATATGCACCAAATTCCTTGTAGGTCCACACTTGGCCAATAAAAATTCTATTCTATTCTATTCTAATTGTAATTCTATTCTCTATTCCTAGTCTAGCCTAGTCTAGTCTCTATTCTATTCTAATTGTAATTCTATTCTGTATTCTATTCTAGCCTAGCCTAGACTCTATTCCATTCTATTCCATTCTATTCCATTCTATTCCATTCTATTCCTATCCCATCCCATAGAGTGCATCACTGCAGGCTACTTCAGCTAACTGATGTTCAGCAGTTCAAATCTCATCACCAGGTCAAGGTAGACTCAGCCTTCCATCTTTCTGAGGTGGGTCAAAGGAAGACCCAGATTGTTGGGGGCAAGAGGCTGATTCTGTAAACCGCTTAGAGAGGACTGTGAAAGCACTGTGGAGCGGTCTATAAGTCTAAACGCTATTGCTACTGCTATTTCCCATTCTATCCTATTCTTGATTTTCTCCCTGACAATGGGGTTGCTTTCAGGCTGCTGAAATGCTTGGGGTTGTATGTGTGGGTCAAACCTCACACCGAGGCTGCCTTCCAACTTGTTGGTGCAAACGAGATAACTGTTCATCCCACCAAGGGTCTGAGATAATCAAACCACCCCACAGTGGGCTTGCCTGTCCAGCAGGGCCCTGCCCAAGGACTCTTTTGACGCTGGGCTATTTGCAGTTAATTGCCTACAAGGATGCTACTTATCCTAGGCAGCCCTAGAGGGAGAGAGGGGTGATGGAGATGGTTGCCTAGCAGCAACCAATGGCATGCGGTTCATTTTTTCCTCTCCTAGAAGGACCAAGGATGCTGGAGAGAAGCATAAGCCGTGATGAAAAGATAGCAACTCGGTTTCCTTTCTGAAGAGAGACCAAAGCTGCCTGGCCTTTATTTGCCGAGAGGCTGGGAAAAGAGGGCAAGGAGCAGACTTAAAGGTGGTGACATGATCAAATTATAAACCATGCTGGGTGGGATGAAAAGGTTTGTGCGTGTGCTTTTCTGCTCACTCCCTCTCTCTGCAGACCAGTGTGCAACCTGTTAAAGAGATCAGAGAAAAACCTAGCAGGATGCATTCCACCCAACATGCTAAACTCGGTTTATGCTAACCTTCCTCTGTCTTATTTTGCGGTGCGCGGACGCCTCCAAATAAAGAAGAATAGGATTCAACCCCTTATGAGGATCTAAAATAAAGGGAGTTATTTGTTCATTTAGCATTCATAGAGGATAAAGTTTGTAAGAAGAAGCAATTTTTTCCCATAGGAATCAAGGTAAAAGCAAATGCGTATGATTGGGGAAACCACAGGGAGGGTGGAGGCCCTGTTTCTTCCCAGGAGATTCCTAGAGAGGCCCCACGGAGTCTTCTCCCCACCTTTTCCAGCCATGTTTCCTCCCAGGAGATTCCTAGAGAGGCCCCACAGAGGCTTCTCCCCACCTTTTCCGGCCCTGTTTCCTCCCAGGAGATTCCTAGAGAGGCCCCACGGAGGCTTCTCCCCACCTTTTCTGGCCCTGTTTCCTCCCAGGAGATTCCTAGAGAGGCCCCATGGAGGCTTCCCCCTGCCTTTTCTGGCCCTGTTTCTCCCAGGAGATTCCTAGAGAGGCCCCACGGAGGCTTCTCCCCACCTTTTCCAGCCATGTTTCCTCCCAGGAGATTCCTAGAGAGGCCCCACGGAGGCTTCTTTCCACCTTTTCCAGCCATGTTTCCTCCCAGGAGATTCCTAGAGAGGCCCCACGGAGGCTTCTTTCCACCTTTTCCAGCCATGTTTCCTCCCAGAGATTCCTAGAGAGGCCCCACGGAGGCTTCTTTCCACCTTTTCCAGCCATGTTTCCTCCCAGGAGATTCCTAGAGAGGCCCCACGGAGGCTTCTCCCTGCCTTTTCCGGTTACAGTTTCAGAGGTTCTTATCTAGAAAAGTTTGTGAGTAGAGAGAGGCATTTGTATGTAGAGGTACCACTGTATCAGCGAGTGGATTCCTCCTTTGTTTTCAATCTGCGTAGGCCTGGCATAGAACCACAACCAATGCAGCTCCCGCAAGAGAGATGACACATTTGCACAAAACCATGCAAGCCACACCATATTTGAAAGGAGCAGCCCTTCAGAGAGTGTGTTGTTCGTTTAAGAACTATCTGAAGGAGGGTTTCGATCTCGGGTGAACCACAGCCGAGTAGTCACAACAGGCCTAGACAACCTTACGACTCGGGGTTGGCGGTGGGAGGAGGAAAGGAAACGGGTCCAGGAAGGCATAATAAAGTCTGGCTGCTCTCGAGTGTGCGTGTGTGTGTGTGATTCCCTGCTTGGCTTACAACATTGGCCCAATCTATTGCTTTTTGGCAAGGAGAGGAGGCTCATCTATTCTAATGCATGCTAATTAAAGCTGAACTGCAAGCTTGATAAGTAACCAAGCGCAGGCAGCATAAACTTTTGCCCCCCTTGTTCCTTTCTCCTTGTACCTGATTATCTCTCCTCCCAGATGGGAGGCTGTCCCCGCTTGCAAAGTTAGTATTTTAATAAGAGTACAGGTGTGCCTAAATGTTCTTGAATCGGGTACGGAAAAGGCGTTTCAAAGCTTTTCCTTCCCATAAATGCAAAATCGGATCCTCATCTACACAATGAGCTAAGAATAGAATAGAATAGAATAGAGTAGAGTAGAATAGAATAGAATCTTTACTGAAAATAGAACAGAACAGAATCTTTATTGAGGATAGGATAGGATAGAATCTTCATTTAGAATAGAATAGAATAGAATAGAATATTCAGAATAGAACAGAACAGACTTTATTTAGAATAAGATAGGATAGGATAGGATAGAATCTTTATTTAGAATAGAATAGAATACAATATTAACAATAGAACAGAACAGAATCTTTAAGGAGGATAGGATAGGATAAGATAGGATAGGATAGAATCTTTATTTAGAATAGAATAGAATAGAATAGAATATTGAGAATAGAACAGAACAGAATCTTTATTGATAGTAGTATGGAATAGAATAGAATAGAATAGAATAGAATATGGCTCCTTCTGAGTGAACAGTAGTGCTGATTTACCACCAGCTTATAAAGTACCATATTTTTTAGGAATATAAGATGCACCTTTTTACCCCCAAAAGAGGGTGAAAACCTGGGTGCGTCTTATACGCCAAATGTAGCCCCACCCAGCCACCCCCATGTTTGGAGTAGAACTGTTTAAATAATTGGGAGGAGTCAGTGTGACTACATTTAAGAAAACTTTCTGGCATTAATATACTGCCATAGTGTACATTTCTCCAATTCTTTGCTATTTCCGTGGGTCAAGCACACATGCCCGGAAATAACACAGCAAACAGGGTACATACAGAAGATAGGAGGGGAGGACTTGGCAGCACAAAGGAACAACAGCCAACCACACAGTCAACATCTAAAGAGCCACATACAACAGACACCATCGAAACACTGCGCTCATACAAAATAGCCCGAAGCACACACTCTGCTGGAGAGAGGCTTCCCTGAGGATGGGCTGCAGCACGAGTCCAAAAGCTCAGAAGATCAAAACCTCTAGTTCTGCTAACAGACCCAAATTGGATCCTTCTGCTAGAGTTGTTTGTTTGTTTGTTTGTTTGTTTGTTTGTTTGTTTGTTTGTTTACTTGCTTGCTTATTTATTCATTCATTCATTCATTCATTCATTCATTCATTCATTCATTCATTCATTGGATTTGTATGCCGCCCCTCTCTGTAGACTCGGGGCGGCTAACAACAGTGGTAAAAACAACATGCGACAATCCAATACTAAAACAGCTAAAAACCCTTATCTTAAAAACCAATCATACACACAGACATACCATACATAAATTGTAGAAGCCTAGGGGGAAAGAATATCTCAATTCCCCCATGCCTGATGGCAGAGGTGGGTTTTAAGGAGCTTATGAAAGGCAAGAAGGGTGGGAGCTATTCTAATCTCTGGGGGGAGTTGGTTCCAGAGGGCCGGGGCCGCCACAGAGAAGGCTCTTCCCCTGGGTCCCGCCAAACGACATTGTTTAGTTGACGGGACCTGGAGAAGGCCCACTCTGTGGGACCTAACTGGTCGCTGGGATTCGTGCAACAGAAGGCGGTCCCTGAGATAATTTGATCTGTTGCCATGAAGGGCTTTATAGGTCATAACCAACACTTTGAATTGTGACCGGAAACTGATCGGCAACCAATGCAGACTGCGGAGTGTTGGTGTAACATGGGCATATTTGGGAAAGCCCATGATTGCTCTCGCAGCTGCATTCTGCACGATCTGAAGTTTACGAACACTTTGCAAAGGTAGCCCCATGGAGAGAGCGTTACAGTAGTCGAGCCTCGAGGTGATGAGGGCATGAGTGACTGTGAGCAGTGAGTCCCGGTCCAGATAGGGCCGCAACTGGTGCACCAGGTGAACCTGGGCAAATGCCCCCCTTGCCACAGCCGAAAGATGTTTCTCTAATGTGAGCTATGGATCAAGGAGGACGCCCAAGTTGCGGACCCTCTCTGAGGGGGTCAATGATTCTCCCCCCAGGGTAATGGACGGAGAGATGGAATTGTCCTTGGGAGGCGAAACTCACAGCCATTCTGTCTTATCAGGGTTGAGTTTGAGTCTGTTGACACCCATCCAGACCCCAACAGCCTCCAGACACCGGCACATCACATCCACTGATGATCACACTGTGTTTTTGCTCCTATGCCTCCCTGTCAGTCTTTTAGTTGTTGGTGTGCAAACGGCAATGGCAGTTGGCTTGCTATGATTTGCTTCTTTCTGACTGCTTTAATTGTGCAGGAGGGAGGTTAAATTAATTGGCTCTTGTTTCACAATCTGTATCGCTATCCAGAAGCTGGATTATTATACTTCAGAAAAATCAAAACAATTAAAGGTCCAGCTGCATGTAGTGACAGACAGAGATAATGATGGAGCCAGTTTTCCTAATCCATGGAGAACTCGCTGTGGGAGGGAAAAACGAAGAAGTCTATGAAAGTATTGGAACAATCGGCCTGCTTTATTTGTGTTATAACAGATTTAACAGATAAGGGACCTTGCAGGTCATCTAAGTCCAACCTCCTGCTGAAGCAATCTGCCTCTCCCTAGAATCAAACTCACAACCTCCTGATTGTGAGGCAAGAGCTCTACCTCTAAGCCACAGCAGCTGGCCTTTCTTTGAGTTATTTACTAGAAATAACTTGATGTGGTGAACATATCTAATACGCCTTGGTCTCTTCAGCCTTGAAAGACGGCGTTTAAGGGGTGACTTGATTGAAGTGTATAAAATCATGCATGGGATAGTAAAGGTGGATAGAGAAAAATTATTTTTTCTGTCACACAATACTAGGACGAGGGGGCCCTCCCTAAAGCTCATAGGTAAGAAAGTGAGGACAAATAAAGGGAAATATTTCTTCACGCAGAGGGTCCTTGGTTGATAGAATTCACTTCCAGAAGAGGTTGTGACAGCTGTCAGCCTGGATAGCTTCAAGGCAGGATTAGACAGATTCATGGATGCCAAGTGTATCGGTGGTTATTGAAACGGATGTCCATGTGCCGCCTTTATGTTGGTTGAGGCAGGCAGGGTTCCCTTGAGTACCATTTGTTGGGGGTCAAGAGAAAGGGAGGGTCTTGCCTTCTCTTTCTGCTCAAGATCCCCATGGACAATTGATGGGCTACTGTGGGACACAGAATGCTGGACTCGATGGGCTTTGGCCTGATTCAGCCTGGCTCTTCTTAGGTTCTTAGGTTCTTATGTTCCTTCCTTCTCCTATTTTCCCCACAACAACAACGCTGTGAGATAGGGAGATAAGGGCTAGCTCAAAGTTACTCAGCCAGTTTTCATGTCTAAAAAGGAATTAGAACTCACTGTCCCCTGGCCCTAAGTCACCCAGCCAGCTTTCATGCCTTAGGTGGAACTAGAACTCACCATCTCCTGGTGATTGGCCCTAAGTCACCCAGCCAGCTTTCATGTCTAAGGTGGAACTAGAACTCACCATCTCCTGGTGATTGGCCCAAAGTCACCCAGCCAGCTTTCATGTCTAAGGTAGAACTAGAACTCACCGTCTCCTGGTGATTGGCCCAAAGTCACCCAGCCAGCTTTCATGTCTAAGGTGGAACTAGAACTCACCATCTCCTGGTGATTGGCCTAAGTCACCCAGCCAGCTTTCATGTCTAAGGTGGAACTAGAACTGACCATCTCCTGGTGATTGGCCCAAAGTCACCCAGCCAGCTTTCATGTCTAAGGTAGAACTAGAACTGACCATCTCCTGGTGATTGGCCCAAAGTCACCCAGCCAGCTTTCATGTCTAAGGTGGAACTAGAACTCACCGTCTCCTGGTGATTGGCCTAAGTCACCCAGCCAGCTTTCATGTCTAAGGTGGAACTAGAACTCACCATCTCCTGGTGATTGGCCCTAAGTCACCCAGCCAGCTTTCATGTCTAAGGTGGAACTAGAACTCACCATCTCCTGGTGATTGGCCCAAAGTCACCCAGCCAGCTTTCATGTCTAAGGTGGAACTAGAACTCACTTTTTAAGCCTGGTGTCTGACTGACAAACCATTATATTTAGTGACCACTCAAAGATTTACAACACTACTGAAAAAGTGACTTACAACCAGTCTCCAGACTTATGACCATCGCTCCATTCCCACGACCACCTGATTGAAATCCATGGCTTGTCAATCAGCCTGTATTTAGGGCAACTGCAGCATCCAAGGCTCCTATGATGGACAAGCAAAGTCCGACTTGTTCTGCAATGATTCATTTAACAGCCCTGGCAAGGGAGGCCATAAAAACAGGACAAAGCTCCTTTCAATAACGGTCTCGCTTAGCAGCAGCAGAAATGTTGGCCTCAGCTGTGGTCATATCGCGAGGATTACCAGTAAGACCCTATTGACAGCCCTATTGGAGTCTGGAGACCTCACCTACAAAAAGAGATTGACAAAATTGAACGGGTCCAAAGACGGGCTACAAGAATGGTCGAAGGTCTCAAGCATAAAACTTATCAGGAAAGACTTCATGAACTCAATCTGTAGAGTCTGGAGGACAGAAGGGAAAGTGGGGAAAGGGGGGACATGATCGAGACATTTAAAGGTGTTAAGAAAGATGGACTTCAACTCCCAGAATTCCTCCGCCTGGATGCTTTAAGATGGTTGGCCTTCAACTCCCAGAATTCCTCAGCCTGTATGCTTTAAGAAATATGAACTTCAACTCCCAGAATTCCTCCGCCTGGATGCTTTAAGATGGTTGGCCTTCAACTCCCAGAATTCCTCAGCCAATATGGACACTTAGCGGTGGGCATGTACTATATTTAAGACCATTGCAGTGTCCCTAATTCACATGAACTCAAATTGTATAGTCTGGAGGACAGAAGGGAAAGGGGGGAAATGATCGAATAATTTAAATATGTTAAAGTGTTAAATAACGTTCAGGAGGGAAGTGTTTTTAATAGGAAAGTGAACCCAAGAACAAGGGGACACAATCTGAAGTTAGTTGGGGGAAAGATCAGAAGCAACGTGAGAAAATATTATTTTACTGAAAGAGTAGTAGATCCTTGGAACAAACTTCCAGCAGATGTGGTTGGTAAATCCACAGTCACTGAATTTAAACATGCCTGGGATAAACATATATCCATCCTAAAATACAAGAAATGGTGTAAGGGCAGACTAGATGGACCATGAGGTCTTTTTCTGCCGTCAATCTTCTATGTTTCTATTCCAATTTCACGAAGCCAGACATAAATTTGCTTTGTGCTCAGTTTGTTTCTCCTTGTCTTCTCCGAGTTTATAAAAACAACCCCTCCTGCTGCCAAATTCCTGGACAATAATTTGAAAAGAGGGGGGGGGGGGATGTGCCGACGGAGAGAGGAACTAATAAAAGGAAACAAAGCTGCAAGAGATAAGGCAAGTTAATTAATAAGCAGAATCGCTCCTTTCTGGTAGACACATTGCCCTATCGGAGTTTTCTTATTAACGCTAATAATGTTTATGAATGTTTCCCTCTGAACTGCAAAGATAGTTCCTTGCATAAGACCAGAGAGACAGCTGTATAATTCACTGCAAGAATTAAATTCTTGGCTGGTTAGGTGTTGGGCTTTCCTCTCTTAATTCAATTTTTTTAAACAGGCTTTGCAGATTCAGGAGAAGTTTTTTTTTTATTATTATTATTATTATAATGGTCCCTCTACTTACGAACTTAACTCGTTCCGTGATCAGGTTCTTAAGCAGAAAAGTTTGTAAGAACAAGCAATTTTTCCCATAGGAATCAATGTAAAAGCAAATAAAGCGTGCGATTGGGGAAACCACAGGGAGGGTGGAGGCCCTGGTTCCTCCTTGGAGATTCCTAGAGAGGCCCCACGGAGGCTTCTCCCCACCTTTTCCAGCCCTGTTTCCTCCCAGGAGATTCCTAGAGAGGCCCCACAGAGGCTTCTCTCCACCTTTTCCGGCCCTGTTTCCTCCCAGGTGATTCCTAGAGATGCTCCACGGAGGCTTCTCCCTGCCTTTTCTGGCCCTGTTTCCTCCCAGGAGTTTCCTCCAATACACCCGGCGCAAGGCTGCCTCCCATACACTGCCTTCCATACACTGGCTGCTGTGCTGCTACCTGCTTCCTCTTCCTTCCCATGCTGAAGGGCTCCCCTCTCCTCTCGCTCGCTCGCTTTGTAGCTGGTGCCTTTCCTTCACTGTGGTGACTCCTTGGCTGCCCAGAGTGAAGGGAGCATTTCTTTTCTCTGGGCGTTGGCAGAGGTTTATTCCCTCTCCAAGTGCCCAGAGAAAGGAAAATTCTTAGTTCATTCTGGACTGCCAAAGCCCCCTTAAATGCCACCAAAACGCTCCTCTGGCAGCCCAGATGGCCGGGATTAAAGGGGGAATGGCAAGAAACTGGCTGGGCCTTCGTACCGCTCTCAAATTTCCGGGCAATTTTTCTGGGCTTAGGTTCTTAAGTAGAGACAAAAAAATCCGGTTCTTATCTAGAAAGGTTCTTAAGTAGAGGTATTCTTAAATAGAGGTACCACTGTATGTATATGATGTTTTATAGATGCCATCAGTCACCAGAGAGGTTAGCAAAAATGTTTAAGAATAAGTCGATGAAATGTTGGAAGTGTAGTCATGTACCTGGCTCTTTTTATCATGTATGCTGGACTTGTAGTGAAGCTCAAAAATTTTGGAGAGAAATTCAACATTGGATTGAGAAGATATTGAAAAGGACTGTGGAAGTAGTAAAAAAAAAATTGGATTTCACCACTGGGTGGGTTCCTACCGCTCGCACATACACTCCAACTGCAGTTTTAGTGAGTTTATTAATATTAATATTATTAATTTTCCCCAGCAATTCCCTTTATTGAAAATTCAGAGCTGCCTCGATTAAATCCAGCCACGAGCAGACCAAGGTGAATCCACAGAGCAATGTCCCAAGAATCCACAAACAATTGAAACTGCCTAAAAACAAAATATTTCCACCAGACAAACTTCAATCCACACACGAGAGCTCCCGAAATAAAGGCACGATCAATTCCAAACACGGTGTCAATACAGTCAAACAGGAAACACAATGACCAAAGACATGCAGCTCGAAAATCAACGCGTTGTTCCTGGGTTCAACACCTCTCTCTGTCTATTGTGGTTAAAAGCAAACTTTCCGGTGCAACCCCTCCTGGAGGGCAGAGCTGGCTGATCTCCACTGCTTCTGCCTTTTCTCTGCCCTGCGTGATCTTGAATCAGGGACAGAAGGCAATTCCTCCTCCTCTTCGCTCCTGCAAGCTTTCCACAGGCGATGCCTTTTCCAAATCCAAAGGTCTGGGGTGTGTTGTGGTTAGCTCTGGCCCAGCTCCTGCCCCAAGGACTGTGGATGTGGGGGAGACATCCACATGCCGCAGGCCTGTTTTGCCCCCAGTGGAATCTGCTGATGAAGGCTCCTCTGACCAAAAAGACATGAGTGACAGGGAGGAGGAGAGTGTGGCAGACAGCTCAGAAGGAGATCAATTCTCTAGCTCCTCCTTGGATTCGGAACAAGAGTTAATGATACAGCCACACATGCGGAGAGCGATGCATAGGCAACAACAACTGAGAGATTATTATCAAAGAAAATGAGGCCACCTGTGGTTGGGTGGGGCTGTGGTCATTAGTGAGGCTGCTATAAATAGCAGCCTGTGGGTTTGGCCATTGAGGAGGATTATCTGATCGTTGTGTTTCGTGACTGCTTTGCTGCGTTTGACCTTTTGTGTGCTGATTTTTCCCCGCTTTGAAACTAAACCAGAGCAAAGTGTGTTTCACTTTGTGAAAGAAGAAGGACTGTGAATTACCTCACAGCTGCAAGCTAAGTATCTCAGAACTGATAAGGGACTTGTACCAATTACCAGTCTGTTTGGAAACGAGTGCTCTTTGCTATACCAACAGAGGGCTTGGTTTAAGTGAATTTTCATTATAAAGAACATTGTTTTGAATTTTCAAACATGTGTGTATCTGAAATTTGTACCTGTGAATTTTCGGGAGGAGTCTACCAGGGAGCCCGACAGAACAGGGTGGCACAGTGGTTAGAACGGAGCACTGTAGGCTACTTCAGCTACCTGCTAGCTGTAGTTCAGCAGTTCAAATCTCACCACCGGCGCAAGGTTGACTCAGTCTTCCATCCTTCCGAGGTGGGTCAAATGAGGACCCAGATTGTTGGGGGCAAGAGGCTGATTCTGCAAACCGCTTAGAGAGGGCTGTAAAAGCACTGTGAAGTGGTATATAAGTCTAAATGCTAATGCTAAATGCTAAATCTCTTCCAGATGGCCATTCAGAGCCATCAATCAACCGAGTTCCTGACTTGTCAGGAATGGGTTCATCTACAGAGGAATTTGGAGTGTTCGTGCGGGAGACATTACAGAATGGGAGCCATAACATTTGTTTGTTTGTTTTGTCACGTACATATTGGTGGTATAGAAAGATATAATAATATTTATATACATGCTACTAGTAAAAGAGAAACACTAGGATGAGGGACGGAAGGCACGCTGGTGCACTTATGCATGCCCCTTACTGACCTCTTAGGAATTGGGAGAGGTCAACATTGGATAATGTAAGGGTAAAGTTTAGGGAGTAAGGTGATGATACTACAGAGTCTGGTAGTGAGTTCCATGCATCAACTACTTGGTTACTAAAATCATTCCTCACTTCCCCGCTTTTGTGGATCGAGTGGATGTGATCAGCAAGACATGGTCCCTCAGATAACCTGGTCCCAAGTCATGAACGATTTCCAAGGCAACAACCAGCATCTTGAATTGCACCTGGAAGCAAATCACCAACAATGCTCTCCAGAGTCTCCGGAGATGGACGGCATACAAATCGAATACACGAAAATGAAATAAAAAAAACAATACAGGGGAGGGGGATTTAGTCTGAAGTTCAAAGATCTAATTTCTTTTTAATATTGGGGGAGGGGGGTGGAGGAAGAGAAAAAAATAATTCCACATCTTTTACAACTTCTTATCAATATTACATTAAGCCTCTGCAAGACAATTTAAGCGATTCTTTGTCCCTTTATATTTCAGCAATCGTATTTAACACTGATATGAAATTTTCTATTTCAAAAGGTTTAATTGACTTTCACTGTGAACATGTGTTTTTCGTGTCTATACCTGGGCTGTTCCTTGTATTCTATATGATCATAAAACCATTTTTTTTTTTAAAAAAAAGGGTGATCGAGGACAGGGGGGCTTTAAATCCAGCCCACCCTGTTCCCCCAATGACCAGGAACGCAACTTTTCCATCACTGACAAACTATATCTATATCTATATCTATATCTATATCTATATCTATCTATATCATCTATATCTAATCTATATCTATATCTATATCTATCTATATCATCTATATCTATATCTATATCTATATCTATATCTATATCTATATCTATATCTATATCTATATCTATATCTATATCTATATCTATATCTATCTATCTATCTATCTAATCTATATCTATATCTATATCTATCTATATCTATATCTATATCTATATCTATATCTATATCTATATCTATCATCTATATCTATATCTATATCTATATCTATATCTATATCTATATCTATATCTATATCTATCTATCTATCTATCTATCTAATCTATATCTATATCTATATCTATATCTATATCTATATCTATATCTATATCTATATCTATATCTATATCTATCTATATCATCTATATCTATATCTATATCTATATCTATATCTATATCTATATCTATATCTATCTATCTATCTAATCTATATCTATATCTATATCTATATCTATATCTATATCTATATCTATATCTATATCTATATCTATATCTATATCTATCATCTATATCTATATCTATATCTATATCTATATCTATATCTATCTATCTATCTATCTAATCTATATCTATATCTATATCTATATCTATATCTATATCTATATCTATATCTATATCTATATCTATATCTATATCTATATCTATATCTATATCTATATCTATATCTATCATCTATATCTATATCTATATCTATATCTATATCTATATCTATCTAGATATAGATCTCATTATTATAATAATAATAATAATAATAATAATAATTTATTAGATTTGTATGCCGCCCCTCTCCGAGGACGCGGAGCGGCTCACAACAATAAAACATCATATACAAACCCAATGTTAAAACAGTCTTTAAAAAACCCCTATTAAGAACAGTCATACGGCCCAATAATCCATCCATAAAATCAAAGGCAGCTAAGGATATATCAATTCCTCCATGCCTGGCGACATAGATGAGTTTTCAAAAGTTTGTGAAAGGCAAGGAAGGCAGGGGCAGTCCTAATCTCTGGGGGGAGCTGATTCCAGAGGGCCGGGGCCTCCACAGAGAAGGCTCTTCCCCGGGTCCCGCCAGATGGCATTGTTTCATCGACGGGGCCCGGAGAAGGCCAACTTTGTGGAACCTAATCGGTCGCTGGGATTCGTGCGGCAGAAGGCGGTCCCAGAGGTATCTAGATCTATGTCTTGGCATATTTGGATTTCTTTCCATGTAAGTTTCAGAAATTCTTAATGACGTTTTGACGGGCACAGCAGCGCCTCCAACTGTTGCACCCCCCTCCAACACACACACAAAGCAAACTGACACAAGGCATAAACACATGACCAGACCACAATCTCGCAGCCAAACCAAAACCCAGGATGTTACACCACAAACCTACATTACAAAACAGCAGACTAGTCTACAGGCTCCAACTGCCACAACTACTCAGGAGGTCACCCCTAATCTGAAAACATCAACTAATCTGCATACATCAATTGCGTCAATTACTCAAGGTGTTACTCCACCAAGTAACCAGGAAGTTTCAACACAGCTTGCAGCAGCTGGGCCAACACTCCACACCCACCCAGCAGTATTTATAGAGGGAAGGCAGCTCAGGACTCGCTGTGTTCGCCGAAGCACAAGGACAGAAGCACCAGCCTGAAGATGACGAGTGGGACCTCATCAAAACGACTCACGTGGAATCTCTGAAACTTACACGGGAAGAAAAGTGAAGCAGTGGAAGTGATGTGCCGATGCCTGGAGGCTGTTGGGGTCTGGATGGGTGTCAACAGACTCAAACTCAACCCTGATAAGACGGAGTGGCTGTGGGTTTCGCCTCCCAAGGACAATTCCATCCGTTTGTCCATAACCCTGGGTGGGGGGTCATTGAGCCCCTCAGAGAGGGTCCGCAACTTGGGCGTCTTCCTCGATCCACAGCTCACATTAAAGAAACATCTTTTGGCTGTGGCGAGGGGGGGCGTTTGCCCAGGTTCGCCTGGTGCACCAGTTGCGGCCCTATCTGGACCGGGAGTCACTGCTCACAGTCACTCATGCCCTCATCACCTCGAGGCTCGACTACTGTAATGCTCTCTACATGGGGCTACCTTTGAAAAGTGTTCGGAAACTTCAGATTGTGCACAATGCAGCTGCGAGAGCAATCATGGGCTTCCCAAGGCATGCCCATGTCACACCAACACTCCGCAGTCTGCATTGGTTGCCGATCAGTTTCCGGTCACAATTCAAAGTGTTGGTTATGACCTATAAAGCCCTTCATGGCACCGGGCCAGATTATCTCCGGGACCACCTTCTGCCGCACGAATCCCAGCAACCGGTTAGGTCCCACAGAGTGGGCCTTCTCCGGGTCCTGTCAACTAAACAATGTCGTTTGGCGGGGCCCAGGGGAAGACCCTTCTCTGTGGCGGCCCCGGCTCTCTGGAACCAACTCCCCCCAGAGATTAGAACAGCCCCCACCCTTCTTGCCTTTCGTAAGCTCCTCAAAACCCACCTCTGCCATCAGGCATGGGGGAACTAAGATATTCTTTTCCCCCTAGGCTTCTACAATTTATGCATGGTATGTTTGTATGTATGATTGATTTTATAACAAGGGTTTTTAGCTGTTTTAGTATTGAATTTTTACATTCTGTTTTTATCACTGTTGTTAGCCGCCCCGAGTCCACGGAGAGGGGTAGCATACAAATCCAATAAATAAATAAATAATAAATAAGCTGTAACCTTAGACAGTCTCTCTTGACTATTCAGGAGGACCCCAGGAAAAACCCCAGCCTGTTTTAAGGGGCGGCAGTGAGTGGGTGGGAATTGCTGAGCAGTGCAGCAGAGATCTTGAGATTCAGGCATCGGGGCAAGGAGGGGGAGTTTAATATTTTGGGATTACGATATGAAAAGGAATCTGCCACTTTGATCAGGATGTCAGCCAGGGAGAGAGGGATTTGCCTTATCTGCCACTCAAGGCTTTGAGATTGTGCTCCCGAAGGATGCAACTTCTCAACAAAGCTGAAGCCGTTTTTCAAGAGGGGGAGAGGAGAGAAAAAACAGAGCAGGGTCTGTCTATCCCAAGACCACGGGATGCAAAACCCTGGACACACATACAGCCTGGGAGAAACCCTTCTCAACAGTAGTGACGGCGAAAGAGACCTCGGAGTCTTGGTGGATAATCAACTAAACATGAGCCAACAATGTGCAGCAGCAGCCAAAAAAGCCAATACTGTACAATCCTAAGCTGCAGGGGAATACACTCCAAGACCAGGGAAGTCTTAATACCACTCTACTACGCCCTGGTCAGACCACACCTGGAGTATTGTATTCAGTTCTGGTCACCACACTTCAAAAGAGACATTGAAACTCTGGAGAAGATGCAAAAAAGAGCAACCAAGATGGTCAGGGGTCTAGAAACCAAGACCTCCCTTTCCCTAAATTCCAGGGCCTTCTTAGCACCCCCACCTCCAACAAAGGCCAGCGCAACATGTTCAAAGCATCATTCTGGAGGACAGAAGGGAAAGTGGGGACATGATAGAGACATTTAAATATGTTAAATGGTTAAATAAGGTTGAGGAGGGAAGTGTTTTTAATAGGAAAGTGAAACCAAGAACAAGGGGGCATAATATGAGGTGAGTTGGGGGAAAGATCAAAAGCAACATGAGAAAATATTATTTGACTGAAAGAGTAGTAGATGCTTGGGACAAACTTCCAGCAGACGTGGTTGGTAAATCCACAGCAACTGAATTTAAACATGCCTGGGATAAACATAGATCCATCCTAAGATAAAATTACAGGAAATAGTATAAGGGCAGACTAGATGGACCAGGAGGTCTTTTTCCTGCCATCAATCTTCTAGGTTTCTATGTTTCTATCATTTGAATATGGGCGCTGGGCGTTGGGCGAGGTGGAATTTTTATTATCCAACCCAGTGGGTCCGGGAGATAATCCACTTTATGAAAAGCAGCCTCTGCTTTCCCGAGTCCCAACTTTCTCTGTCGAAAGAAACTTCAGCCAAGTGGAAAATTAGAAACCGAGGCTGGAGGAAGGAAGGAAAGCGTTGGGAGAAGACGGGGTTCGGCAGCCGCGCCATTAAGTCCTCCCCAAATTAATTCCTCACAACGGGCAGAGGCATCGCCGTTTCCCCCATGCCCGACGGACAATCCCCAGCAAAAGGGAGGGGAAAGCAATTGAATTGAGAAGCCGGCTTTGCCAGTCACGGCTGCTTCCAGCCTCTGCTGATTAAATTTGCACCTAAGATGCAACTCGGAGGGTCCCCCCCCCCACTCCAAATCTGTTTTCAGAAGAATCCGGAAGAAGCTTTGGCGTCCAACCCTCAATTTTCTCCAGCCCAGCCAGTTAATTCACTGAAGCGGAGAATTGACACTGGAAAATGGAATTGGGGTTTCTCCATCTGTCTGGCCTCAAAAGCCAAGACTGGACAATAGACAGGCAGGGTGGTGCTGTCCAGGTGATCTTGATCTACAAATCTCACAATCCTTTGCCATCCTCAGCCACAAAGGGAGAAGTGGATAGGGATTATCTATTAGAACCGAGCTGGAAGGGACCTTGGAGGTCTTCTAGTCCAACCCCCTGCTCAAACAGAAGATCCTATACCGTTTCAGACAAGTGACTGTCCAGTCCCTTCTTAAAAACCTCCAGTGATGGGGTGCCCACAACTTCTGGTGGCAAGTTGTTCCACTGGTTAATTATCCTCGCTGGAAGGAAGGAAGGAAGGAGAAAAGGGGGGAGGGAGGAGGGAGAGAAGGGAAAAAGGAAGGAACATGAGAAGGGAAAGAGAGAAGGGAGGGAGGGAATTAGGAAGAAGAAAAGGGAAGGAAGGAGGAAGGGAGGGAGGATGGATGGATGGATGGAAGGAAGGATGGGAAGGAGGGAGGGAGGCAAGAAGCAAAGGAGGGAGGGAAGGAGGGAGGGAGGAAAGAGAGAGTGAAGGAAGAAGGATGGAGAGGAGGGAGGGAGAGAGGAAGAAATGAGGGGCAGGGGGAGGGAGGGATGAAGTTAGAAGAAAAGGGGGAGAGGGGAGAGAGTAATGAAGAAGGGAGAGGGGAATGAAGAAGAGAAGGGAGGAAGGAGGATAGAAGGACAGAAGGGAGGGAGGAAAGGAAGGAAGGAGGGAGGGGGGGTGGAAGGATAGAAGGAAGAAAGGGAGAATGAATAAAGGAAGGAAGGAAGGAAGGAAGGAAGGAAGGAAGCGGTCCGTTGACATGTCAATTCAATAAAGGATGTTTGGGACAAAGGTAGCTCTCTAGTCATATAACACAGGGGTCTCCAACCTTGGCCGCTTTAAGACTTAACGTGGCCAAGGTTGGAGACCCGTGATATAACATTCCTAATAACGTCATTGAAAGATTCAGTCAACTCCAGGGCAGAACAAGCTCATCAGGAGAGCAAATGACTTCAAAGGTTGCATGAAGCCACACACACACACCCTACATCTTGCATGAAGACAGACAGACAATGAAATGATTTTGGGCGTCTTCGGAACCGACGCCTCAAACCCCTTCGAGGCTACGAAGAATGACTCCCAAGTCCCATCTTGCTAAATCAACTCGAGATAGCTAAGCACCTCGAAAGATCCAGAGACCTGAGCTCAGGGCGTTCGGGGCATCCCCATCCTGTCAGAAGTCTTGACTCTATCAAGAACGATGGAAAACTGAAGTGCAAATAGAACCGAAAGACACTCCACGGGCTATTTCTTCTCCATGGCACATCTTCAGCCGACGCAGAGACACTAGAAATTGGCCGGCGAATCTGACAGAAAACAATTCCCCTGTAAACCTCTCCATGGTTCAGATGGATTTATTCCCCGTGGTTCAGTTGTCCGTCCATCATAACACGACTAATTTTCTTCCAGCGACTGACGTGTCAGCAGAAGGTGCTTGACAAGCCCTGTGTTATTATCCCGGTCATCCGTAAGGAGAGAAAATAAGAGCAGATTCCAATGACCTCTGGAGGTGGTGATCAGTGATCAAACATCGAGACGTCCACTAGAGGGCAGATGAAAATCAGAGAATGCTCCTGGGTGCCCCCTAAGGGTCATTCAGAGTTTTGCACCCTAGATGTACAGGTAATCCTAGACTTGCGAGCATAATTGAGCTGGTAAGTGAGAAAGTTGTGAGTTTGTCCCCATTTTACAACTTATCTTACTATTGGATTATAGATAGTGTTATAAAAATTCCCTATCTACAAAAGAAGCAAAATGTGCACAATAATGAAAAATAGAAAACACCACCAGAGCTCTGATAAAAAAAACCAAGTATTTATTCAGGTTTGAATAAATCAACAATACTATATATATAGGATCGCAAGGTACAAGAACTTTGCGATACCAAGCAAAGAATAAGAGTACATTTATATAATAAAATACGTGATAGAATCCAACCCCCTCCATCTCTCCATATATGGGCATATTGTTCCCAGCCAACTTCCTATTTCTCAATGTTTTTCCCAACATTTCCTCAGAATCGTCCATCATATTTGTTTACCAGTTCTCCTGATAGTTTTGGCCCATAACTAACTTTGTCAGCAAACTGTGTTGCAATAAACATGTTTTTCCCCTTCTTTCGCAACTTCCTAACTAACTAAGGGTGCCAAAGGTGAAAAGTACAATGTCCTCTAGAATACATTTTGAGAATATAGAAGTTTAAGTATATCGTTTATACATTGTTTATATACTCTTTACATAGATAGATAGATGGATGGATGGATGGATGGATGGATGGATGGATGGAGGATGGATGGATGGATGGATGGATAGATAGATAGATGGTTGGTAGATAGATAGATAGATAGATAGATAGAAAGATAGATAGATAGATAGATAGATAGATAGATAGGTGATAGATAGGTGATAGATAGATAGATAGATAGATAGATACTGTAGATAGATAGATACTGTAGATAGATAGATAGATAGATAGATAGATAGATAGATAGATAGATAGATAGATAGATAGATACTGTAGATAGATAGACACTGTAGATAGATAGATAGATAGATAGATAGATAGATAGATAGATAGATAGATAGATAGATCGATCGATCGATCGATCGATCGATCGATAGATAGATAGATAGATAGATAGATAGATAGATAGATAGTTCTAACTGTCAGGAAATTTCTCCTTCATTCTAAGTTGCTTCTCTCATTGTTTAGTTTCCACCCATTGCTTCTTGTTCTACCCTCAGGTGCTTTGGAGAATAGGTTGACTCCCTCTTCTTTGTGGCAACCCCTGAGAAATCGGAACACTGTTATAATTTCCGGCTTGATGAGGGGGGGCTGGACTAGAAGACCTCCAAGGTCCCTTTCAGTTCCAGCTGTATTTTGATTCCAACTGCAATTGGACCAGGGGTGGGCTTCTCCCTGGAATGGCAGGAATGCCATTCTGGCAGTAGCAAAGGAGCACGCAGGCCCACTCCGTTGCCACTGGGCGTGTACACACAGCTGGAGTGATTCCGGTAAAAATTACAATTTTTTTGCTTCTGCGCATGCCTTATTTTGCCATGCAAAAAACCGGCAATTTTTAATCAAATCTCACTGCTGCAGAGATGTCAACGTGAGATTTTTGGCCGAGTTCATGCCGGTGCAGGAGACGGCATGGTGGCGGCACGAGCAATGGGAGCTGCTGGCTCCCATCCCCCTGCTGCATTGCCAGTCACCGCCACACCGCCCCATGGGAGCCGGCAGCCAGGGGGTGGCAAGCCGGGGAGGCAGGGCGGTAGAGGCTGGCGGCATAGCTCTTACCTTATTTTGCAGATCACGAGTGACCGGCAGCTCTTGTCCCCAATTTCTGGGGGTTTTTGCTTCCGTGCATATGCGGAAGCGGAAACCCCCCAAAAATCACAGATGTGTGCATCTTCGCGTGGGCACGGGCGCATGCCAGGGTCGCTCCCGGCACGTTCCGGTAGGGCTGAAAATGGTAGGTTGCCCCGGGATTGTTCTCACTGCGAGAACATGTCTCTTGTTAGCAAAAACTTCAGAAGAGAAGGATTTAGGGGTAGTGATTTCTGACAGTCTCAAAATGGGTTGGCAGTGTGGTCGGGCAGTAGGAAAAGCAAGTAGGATGCTTGGCTGCATAGCTAGAGGTATAACAAGTAGGAAGAGGGAGATTGTGATCCCCTTATATAGAGCGCTGGTGAGACCACATTTGGAATAATACTGTGTTCAGTTCTGGAGACCTCACCTACAAAAAGATATTGACAAAATTGAACGGGTCCAAAGACGGGCTACAAGAATGGTGGAAGGTCTTAAGCATAAAACGTATCAGGAAAGACTTCATGAACTCCATCTGTCTAGTCTGGAGGACAGAAGGAAAAGGGGGGACATGATCGAAACATTTAAATACGTTAAAGGGTTAAATAAGGTTCAGGAGGGAAGTTTTTTTAATAGGAAAGTGAACACAAGAACAAGGGGACACAATCTGAGGTTAGTTGGGGGAAAGATCAAAAGCAACGTGAGAAAATATTATTTCACTGAAAGAGTAGTAGATGCTTGGAACAAACTTCCAGCAGACGTGGTAGATAAATCCACAGTCACTGAATGTAAACATGCCTGGGATAAACATAGATCCATCCTAAGATAAAATACAGGAAATAGTATAAGGGCAGACTAGATGGACCAGGAGGTCTTTTTCTGCTGTTAGTCTTCTATGTTTCTATGTCTCTTGGCTGGATCTCTCTTTCACAAGTTTCCTGCACTACTTCTTGCCCTGCCTTCAGGCCGAGAAATGTTGCGCTCATGCGCGCACACACACAGAAACACACAAAGAAAGTTGTGAGATAGCTAACAAACTTGGGCACCCAAAGGAGATCTAATCTTAAAAGTCAAGCGGCTGTAAAGGAACCTTCAAAGCCTCTTGATTTTTATCGAGGCCTCAGAAGGGAGCTTGCTTTACCTGCGAGACGGCTTACTCCGTCGCAGAACTTTGACCCACCCAAAAGGTAAATCCGAGGTCGATCAATGGAGGACAGTCTATAACTGAGTCACCCGCTGAGAGCAGATGGCATTTATTTCCGCAGCCGAGGCAACAGGAGAAGGAGAGGGAAAGTTTAAAAGGTGCGATTAAAACCTTCTCTCGCGACCTCTGGAAATATCGAAGACGATCAAGACTGTTTTGGCCGCTTTGGAGGAAAACTTCACAAGAAGCTCTCTGGAAGCAGCCGGGAGATGAGAAAAGGAGGTGGGTGCCGGGCAAACCACTTTTCAAACTTTGTTTCTTATACAGATACAGTGGTACCTCTACTTACAAACTTAATTTGTTCCATGACCAGGTTCTTAAAGTAGAAAAGTTTGTAAGAAGAAGCAATTTTCCCCACAGGAATCAACGTAAAAGCGAATCATGCATGTGATTGGGGAAACAACACGGAGGCTTCTCCCCACCTTTTCCAGCACTGTTTCCTTCCAGGAGATTCCTAGAGAGGCCCCACGGAGGATTCTCCCCACCTTTTCTGGCCCTGTTTCCTCCCAGGAGATTCCTACAGAGGCCCCACGGAGGATTCTCCCCACCTTTTCTGGCCCTGTTTCCTCCCAGGAGATTCCTACAGAGGCCCCACAGAGGTTTCTCCCCGCCTTTTCCGGCCCTGTTTCCTCCCAGGAGATTCCTAGACAGGCCGCATGGAGGCTTCTCCCCACCTTTCTGGCCCTGCTTCCTCCCAGGAGATTCCTAGAGAGGTTCCACAGAGCCTTCTCCCCACCTTTTATGGCTCTGTTTCCTTGCAGGAGATTCCTAGAGAGGCCCCATAGAGGCTTCTCCCCACCTTTTCCAGCCCTGTTTCCTCCCAGGAGATTCCTAGAGAGGCCCCAAGGAGGCTTCTCCCTGCCTTTTCTGGTTACAGTTTTGGAGGCTCGGGTTTGTAAGTGGAAAATGGTTCTTGGGAGGAGGCAGAAAAATCTTGAACACCCAGTTCTTATCTAGAAAAGTTCATAAGTAGAGGCATTCATAGGTAGAAGTTCCACTGTATAGATTATTAGAGTTAGAAGGGACCTTGTAGGTCATCTAGCCCAACCCCCTGCTCAAGCAGGAGTCCCTACACTATTTCAGAAAAATGGCAGTCCAGTTTCCCCTTGAAAGTCCCAAGTGTTTGTTCAAAATTAGAACCCGGTGTTTAAGATTTTTTTGCCTCTTCTTCCGAACTATTTTCACCTTACGAACGGAAGCCGCCACCGCTGGGATGCCCCGCCTCTGGACTTCCAATGCCAGCCGAAGCGCTGGGATTCCTCTGAGCCTCCTTTTGCTGGGAAACCCCACCTCCGGACTTCTGTTGCCAGCCGAAGCGCCCATTCTTGCACTGCTGGGATTCTCCTGAGGCTCCCCTCGCTGGGATTCCCTTCATTTTTGCCAGTGCTGCTTTGAATCCCAGTGAGGGGAGCCTCGGGGAAATCCCAGCAGCGCAAGAACGGGTGCTTCGGCTGGCAATGGAAGTCCGGAGGTGGGGTTTCCCAGCGGCATAAGGCAAAAGGGGTGAGTTTTGGGATTGCACGCATTATTTTCTTTTACATTGATTCATATGGGAAACATTGTTTCATCTTAGGAACTTTTCTACCTACGAACCTTGTCAGGGAATGAATTAAGTTTGTAAGACGAGGTATCTATATCTATATCTATATCTAGAGTAATAGCTCGTCTTACGAACTTAATTGGTTCTGGAAGTAGGTTCGTAAGATGAAAAGTTCGTAAGACGAAACATTGTTTCCCCTAAGAAACAATGTAAAAGCGATTAATGCATGCAAAAAGAAAAAAAATCGCAAAATGGCGCTCCGCTGGGTGCCGCCGCCCGGCTGTCACCTTTTAAAACAGCCGGGGGGCTTCTCAGCGTTCTCCTGAACCCGAACTCGAACTTTTCTTCGTGATGTCAAAGCTCTGCCCATGGAATTCCCTATTGGGATTCCACACCTCCTTTCCAGCCTCCAGATCGGCTGGAAACGCTGCCACCGATCGCAAAAACGGTGATCTGCTGAGCGGCGGCGCCCAGCTGTAACCTTCTGAAACAGCCGGGCGCTTCTCGGCAGCGTCCGGAACCCGAAAAGTTCGGGTTCAGGTTCGGGAGAACGCCGAGAAGCCTCCCGGCTGTTTCAGAAGGTGACAGCCGGGTGGTGGCGCTTCTTGGCGGCCTCCCGAACCCGAAAAGTTCGGGTTCGGGAGAACGGCGAGAAGCCCCCCCGGCTGTTTTAAAAGGTGACAGCTAGGCAACCCCCAGGGGAGCACCATTTTGCGATCTGCGGTGGGTTTGTAAGCCGAAAAAAGTTCGTAAGAAGAGGCAAAAAATTTCCGAACCCCAGGTTCGTATCACAAGGGGTTCGTATCACGAGGGGTTCGTATCACGAGGTACCACTGTATATCTATATCTATATCTATATCTACAGTATATCTATATCTATCTATCTATCTATCTATCTATCTATCTATCTATCTATCTATCTAGCTAGCTAGCTAGCTAGCTAGCTAGCTAGCTAGCTATCTGTGCCTGTATCTGTGTCTGTGTCTGTGTTTGTGTCTGTATGTCTATGTCTATCTCTCTATCTATCTCTATTTCTATCTCTATCTCTCTCTCTCTCTATCTCTATCTCTATCTCTATCTCTATCTCTATCTCTATCTCTATCTCTATCTCTCTATCTATCTATCTATCTATCTATCTATCTATCTATCATCTATCTATCTATCTATCTATCTATCTATCTATCTATCTATCTATCTATCTATCTCAGATATGGAGATACCCAAACTGCAATCCTTCACTACGGCCTGGATTTTTCCTAGGAAGCTGAACAACCGAAGATCTAAAAGTCAGAGGCCAGCTAACACAAAACTTTTAAGGCTCATTTTCTTCCAATTTCCCCCTTTTAGAAATCCCCACCCCCTCTTTCTCCATTCCGCTTTCCGAACTCTCTCTATGTCTGCTACATGCCGGGACGCCTTTCCTCCTGCACAGCGGAAGACCGAAAAGTTGGAGAAATCAATTCTCTCGACAATAGAAATTGGGGGGGAGATGGTGGGGAGAGAGAAGCCGGTATCATGAGTGGCGGAGAGAACAGAGAAAGGCCTGTGGTTGCGCCTCCGTGAATAGGCAGTAGGCCCACTGCCTTTTTTCCCTCTACACTGAGTGCCAGCGCCCTGCGATGGCCTTTGAAACTGGCTAAGCTGAAAAATAGCTTCTCTACACCGTCGTTGTAAGGAGGCTCCATGCAGAGAGAACACAAAAGCAGGACTTCAGGTTTCCTCAGCGGTTTGGAGGAAAAATAAAGTAGTCTCCCTGTGTTGTGTCATTTGCTGCCACTTCCAAAAAAAGGCCTATTTTTTGCCCAGAAAGCATTTGAGTCAAAAGAGGCTGGGTGACACCCTGTTGTTTACGGGTCATTCATTCATTCATTCATTCATTCATTCATTTATTTATTTATTGGATTTGTATGCTGCCCTGCTCCCCTCATCTAATTTCCTCCCCACAAAACCATTGTGTGTGTGTTATTTCTCCTCCAAGTAGGTTCCATTCAACAAGGTGGAGTAAAAGTTTGTTTCTTTCTGGAAATTATTTGCTGCCCATCTCATAATCAAGGATTTTCCCAAGGAGCTTACACATAAAGACATGAAAGCATTCAAAAATAAATCATTCAAATCACTAATCACAGAGGTTAGGGTCAGGGGCTAGAACTCACAGCCTCTTGGAGAGTGGCCCAAAGTCACCCAATCACCTTTCAAGCTTAAGGTGGGGCTAGAACTCACAGCCCCCTGATGATTGGCCCAAAGTCACCCAATTGTCTTTCAAGCTTAAGCTGGGACTAGAACTCACAGCCCCTTGATGATTGGCCCAAAGTCACCCAATCGTCTTTCAAGCTTAAAGTGGGACTAGAACTCACAGCCCCCTGATGATTGGCTTTCTAACTTAAGGTGGGACTAGAACTCACGGCCTTCTGGTGATTGGCTCAAAGTCACCCAATCGTCTTTCAAGCTTAGGGTGGGGCTAGAACTCACAGCCCCCTGGCGATTGGCTTTCTAACTTAAGGTGGGACTAGAACTCACAGTCTCCTGGTGATTGGCCCAAAGTCACCAGGTGGCTTTCATGGTTAAAGCAGGACTACAACTTGCCATTTAATGATGATTGGTCCAAGGTTACCCAATTGCCTTTCAAGCCTAAGGTGGGACTAGAACTCACAGCCTACTAATGCGATCTGTGGTTAGAGTGCAGCATTGAAGGCTACTTCAGCTAACTGCTAGCTGTAGTTCAGCAGTTCAAATCTCACCACCAGCTCAAGATTGATTCAGTTTAAATCAGTTGTGTGCTCTTGTGTTGTTGTGGTTGAAGCTGAAGTAGTCACCGACAGGCAGGACGTTGCCTGTCGGCTTAGAAAAGGCTGTAAAAGCACTATGAAGTGGTATATAAGTCTAAATGCTATTGCAATTCCTTCCTTCCATCCTTCCTTCCTTCCTCCCTCCCTCCCTCCATTCCTTCTTTCCTTCTGAGGTGGGTCAAATGAGGTGACCCAGATTGTTGGGGGCAAGAGTCTGTAAACTGCTTAGAGAGGGCTGTAAACACACTGTGAAGCGGTATATAAGTCTAAGTGCTATTGCAATTCCTTCCTTCCTTCTTTCCTTCCTCCCTCCCTCCCTCCCTCCATCCATTCCTTCTTTCCTTCTGAGGTGGGTCAAATGAGGTGACCCAGATTGTTGGGGGCAAGAGGCTGACTCTGTAAACTGCTTAGAGAGGGCTGTAAACACACTGTGAAGCGGTATATAAGTCTAAATGCTGTTGCTATTGCTTTATCTGAAGTCCCCAACCCTCCCTCCCTCCCTCCTTCCCTCCCTCTCCTCCTTCTCTCTTTCGAAGTGGAGAGGTCCTTTTTCAATGACCCAGCTTCCCTTGAGGACCAGCCTCTCCATTTGCAGCTTCCTTGGCTTTGACGCGTGAGGGCGAGAAAAGGTGAGACGGCAGAGGAAGAGAAGAAAGAGGCGCACAACCCCCTTCTCTGCTCCCAGAGACTCACACTTACATGTTGTGAAGCACACACCACCCGCAGTGGGGGTCCCCGGAGCCCAGGCAATCGCCGCAACTTCTGTACTGTTCGCAAGACTCCACCGGAACACGGATGAGCTGCAGGGGAACAAAAACAGAGAGAAGGTTTAACCATTTGGGAGAAGGTTCCGAACCAGGGGTGGGTTGGTGCTGCTTTGGACCGGTTTGCCCAAACCAGTGGGCGCTTACTATTTATCTATCTTGTATCATATTTCTATAACTATCTCTATCTATCTATCTATCTATCTATCTATCTATCTATCTATCTATCTATCTATCTATCTATCTATAATCCAATAGTAAGATAGGTTGTATCATTGTATCTATCATTCTATCATCTATCATTTGTCATCTATCTATCATTTATCATTATCATCTATCTCTATCTGTCTGTCTCTGTCTATCTATCTATCATTCTATCATTCTATCTATCTATCTATCTATCTATCATTCTATCATTCTATCATTCTATCATTCTATCATTCTATCATTCTATCATTCTATCATTCTATCATTCTATCATTCTATCATTCTATCATTCTATCATTTGTCATCTATCTATCATTTATCATTATCATCTATCTCTATCTGTCTCTCTGTCTATCTATCATTCTATCAAACTATCATTCTATCATTCTATCTATCTATCATCAATCATCTATCATCTCTGTCCATCTATCTATCTATCTATCTATCTATCTATCTATCTATCTATCTATCTATCATTCTATCATCAATCATCTATCATCTCTGTCTGTCTATCTATCTATCTATCTATCATCTATAATTTGTCATCTATCATTTATCATCTATTTATCATCTATCTCTATCTGTCTGTCTGTCTGTCTATCTTCCTTCTTCTTTCTTTCTTTCTTTCTTTCTTTCTTTCATTCTGCTATTTATCTTTCATCTACCAATCTACCTATCCATCAATCCATCTTGTATATAAACCAAATAGAGAGTCAAGTAAGAAGGGGGGGGAAAAATGAAATGGTAAATCTGCATGGGAAAAAATAGAAAGAAAAGCTTCTAATTTTCTTGGCAGAAACTGCAATTACAAAGTTATCTCTTCCTAAAGTTACAAAAAGAAAAACCTCACTTATTTTTCTACTATGTGATCCCCCCACCCCACCCCCTGCACTCAACCATCAGATCCACAAATCATAGGTCCAATTTTTTTTTTCCTGTGTCATACGAAAAGTCTATAAGGGGTTTCCAGTCAGTCATAAATGTAGATATTGTCATTTCTTTAATCAAGTAAGCCAATGGAGATTTCTTTCCCAGTTCCATCATCTTCACCAATCATTCCTCCATTGTGGATAGTGTCAAACCTCTCCACTTTTGAGCATATAATAATCTCGCCGCAGTTGTCATATATAAAATGAAGCCTCCATGATTTATTTCAAGCTGTCTGTCCATTAATCCCCAAAGAACAGCCTCTGGTTTTAATTGTATTTTAAAGTCTTCTGAATTCGTGCATATATTTGCATGCAATTTTCTTTTTTGCTCTTTTACATGTCCACAAAACATGATAAAATGTCCCTTTAGGTAGTCTCCATATCTCCAGCATAAATCTGAAGTATCTTTATACATTTTAGATCATTCTGGCATCACATACCACGGCGTATCATTTAATAATAATAAAAAATCTCTTTAGGACTGGAACTTAATATAAACGTCAATTCCTTCAGTCATATATTTTCCCATCGAATCCATTTGTACATTGCAGCCAATTTTTTTAGCCCATTTTGTTATACACGTAGTCCTCGATTACAACTATTTGTCTGAAGTTACAATGGCACTGGGGAAAAAAATAAATTATGACCACTTTTACACTTAATGACCATTATAGCATCCTTATGGGCATGTGATCAAAAGTCAGTTCATAGTTATTGATGTGGTTAGCTCTGGCCCTGCTCCTGCCCCAAGGACTGTGGATGAGGGGGAGACATCCACATGCTGCAGGCCTGTTTTGGCCCCAGTGGAATCTGCTGATGAAGGCTCCTCTGACCAAGGAGACATGAGTGACAGGGAGGAGGAGAGTGGGGCAGACAGCTCAGAAGGAGATCAATTATCTAGCTCCTCCGTGGATTCACAACAAGAGCTAATGATACAGCCACGCATGCGGAGAGCGATGCAGAGGCAGCAACAACTGAGAGATTATTATCAAAGAAAATGAGGCCACCTGTGGTTGGGTGGGGCTGTGGTCATTAGTGAGGCTGCTATAAATAGCAGCCTGTGGGTTTGGCCATTGTGGAGGATTATCTGATCCTTGTGTTTCGTGACTGCTTTACTGACTTTGACCTTTTGTGTGCTGATTTTTCCCTGCTTTGAAACTAAACCAGAGCAAAGTGTGTGTCACTTTGTGAAAGAAGAAGGACTGTGGATTGCCTCACAGCTGCAAGCTAAGTATCACAGGACTGATAAGGGACTTGTACAAATTACCAGTTTGTTTGGAGACGAGTGCTCTTTGCTATACCAACAGAGGGCTTGGGTTAAGTGAATTTCCATTATAAAGAACATTGTTTTGAATTTTCAAACGTGTGTGTGTCTAAAATTTGTAGCTGTGAATCTTTGGGAGGATTCTACCAGAGAGCCCGACAGAACAATTATGATGGTTGCAGAGTCCTGGGTCACATATATCACATTTTTTGCAACCTTCTGACAAGCAAAGTCACTGGAGAAACCAAATTCACTTAAAAGAGAGAGAAAAAAGTAAGGTTCTACATTTAGGCAAGAAAAAGAAAATGCACTGGTATAGCATAGGTGAAACATTGCCCAACAGTAGTAACTCATTCCCTCCATCCATCCCTTCCTTCTTTTTGTATAAACCATTTTAACTTCCTCCATCCATCCCTTCTTTATACAAGAAACACCCCCGATTTGGTGGTGGGGTATGAATGTTTGTCTGGTGGTGTGCACAATTCACAAAGCACTTGTTTTATGTTGTGTGGGTGTTTATATTGTAAAAAAATCAATTTTTTTTTAAAAAAAAACAGTAATAACTGTGAGAGGGATCTTGGAGCCCTAATGCGGTGTTTCCCAACCTTGGCAACTTGAAGATATTTGGACTTCAACATTCCCTGGCTGGGGAATTCTGGGAGTTGAAGTCCAAATATCTTCCAGTTGCCAAGGTTGGGAGACACTGCCCTAATGGACAATCATTTAAATATGAGCCAGCTGTGTGCAGCAGCTGCCCAAAAAGCCAACACAATTCCAGGCTGCATTAACAGAGGGATAGAATCACCATCACGTAGAGGGTTAATACCACTTTATAAGGCTTTGGTAAGGCCACACTTGGAATATGGCATCCAGTTTTGGTCACCACAATGTAAAAGGGATGTTGAGACTCTAGAAAAAGTGCAGAGAAGAGCAACAAAAATGATTAGGGGACTGGAGACTAAAACATATGAAGAACAGTTGCAGGAACTGGGCACGGCTAGTTTAATGAAAAGAAGAACCAGGGGAGACATGATAATATCTCACAGGTTGCCACAAAGAAGGAGGAGTCAACCTATTCTCCAAAGCACCTGAGGGTAGAACAAGAAGCAATGGGTGGAAATTAAACAAGGAGAGAAGGAACTTAGAACTAACGAGAATTTCCCTGACAGTTACAACAATTAACCAGTGGAGCAACTTGTCTCCAGAAGTTGTAAATGCTGCAAAACTGGAGGTTTTTAAGAAGAGATTGGACAGATTTTCTGAAATGCTGTAGGGTTTGAACAGTCACCTAAAGGAACTATGGTGAGTCTACAGACTGTTTTGTTTTACAAAAAAAATGGAATTTATTTCCAGTTTTCAGCGAAAATGCCTCCAAATGAACAATGAGGTTGCTTAACGCCTGTGTTATGTGTTATGAAAAAGGTCATAAAATCGAGTCGGTGACCTGGGTGACCTCTTTTGCAACTGTCACGATTTACAACCATCCTAGGCAGGTTCCTTTACAGTCGTAAGTCAAGGATCCCCTTGTAGGTGTCTGCCAAAACAAGGTTTTGTATTTTGTGTCTGGGGTGAATCGATCGAGAAATCCATTTCTCTTTGAGGCCTCCTGAAGTCAGAGAAATAAATCAGATTTATTTTGCTTTCTTTTTCTTCTTCATTTGAGATCTAGGCGGGCTGATTGAAATGGACTTCTAGCTTCGACAGTATTTTTGCCAGCTCTAAATTCCCCCGTTGCCAATTTTGGTGGCAAAAGCATCTCGGATAACATCTCCCCAACCTTGAAGTGCTCTTTCCTTATCACACATGACATTTTTCTCTAGCAGGCGGGGAGAACGGGCTCGTTTGCAACGCCAAGATGCACAGCAGCAATCAGATTTGTCGATTGTGGCTTTGTGGGTTCCCAGCTCGGAAGAGAAAGTGGGCTCCCCCTCCTGGCTAGAGGTCTTCTAGTCCAACCCTCAAGCAGACTATACAGCACACCATTCCAAATAAGTGGCTTTCAAATCTCTTAGAAACCTCCATGGTTGGAGCATTTCAAATTAGAAACATAGAAGACCGACAGCAGAAAAAGACCTCATGATCCATCTAGTCTGCCCTTATGCTACTTTCTGTATTTTATCTTAGGATGGATCTATGTTTATCCCAGGCATGTTTAAATTCAGTTACTGAGGATTTACCAACCACGTCTGCTGGAAGTTTGTTCCAAGGATCTACTACTCTTTCAGTAAAATAATATTTTCTCACGTTGCTTTTGATCTTTCCCCCAACTAACTTCAGATTGTGTCCCCTTGTTCTTTGGTTCACTTTCCTATTAAAAACACTTCCCTCCTGAACCTTATTTAACCCTTTAACATATTTAAATGTTTCGATCATTTAAATTGTCCAAAATGCAACTGCGCGAGTGGTTATGGGCCTTCCAAGGCAGACCCATATTTCTGCACCACTCTGCGGACTGCATTGGCTGCTGATTAGTTTCCATACTCAATTCAAAGTGATGGTTACTTGATTTTACTAGATAAGTGGTCAAAGCAATGGGAACCGGAGTTTAATATTTCCAAATGTAAAATAATGCACTTGGGGAAAAGGAATCCTCAATCTGAGTATTGTATTGGCAGCTCTGTGTTAGCAAAAACTTCAGAAGAGAAGGATTTAGGGGTAGTGATTTCTGACAGTCTCAAAATGGGTGAACAGTGCAGTCAGGCGGTAGGGAAAGCAAGTAGGATGCTTGGCTGCATAGCTAGAGGTATAACAAGCAGGAAGAGGGAGATTATGATCCCGCTATATAGAGCGCTGGTGAGACCACATTTGGAATACTGTGTTCAGTTCTGGAGACCTCAGCTACAAAAAGATATGGATAAAATTGAACGGGTCCAAAGACGGGCTACAAGAATGGTGGAAGGTCTTAAGCATAAAACTTATCAGGAAAGACTTCATGAACTCCATCTGTATAGTCTGGAGGACAGAAGGGAAAGGGGGGACATAATCAAAACATTTAAATATGTTAAAGGGTTAAATAAGATTCAGGAGGGGAGTGTTTTTAATAGTAAGCTGAACGCTAGAACAAGGGGGTACAATCTGAGGTTAGTTGGGGGAAAGATTAGAAGTAACATGAGAAAATATTATTTGACTGAAAGAGTAGTAGATGCTTGGAACAAACTTCCAGCAGACGTGGTTGGTAAATCCACAGTTGCTGAATTTAAACATGCCTGGGATAAACATATGTCCATCCTAAGATAAAATACAGGAAATAGTATAAGGGCAAACTAGATGGGCCATGAGGTCTTTTTCTGCCGTCAATCTTCTATGTTTCTATGTTTCTATTTCCAGTGGATGGATGGAGAGAGAGAGAGAGAGAGAGAGAGATAGTTGAATAGTTGGATGAATGGAGAATGGATGGGAAAAGAGAGAGAATACAGTAGATGTATGGATGTATGGATGTATGGAAGGAAGGAAGGATGGATGGATAGGTGGGTAGATAGATAGATAGATAGATAGATAGATAGATAGATAGATAGATAGATAGATAGATGATAGATAGATAGATAGATAGATGATAGATAGATAGATAGATAGATAGATAGATAGATAGATAGATAGATAGTTGGATGAATGGATGGGAAAAGAGAGAGAATAGATGGATGGATGGATGGATGGATGGATAGGTAGGTAGGTAGATAGATAGATAGATAGATAGATAGATAGATAGATAGATAGATAGATAGATAGATTGATAGATAGATAGATAGATAGATAGATGATAGATAGATAGATAGATAGATAGATAGATGATAGATAGATAGATAGATAGATAGATAGATAGATAGATAGATAGTTGGATGAATGGATGGGAAAAGAGAGAGAATAGATGGATGGATGGATGGATGGATGGATAGGTAGGTAGGTAGATAGATAGATAGATAGATAGATAGATAGATAGATAGATAGATTGATAGATAGATAGATAGATAGATAGATAGATAGATAGATAGATAGATAGATAGATAGATAGTTGGATGAATGGATGGGAAAAGAGAGAGAATAGATGGATGGATGGATGGATGGATGGATGGATGGATGGATGGATAGACGGGAAGAGATACAGAGAGAATGGATAGATAGACAGACAGATGGATAAAGAGACTGATAGACAGACAGGTGATAGGTACAGACAGATGTATGGATGGATGGACAGATGGACAGACAGATGATAGATAGATATAGATATTAAAAGTCTGAAAATCTCTTTTAAAGACTTTTCAGGAGGGGAGGGGCGGAAGCCATCCCCCCTCCCCAATTACGCAAATGACTAGCTGGGAGAGGGTTACAGCCTCGTGCCAACATGGGCTGCCCAGCTTTCCGCATGCCGTTTTGTCTAATTGCCGGTCTTTTTACGACGTTTGCCTTCCACCGCTTGGCGGTGAGCTTAATTAAAATTGTACCCTGCTGGTCGGGCTTTTGTGTTGGGGCCTCTAATTAATAAAAAGGAGAGACTCTGGGGGGGGAACAATCAAGAGAAAGCCCCCCACGTGCCAGGTGGGCAGCCACAGAGAACACAACTGTTAAGCAACAAACGCCCATCGGCGCTGGAATCCGAAGTGACCTCCCACCCCATCATCCTGTGCCACCGTCCGGCTGCAATTAACTTGGCTCGGTTCTCTGCAGTGGGTTGCGACTGGCTTGCAGGCTTTGGGTGGTTGTGTGTTTCTGTGTGTATGTTTAGTTTCCTCTTCCTTTCTTTCCCTGACTTATTAACCCTGCTGTGCTGTTCAGAAAAACACCCTAACGGTATGTTCCCGGGTCTATTTGACCCGGACCACAAATTGATCATTTTAGGTACTTATATTTGGTCTTTTTGAAGGCTTTTTTCACTGGGAAATAAGTTTGAACATTTCTGCACACATTGAAATGAAAAAATTAATGCTTATTGGTTTATTTTGCTGATAAAATGTGCCCCCCCCCCCGTTTTTGTGAATTCTTTTTCAATTTATGCATAGTTTTGCTTGCAAAATGCATTCTATTTTACTAAACCTGGTGTATGATTGGTAGCTTGAACATTTCTGAACATAATGATATGAAAATTGAACTGGAGATATTGATGCATATTGCTTTATTTTGCTGATGAAATGCGCCCCCCCCCCCGTTTTGTGAAATATTTTTCAATTTATGGATAGGTTTGCTTGCAAAATGCGTTCTATTTTACTAAAGTTGGTGTGGGATTGGTAGCTTGAACATTTCTGAACATAATGATATGAAAATTGAACTGGAAAAATTGATGCATATTTGTTTATTTTGCACATAATTAGTCTCTCCCCCCCCCCCGTGTTCAATTATTTCAATTTATTTATTGTTAATTTCAAACTTACATACTTGTTTTTAGTAAAATGGATTTCTTTCATAAAAGTAGTTGTCTGGCTATCATGTGCTTGCTTTTCAAAAGGATAGTCCAAATATTTCTAGCCAAATATATATAAAAAGGAATCAACTCCTCCCTTTTAACAAGGTTACTCCTTGACTTACAATAGTTCATTTAGCAATGGTTCATTAGGTAGGTTAGGACCGTTTTTCACACTTAGCAATAGCAATAGCACTAGACCAGGGGTTCCCCACCTTTCTAATGCTGCAACCCCTTAATACAGTTCCTAATGTTGTGGTGGCCCCCATCCATAAGTCTAGCACCAATTCTCCCAACAGAGCTTGAAGCTGATTGGCAGGAAGGTCAGAGGGACACACCCCACTGTCAATGCCTGATTGGTCGGATTGTAAAAGTATGTTCCAAGGCGCCAGAATAGAAGCTTTAGTTCTTAACAACGTGGGAAATTTGTCTTTTTTCAGGGTCTTAAGTGACCCCCATGAAACGGTAGTTCAGCAAAAATCTTCCAAGAGGATGCACGCGTGTGGGATTTCGGCTAAAACTAATATTTTATCCCATTGTTGTAGTTTACTAAATCACTTATGTGCGGTATCTTTCTTTTTTTTAAATTAATTTATTTATTTTTAAAAGAATATTTCTCATATATTTTTTGTACAGGTCTTAATCCTTATCCATTACATTATAGATATACCATTCATTTCTCTATATGGTGGTGTCTGTAACATGGCAAATGATTTAGCTTTACTAGATAAGTCGTCAAAGCAATGGAAACTGCAGTTTAATGTTTCCAAATGTAAAATAATGCACTTGGGCAAAAGGAATCCTCAATCTGAGTTTTGTATTGGCAGTTCTGTGTTAGCAAAAACTTCAGAAGAGAAGGATTTAGGGGTAGTGATTTCTGACAGTCTCAAAATGGGTGAACAGTGCAGTCAGGCGGTAGGGAAAGCAAGTAGGATGCTTGGCTGCATAGCTAGAGGTATAACAAGCAGGAAGAGGGAGATTATGATCCCGCTATATAGAGCGCTGGTGAGACCACATTTGGAATACTGTGTTCAGTTCTGGAGACCTCAGCTACAAAAAGATATGGATAAAATTGAACGGGTCTAAAGACGGGCTACAAGAATGGTGGAAGGTCTTAAGCATAAAACTTATCAGGAAAGACTTCATGAACTCAATCTGTATAGTCTGGAGGTCAGAAGGGAAAGAGGGGACAGGATCAAAACATTTAAATATATTAAAGGGTTAAATAAGGTTCAGGAGAGAAGTGTTCTTAATAGGAAAGTGAACCCAAGAACAAGGGGGCACAATCTGAGGTGAGTTGGTGGAAAGATCAGAAGCAACAAGAGAAAATATTATTTTACTGAAAGAATAGTAGATGCTTGGAACAAACATCCAGCAGATGTAGTTGGTAAATCCACAGTAACTGAATTTAAACTTGCCTGGGATAAACATATCCTAAGATAAAATCCAGGAAATAGTATAAGGGCAGACTAGATAGGCCAGGAGATCTTTTTCTGCCGTCAGTCATCTATGTTTCTATACAGTAGACTAATCAGAAATGGAGCTGGTTGATTTTTGGCTCTACAAGTTGTGAAATCTCAACTGTGTGTTTTTGTGAACGGAGGCCTCCGATGAAGGCCATCTGTCTTTGGGACATTGCTTATTAGGGGACGTCAGCAATGCTTTATTCACTTTGGTTCAGCATTCAGATATTCTGTGGCTTGGAATTTCTGGGATTGGTGATCGATGGGCTTTCCGTAGAGCCCGGGTGAATGTTAAAAGCAGAATCCATTCAAGGTTTAAATGGGTTCTGCAAATTGACTATAAATCCTTATAGCTATCTCAGACTTTTCACAGACACAGAGAGGTCTCTTATACAATAGTTTGCCTCCCCAAAAAGGGTGTAAAAATGTTCTGTTGAGCTCTCTGGTAGAATCCTCCCAAAAATGCACAGATACAATTTCAGACACACACACGTTTGAAAATGCAAAACAATGTTCTTTATAATGAACATTCCCTTAAACCAAGCCCTCTTTTGGTATAGCACAGAGCACTGGTCTCCAAACAAACTGGTCATTTGTACAAGTCCCTTATCAGTTCTGTGATACTTAGCTTGCAGCTGTGAGGCAATTCACAGTCCTTCTTCTTTCACAAAGTGAAACACACTTTACTCTGGTTTAGTTTCAAAGCAGGGAAAAATCAGCACACAAAAGGTCGAAGTCAGTAAAGCAGTCACGAAACACAACGATCAGATAATCCTCCACAATGGCCAAACCCACAGGCTGCTCTTTATAGCAGCCTCCCTAATGACCACAGCCCCACCCAACCACAGGTGGCCTCATTTTCCTTGATAATAATCTCTCAGTTGTTGCTGCCTACGCATCGCTCTCTGCATGCGTGGCTGTATCATTAACTCTTGTTCTGAATCCAAGGAGGAGCTAGAGAATTGATCTCCTTCTGAGCTGTCTGCCACACTCTCCTCTTCCCTGTCACTCATGTCTTCTTGGTCAGAGGAGCCTTCATCAGCAGATTCCACCGGGGGCAAAACAGGCCTGCAGCATGTGGATGTCTCCCCCACATCCACAGTCCTTGGGCAGGAGCTGGGCCAGAGCTAACCACAACAAAAAATATACTGAGATAACCAAAGAAAACAAAAAATCCCCAACCTTTTTTCATTTCCACCTGGCTACAAAATCATAGCTTGCACTGATGGCTTGGAGAGGACACGGAAGAAGGAAAATCTTAATTATATCCATCACTATATCCGACTTTTAAAATGAAAGTGGGCTAATTTTCATAAAGGAAAGAATTGCACAAGAAAAACCGGTTTGATTTATGGGTGAAGGGTGCCTAAGGCGGGACTCGAAGTCACTGTCTCTTGGTGATTGGCCCAAAGTCGCCCAACCAGCTTTCATGCTTAAGGTGGGACTAGGACTCACAATCTGCTGGTGATTGGCCCAAAATCATCCAGCTGACTTTTATGCCTAAGGCAGGACTAGAACTCGCTGTCTCCTGGTGATTTGTATAAGTCACACAGTCAGTTTTCATAAAGGGGGACAGAATTCACAGTCTCCTGCTGATTGGTCCAAAGTCACCCAATCAGCTTTCATGTTTAAGGCGGGGCTACAATTCACAGTCTCCTGCTGATTGGCCCAAAGTCACCCAGTCAGCTTTCATGTTTAAGGCGGGGCTAGAATTCACAGTCTCCTGCTGACTGGCCCAAAGTCACCTGGTCAGCTTTCATGCTTAAATTGGGACTAGAACTCACCGCTTCTGCTGATTGGCCCAAAGTCTCCCAGCCAGCTTTCATAAGGCGGCACTAGAATTCACCATCTCCTGCTGATTGGCCCAAAGTCACCTAGCCAGCTTTCATAAGGCAGGACTAGAACTCAACATCTCCTGCTGATTGGCCAAAATCACCCAGCCACCTTTTGTGCCTAACAGGAGACTAGAACTCACCAGCTTCTAGTTTCTAGCGTTGCACCTTAAACACTAGATCAAACGCCATCTATTTCTCCAACCCACGAATCTTACCGAAGCCCTATCAGCAATTCTAAAAAAAGAAGAAGATATTAATCTACAAATGAGCTTTAAAAATTGGTATAACCCAATGCCCCTCCCCAGGGCAAAGCAGCAGCGATAAGATTGCATAGTCTGGACGACAGAAGGGAAATGGGGACATGATCGAAACATTTATATATGTTAAAGGGTTAAATAAGGTTCAGGAGGGAAGTGTTTTTAATAGGAAAGTGAAACCAAGAACCCAATCGGAGGTGAGTTGGGGGAAAGATCAGAAGCAACGTGAGAAAATATTATTTGACTGAAAGAGTTGTAGATGTTTGGAACAAACTTCCAGCAGGCGTGGTTGGTAAATCCACAGTAACTGAATTGAAACATGCCTGGGATAAACATAGATCCACCCTAAGATAAAATACAGGAAGTAGAATAAGGGCAGACTAGATGTACCACGAGGTCTTTTTCTGCTGTCAATCTTCTATGCTTCTATGTTTCTATGCACATTTCTGCTTACAAAAAACCCCAGGTTCTTGACCTCTTCCCTGTCCCACCCAGAATTGTCTGCTGAAGGAACCCGGTTTTCATCCGTTCCAAGGTCACACCTGTCCAAGGTCACACCTGTCACGTTCACTCCTGACTGCCCTGACAACCTTACCTGGAAACAACAGTTACAGGGGTTGCCTGTTTTGGGCTCATTCATAAATTCCCGGCTCTGGCAGATTTACGCATCTCAGGAAATGTGGGTTTTTTATTTACTCAATTCCATTTCACCTCAGTGAACTGTAAAATTATAACCACGGCTCTTCCGGTGGCGTCTTTCGCAGATCTATGGCTTCGCTTTCCTTCTCTTGGACAGATATCCTTTGTCTGCAGGGATAAAACCGTTTGTCTCCGGGAGATTTCTTTCCCACCACCACCACCCTTTAAAAAAAAAAAAGCCTCTGTGCAATGGCTTCAAACAGCACCCTAAAGCACTGATGTCAAACCTTTTTTTTCCTCAGGTGCCAAAAGAGCGCACAGATGCGCTATCGTACATGCGCGAGTGTCGACACCCATAATTCAATGCCTGCGGAGGGCAAAAACAGCTTCCCACACACAATGGAGGCCCTCCGGAGGATGGAAATGGCTTGTTTCTAGTATTAGGTGAACCAAACTTGCAAAATTCGGGTTTGTGCCGAACTTTGCAGTGTTCGGCATGCCGAACCCGAACCTGAACTTTTTAAAAAGTTTGGATAAAGTTCAGGTTTGGGTTCGGCGTTCACTTGAACATTGCGAAACGCCACCACCCGGTAGGAGAGGGAGGAATCCCATTGTGGGATTCCCCACCTCCTTTTGCTTGTGGCACTACAAGGAGCTGGGAAATCCCACAATGGGATTCTGGGGGCGGGGCTTTGACATCACGGAGACTCCGTCCTGGCTGGCCGAAACAGGGAGGAAGGAGTCTCTGTGACGTCAAAGCCCCGCCCCCGGAATCCCCTCATGGGATTCCCCACCTATTTTTGCTTGCAGCGCCGCTGCGGCATCCTTTTCCGTAAAAGTAAAAGGAATCCCCCACCTCCTTGTTTATTTTTACAGAAAAGGACGCCGCAGCAGCTTGCTGCTGTTTGGGTTCAGGTTCGGGTTCGGCGAACTCTCCTGAACTTCGTTGGGTTCGCCCAACACTACTTGTTTCCCAACTTCTGGTGGGCCCAATAGGCTAGTGTTTTGCTCCAAAGGCTTTCCTGAAGTCAGGGGAGGGTAAAAATGCCCTCTCCAATCTTTCTGGAGGCTCTCTGGAAGTCAAAAACACCCTCCCAGAGCCTCTGTGCAAGCCAAAAATCAGCTGGCCAGCACACACATACTTATTTATTTATTTATTTTAGTTATTTATTGGATTTATATGCTGCCCCTCTCCGAAGACTCAGGGCAGCTAACAGCAATCATAAAACAGTGTACAATAGTAATCCAATACTAAAAAACGAATTAAAACCCCTTAATATAAAAAACCAAACATACATAGAGACATACCATGCATAAAATTGTAAAGGCCTAGGGGGAAAGAGTATCTCAATTTCCCCATGCCTGGCGGCAGAGGTGAGTTTTAAGGAGTTTACGAAAGGCAAGGAGGGTGGGGGCAATTCTAATCTCTGGGGGGAGTTGGTTCCAGAGGGCCGGGGCCGCCACAGAGAAGGCTCTTCCCCTGGGTCCCGCCAAGCGGCATTGTTTAGTTGATGGGACCCAGAGAAGACCCACTCTGTGGGACCTGACTGGTCGCTGGGATTCGTGCGGCAACATACATGTTGGAGCTGAGCTAGGGCAAAGGCTCACGTGCCAGCAGATATGGCACCCATGCCCTAGGTTCGCCATCACTGCCCTAAAGCCTCCGTCCACACCATTCGCTGTGAGTGCCCGGCAGAGGTGGCACTTATGGGCCACGCCGGTGACCCCAAAACATCGGCTTGATTAAGGTGGCCTGGCCCCATGTCCAAAGAGGGCCTCAACCATGGTAGCCTATGCCTGCTTAACCGAAAACAGGCTCCACTGAGTTCAGTGTGATTTATTCGCAGGTAAGTGGCTAGAGCAGCCTTCCCCAGCCAATAGATTTCTTGCCGCTTATAATAAGTCAAATAATAAATATTAACACTAAAACTCCATTGGGGCCCAGATTACAGAGTTGGGGGGGGGCGTGCGAAATGTTTGCTTCTTCGTAGGGGGGGCGTAACAGAAAATAATTGAGAAGCACTGGATTAAACCGACTTTCCTCCTAGCAGCCCATCGGGGACCACCACCAATCAGGCGGGACAATAGCAGAAATAGTGTATAAATTCCCCCCACTTTCCTTTGCAAGAGGAGCCCAGGAGATCTGCTAAAAGAGCGCCTTTCATCAGGCCAGCACGAAGCAATATGAAAAGGTGATTTTGTTTGTTTTGCATTTTTCAGAATATATCCAGAGCAGGGGGGGGGGGGAAAGTGTACCTATGGAGGATTATTATTTTTTCTTTTAGGAATAAGATGCTTACAGAACACCTCGATTAATCCTGCAGCTTTGCCGCTAAGCTTGTTATGTAGACAGAAATTATCTTTCGCTCTTTCTGCCTCTTTCGGTTTTGAAAAAAAAAAGGCTCTCTAAATACAGTGGTACCTCTACTTACGGACTTAATTCGTTCCATGATCAGGTTCTTAAGTAGAAAAGTTTGTAAGAAGAAGCAATTTTTCCCATAGGAATCAATGTAAAAGCAAATAATGTGTGCAATTGGGGAAACCACAGGGAGGGTGGAGTCTAGTATATAAACAAAAAGTAAATATCACTCCTTCTGCCACTGATGGTGTTAGATAGTTGGGTCAAATGTCTACAAGAAGACAATCAAGCTATGATAGCATCAAGGACTCCACTGTTGAACTCTGAGCTACAAGTATTCTCTTCCAGACCTAAAGTATCTCTGCAGCACAGGATTCAACTTAAAAGTACCCTACCACTAATTCATAACCACTTTCTGAATCAGAAAAATCCCCAAACTGAACAGGAGTATACACAACAGTCTGCGGAGGGGGTGGCATACAAATCCAATCAATCAATCAATAAATAAATAAATAAATAAATAAATAAATAAATAAATTAGGACCAAACTCACAGCCTCCTGACTGTTAGGCGGAAGCTCTGCCTCTAGGCCACCACACTCCTCCTCAGATACATCGGTGTCCAAACTTAGATCTTTTTAAACGTTCATATATTACTGTTGTTTTTCACATCTGGGCGAAACTTTCGTGCCTATTGCCAAGGCAGGGTACATGATAGGCCATAAATAAATGAGCAGAGAAATCACAAAGGCTGAAGAGAACAGCCGTTCAGCACCACGGAGAGCTCTGGGGTGAAAGAGGGGAGTTGTCCCTTGCAAGGCTCTTGCAACCGGTTGCTCAGGAAAGCATGGATTTCCCTGGAGCTAAAGATGTCCAAATGAAGACTAGACCCTCATCCATCACCTGCTGTCCCCCCCCACCCCCGCCAAAGATGGAAGGCTTCAGGGATTACTCTGTAATCACACAGAAGTGCAGAGAAGGTAGGCCAGGCCTACTACCAACACCAATCTTTTATTTTTCTCGTAACGGAGCAATCGATCTTCCGGCTTTTCTTCTACCTTCCTGTGTGCAGCTAAGGGTCAGTTGCTTTCCATTAGAAACCTCATTTTCAGCGGGGCTGTAACTCACCTCTTTTACACGCCACGTGGGGAGGATTTCCCCGCCCCCTTCTCAATAAAATGCATCGATTCTTGAATGTTTTTTTCTCCTTTTATAGCTAGGCCCAGCTGCACGAACGGAGGCAGAAAATCTTAAATCAGAGATGAACGTGGCCACCGCATCCCCTTTGCAGAAGAAACAGGGTGCATTTTTAATTCAGGGAAGGGGCCTCAACATGTGAAATAGGCAGTTTAAACTTTGCAGGTGTGTAAGGTGCCCGTACTATCTATAGGTAGAACCTCTATGTACGACAGTTGGTTTGGTTCAAAGTTATCTCAGCATTGAAAAACAACGTTGAAGTTGTAGGAGCTCCATCTCTGGAGGCTTTCAAAAAGAGATTGGACTGCCATTGGTTAGAAATGGTGTAAGATCTCTTGCTTGGGAGGGAGATTGGACTAGATAATCTACAAGGTCCCTTCCAAAACTGTTATTATAGAAACATAGAAGATTGACGGCAGTCTGCCCTTATACTATTTCCTGTATTTTATCTTAGGATGGATCTATGTTTATCCCAGGCATGCTTAAATTCAGTTCCTGTGGATTGACCAACCATGTCTGGTCATAGATAGGTAGATAGGTAGATAGGTAGATAGGTAGGTAGGCAGATAGGCAGATAGGTAGGTAGGTACGTAGGTAGATACGTAGGTAGATACGTAGGTAGATACATAGGTAGATACGTAGGTAGATACATAGGTAGATACATAGGTAGATACATAGGTAGACAGATGGATGGGTAGATGGATGGATATATAAATAAATAGATAGACAGACAGATACCCTGTTTTCCCCAAAATAAGACACCCCAACCCCCCTGATAATAAGCCCAATCGAGCTTTTGAGTGCATGGCCATAAGGACAAACGCTTATTTCAGGGTTCAAAAAGATATAAGACAGGGACCTATTTTCGGGGGAAACCCTGTTTCTAAATGAGTTTAATAAAATAATTTGGAATTCATCTATAGCTATCCAAGACTAAACCTCTCAACCTCCAGCAGCCAAATGTGATTAGAACGAATTAAGTAGAGGTACCACTGTATTTTTATTATTGTTGTAAGGATTGGGTGGCATAGAAGTCAAATAGATAGACAGATAGATAGATAGATAGATAGATAGATAGATAGATAGATAGATAGATATAAATAAAGAGCCAACAACCATTTGTTTGAAATGGTATGGTTTACTACCCAAGCAGGGGGTTGGACTATATGACCTCCAAGGTCCCTTCCAACTCTGCTATTCTGTTAAATAATTGCCTTGCAATGGCAAGCCAACATTTTTGCTTTCCCAAAACCAGAGAAACTAATCTGATGGAATTGGAAAATTCTAGTCTATTCTCACCGTTCACGCCTTAAGAATATCACTTGGCACGCCGGCTTGGTGGAAGACTGAATTCATTGCCCGCTTTTAAAAGAAATAATAATACATTGCAGAAACCAAGTATTCATCATGCTGTTAGCCAAGCAAACTATAAAGTCTTCTGCCAATGCCTAGGAAGACAGCTTAAATGTTATTTTCCTTCTTTCCGGGCGCCGGTAGGTTTGAAAAGAAACACAGACAGATATCAGTGGAGCCCTAAAGTAATTATATGTATTTTAGGTTCAAAGATGATCCTTAAAACGCTGGGCAAGGAAAAAGCAAAATGTGTCAGGCTTAATTCTATAATTAAAAATAAAATAAAATAAGGGGCATGTGATTAGACAAGCAATTATACATTGAGTAGCTTAACATAAATTGTGGGCAAAAAATATATATATCAAGAAACAATTTTGCGGGATTTAGCATGAGAACACCTTGTAAAGCATAATTGGATTATGGAAGGCAGGAAGTGTGAATTTATCAAGAGGAACGGCTGACTGCTTCGCTAACTTTGGGAAGCAAAAGAAAGTCAAGGCCTTCTCTCAGTATAACAGAGATGGAAGGAACCTTAGAGGTCTTCTAGTCTCACCTCCTGTCCAATCTCTTCTTAAAAACCTGTAGTGATGGAGCACCCACAAGGTTTGAAGGCAAGCGAGTACAAGTGCCCTAGAGCAGTGCTTCCCAACCTTGGCAACTTGAAGAGATCTGGACTTCAACTCCCAGAAGTTGAAGTCCAGATCTCTTAAAGTTGCCACGGTTGGGGAACACTGCCCTAGAGTGCCTTCCATCCCCTGTCCTATTGCTCTCCTATATCTCCTATACCTTTCTTCTATTCCTATATCTCTTCTTCTATTCTTTCATTGATATGTTCTATTACTATACCTTCTTTTCTATAATTTCTTAGATATATTTTACTATGAGTATCTCCTCTATAACCTCCATCATGTATTTTACTATGTGTATATAGATATATACCCACTAAAACCCTCATTGTGTATTGGACAAAATAAATAAATAAAATTAAATTAAATTAAATTAAATTAAATTACAAAATTAAAAAAAAATAAAAAAATAAAAATAAAAATAAAATAAAAAAATAAAATAAAATAAAATAAAATAAAATAAAATAAAATAAAAAAATAAAATAAAATAAAATAAAATAAAATAAAATAAAATAAAATAAAATAAAATAAAATAAAATAAAATAAAATAAAATAAAATAAAATAAAATAAAATAAAATAAAATAAAATAAAATAAAATAAAATAAAATAAAATAAAATAAAATAAAATAAAATAAAATAAAATAAGCCATTCGTTCAAACTCTCAGGAAATTTCTCCTTATTTCTAGGTTGCTTCTCTACTGGCTTCCCTCCATTGCTTCTTTGTCCTGTCTTCAGGAGATTTGGAAAATATAGTGGTCCCTCTACTTACGAACTTAATTCGCCCAATGAACAGGTTCTTAAGCAGAAAAGTTTGTAAGAAGAAGCAATGTTTCCCATAGGAATCAATGTAAAAGCAAATAATGCGTGCGATTGGGGAAACCACAGGGAGGGTGGAGGCCCTGTTTCCTCCCAGGAGATTCCTAGAGAGGCCCCACTGAGGTTTCTCCCTGCCTTTTCCGGCCCTGTTTCCTCCCAGGAGATTCCTAGAGAGGCCCCACGGAGGCTTCTCCCCACCTTTTCAAGCCCTGTTTCCTCCCAGGAGATTCCTAGAAAGGCCTCACGGAGGCTTCTCCCCACCTTTTCCAGCCCTGTTTCAACTCCTACCCTCAAAATGTTGCTATAGACACTGCAAAACTAGACACAAAAACAGTTTTTTTCCCAAATGCCATCACTCTGCTAAACCAACAATTCCCTCAACACTGTCAAACTATTCACTAAGGCTGCATTACCATTATTATTAGTCTTCTCATCGTTCCTATCACCAATTTCCTCCCACTTAGGACTGTATGACTGTAACTTGTTGCTTGTATCCTTAAGATTTTTATTAATATTGATTGTTTCCACATTGCTTATTTGACCCCTATGACAATCATTAACTGTTATACCCAATGGTTCTTGACAAATGTATCTTTTTCTTTTATGTACATTGAAAGTATCTGCGCCAAAGACAAACCCCTTGTGTGTCCAATCACACTTGGCTAATAAACCTATTCTATTCTATTCTATTCTATTCTTTGGAGAATGGCAGCATACAAATCTAATTAATAATAATAATAATAATAATAATAATAATAATAATAATAATAATAATTCTATTCTATACTTCAGAGAAGGGTGGCATACAAATCTAAATAATAATAATAATAATAATAATAATAATAATAATAATAATAATAATATTCTATTCTTGCTATTGCTAATAGGTTTTGCGTTCAGGAAGACAATCGCCATCAATCTAGGGACATTAGCCTTTGTGCGAGAATGGTTCATTTGTAATCACGAGGGATCAATCGAGTTTGATTCTCCGATAATCTGATCTAAGCACTTCAAAGTCAGTAGAGTGAGACCCGAGGGCTTAAAGCTGGACATTTATTTATTTATGTATTTATTTGAGCCACGTTGGCTGGGGAGTTCTGGGAGCTGAAGTCCACACCTCTTCAAAGATGCCCCAATTGAGAAAGGCTGACACCTTACACAGGGAAATCAACCTATCGAAGTCCTTTGGATGAACGAATGCCACTTCTGAATTGGGCAAACGAAGGGAAAGATGCTTAAAATAGCAGGCGTGAAAATCTATGTTTTAGACAAGTTATTTATAAGAAGAGTTTTAAATGAATGGGGGGGAGAGAGAGAAAGAGATGATGTCAGCTCTCCCAGCTTGCCACAGAAATATAGAAAACCCGTCTCAAAAGACATGTACTTTAATAACTTTAATTGTCATTAACTACAAAGGAGGCAATGTCCAACCATGGTTTAATTCTGCATGGAATAACTGCAGGGCATCTACTGTGGGCATTATTTCTAAAGGAATTCTATTTAGATTTAAAAAACCCTGCTTTTGCTAAACGCAAGAGCAAATACAGGGAGACCATTTGATTGGCTAGAGCAGTGTTTCCCAACCTTGGCAACTTGGAGATATTTGGACTTCAACTCCCAGAATCCCCCAGCCAGCGAATGGAATTCTGGGAGTTGAAGTCTGGGAGTTGAAGTCTAAATATCTTCAAGTTGCCAAGGTTGGGAAACACTGGGCTAGAGAGAGAGAGAGAGAAGATAGGTAGGTAGGTAGGTACATAAATAGATGGATGATAGATAGATAGATAGATAGATAGATAGATAGATAGATAGATAGATAGATAGATAGATAGATAGATAGATAGATTAGAAAGATGGATGGATCGATGGATCGATGAATGGATGGATGGATGGATGGATAGATAGATAGATAGATAGATAGATAGATAGATATAGAAAGATGGATGAATGGATAGATAGATAGATAGATAGATAGATAGATAGATAGATAGATGATAGATTAGAAAGATGGATGGATGGATAGATAAATAGATAGATAAATAGATAGAAAGATAGATAGGTGGGTGGGTGGGTGGTTCGTTGGGTGGGTGGGTGGGTGGGTGAATGGATGGATGGACAAATGGACGGACGGACGGATGGACAGACAGACAGACAAGAAGAAAGAAACATGATAGATGACAGATAGACAGACAGATAGATACCCTGTTTCCCCAAAAATAAGACAACCCCCCACCGATAATAAGCCCAATCGAGCTTTTGAGTGCATGGCCATAAGGCCAAACACTTATTTCAGGGTTCAAAAAGATATAAGACAGGGACCTATTTTCGGGGAAAACCCTGTTTCTAAATGAGTTTAATAAAATAATTTGGAATTCATCCGTGGCTATCCAAGACTAAACCTCTCAACCTGCAGCAGCCAAATGTGATTAGACCCTCACATCCTTTTTTTAAAAAAGTATCTCCTACTGCCCTGTAGTAGGTTTTTTTCCCCCCTAAAGTCACGGGCTAATTGGATGGTTGAATGTAGATATTTCCTCTTGCGCTCGGCTAAGGCTGCGCTTGTCAGAGCTCCACCGCTGATTTTCTTCTCCCTTAATTGGAGAGTTTAGCTTTAGATGTTTGCTCCCCTGATTTTGCTTTTCATAGATGTGCCTGCCGCAGACGGCATTACGGCAACGTTTAGCAAAGCGCCGAGTCCCAATTTGAGATGTGAAGCTCGTTGGCCTTTTACGGGAAAGACGGGGAGGATGAAGGAATTGCAGCCTGGAGGGGTTACACCAGAGCCCTGTGGCAGAGTCTGCTCGGAAGATGAATAAATACGGTTCCGTAGTATGACAGCCGCTAGGACTAAAATGCAAAAATCCAGAGCACCTGCTGGATATTAGGAACAAAGAGAGGGATTTGCAGGACGTGAGTTACGGGTATGATCCGTGTACATTCCCTGTTAAAACAAAACAGGCAAGCTCTTAGTAGGCTCCAGGTTGACTCAGCCTTCCATCCTTCTGAGGTGGCTGACTCTCTGTAAACCACTTTAGAGGGGCCTGCAAAGCACTGTGAAGCAGTATATAAGTCTAAATGCTATTGCTAAATGCTATTGCTATCTATCTGTCTGCCTGTCTATCAATCGGTCTATCATCTATCTATCCATCCATCCATCTTTCTAATATCTATCTACTATCTATCATCTATCTGTCTGTCTGTCTGTCTATCTTCTATCTAACTATCATCTATCTATCTATCTATCTATCTATCTACTATCTATCATCTACTATCTATCTATCTATCTATCTATCTATCTATCTACTATCTATCATCTATCTATCTATCTATCTATCTATCTATCTATCTATTTATCATCTATCATCTAGCTATCTAGCTATCTACTATCTATCATCTATCTATCTATCCATCCATCCATCCATCCATCCATCCATCTTTCTAATATCTATCTACTATCTGTCATCTATCTGTCTGTCTGTCTGTCTATCTGTCTATCTAACTATCATCTATCTATCTATTTATCATCTATCTATCTATCCATTCATCCATCCATCTTTCTAATATCAATCTTCTATCTATCTATCTATCTATCTATCTATCTATTATCTGTCTGTCTGTCTGTCTGTCTATCTTCTATCTATCATCTATCTCTATCTATCTATCTATCTATCTATCTATCTATATCTCTATCTATCTCTATCTCTCTCTCTCTCTATCTCTATCTCTATCTCTATCTATCTATCTATCTATCTATCTATCTATCTATCTATCTATCTCTATATCTATCTCTATATCTATCTATCTACTATCTATCATCTATCTATCCATCCATCCATCCATCTTTCTAATATCTATCTATCTACCATCTATCTTCAATCTATCTATCTATGTGTATGTATGTCTGTCTGTCTATCATCTAACTATCATCATATAAGAGCTTCAGTGGCGCTGTGGTTAGGGTACAGTACTGCAAGCTACTTCTGCTGATCACCACCTGCCAGCAGTTTGGCAGATCAAATCTCACCAGGCTCAAAGTTGACTCAGCCTCCCATCTTTCCAAGGTCGGTCGAATGAGGACCCAGACTGTTGGGGTCAATACGCTCACTCTCTGTAAACGGCGTAGAGAGGGCTGTGAAGCACTGTGAAGCGGTATATAAGTCTAAATGCCATTGGTATTGCTTAACATGTCTGAAATCACGCACAGCTCCCAACATGGCTTTCTTTCCACTTCGTGCTCCCAGCGTGAGAAATTTATCTCCACTTCCCGCACAGTTGCCAAGATTCCGCACGCCCGAGAAACCGTTGTGATGCATTGTTGCCAAACAGCCTCATGATTTATTTACTCTTTGCTGGACATATATCCTCCATCTTTGGAGGATTTATTCCGAACTCTGAAAAACAGCCAATGAAAAAAAAGAAAAGAAAGAAGAACATGATCTAAAAGAAAAGAGGCAAGTTTGGGGGGTTTTCCTAGCTGTTAAAAGAAAAAGGGAAAAAAACACCTGTGAAAGGTAGGTAGCAAATAAAACTCACTCCAAGAATTCTTAGAAACATAGAAACATAGAAGACTGACGGCAGAAAAAGACCTCATGGTCCATCTAGTCTGCCCTTATACTATTTTCTGTATTTTATCTTACAATGGATATATGTTTATCCCAGGCATGTTTACATTCAGTCCCTGTGGATTTACCAACCACGTCTGCTGGAAATTTGTTCCAAGGATCTACTACTCTTTCAGTAAAATAATATTTTCTCATGTTGCTTTTGATCTTTCCCCCAACTAACTTCAGATTGTGTCCCCTTGTTCTTGTGTTCACTTTCCTATTAAAAACACTTCCCTCCTGAACCTTATTTAACCCTTTAACATATTTAAATGTTTCGATCATGTCCCCCCTTTTCCTTCTGTCCTCCAGACTCTACAGATGGAGTTCATGAAGTCTTTCCTGATACGTTTTGTGCTTAAGACCTTCCACCATTCTTGTAGCCCGTCTTTGGACCCGTTCAATTTTGTCAATATCTTTTTGTAGGTGAGGTCTCCAGAACTGAACACAGTATTCCAAATGTGGTCTCACCAGCGCTCTATATAAGGGGATCACAATCTCCCTCTTCCTGCTTGTTATACCTCTAGCTATGCAGCCAAGCATCCTACTTGCTTTTCCTACTGCCCGACCACACTGCTCACCCATTTTGAGACTTCTTATTTGGACTTTACACTGAAAGAGCAAGAGTTCAGCTGTTTAGATTTTTTGTATCTTTTTTCTTTAGTCCAAGCACCTAATATGCGGATGATACCCAGTTGTACATCTCCACCCCATGTCCAGTCAACGAAGCAGTGGAAGTGATGTGCCGGTGCCTGGAGGCTGTTGGGGCCTGGATGGGTGTCAACAAACTCAAACTCAACCCAGACAAGACGGAGTGGCTGTGGGTCTTGCCTCCCAAGGACAATTCCATCTGTCCGTCCATCACCCTGAGGGGGGAGTTATTGACCCCCTCAGAGAGGCTGCCTGACTTGGGCGTCCTCCTCAATCCACAGCTGACATTGGAACATCATCTTTCAGCTGTAGCGAGGAGGGCGTTTGCCCAGGTTTGCCTGGTGCACCAGTTGCGGCCCTATTTGGACAGGGAGTCATTGCTCACAGTCACTCATGCCCTCATCACCTCGAGGTTCGATTACTGCAACGCTCTCTACATGGGGCTACCTCTGAAGAGTGTTCGGAAACTCCAGATCGTGCAGAACGTGGCCGCGAGAGCCGTCGCGGGGTTTCCAAGATTCGCCCACGTATCTTCAACACTCTGTGGCCTGCATTGGCTGCCGATCAGTTTCCGGTAACAATTCAAAGTGTTGGTCATGACCTTTAAAGTCCTACATGGCATTGGACCAAAGTCCCTCCGGAACCGCCTGCTACCACACGAATCCCAGCGGCCGATAAGGTCCCACAGAGTTGGCCTTCTCCGGGTCCCGTTGACTAAACAATGTCGTCTGGTGGTCCCCAGGGGAAGAGCCTTCTCTGTGGCAGCCCCGGCCCTCTGGAATCAACTCTCCCCGGAGATTAGATCTGCCCCCACCCTCCTTGCCTTTCGTAAGCTACTTAAGACCCACCTATACCGCCAGGCATGGGGGAGTTGAGATAGCTCTTCCCCCAGGCTCATTATTATTTATGTTTGGTATGTATGTGCTGTTTGGCTTTTAATTATGATAGGGTTTTTAGTTATTTTTAATATTAGATTTGTGCCATTGCAATATTGCTTTTATTGTTGTTGTGAGCCGCCCCGAGTCTTCGGAGAGGGGCGGCATACAAATCTAATAAATTGAATTGAATTGAATTTGAAAACCTATGTTAATACATTCCCACCCAGTCACATGACCTTTAGGCCAACCCCCTGTCACCTGATTATCAAGCCACTCCTACCTGGTCACATGAAGCCACGCTCACAAAATAAGCCACAGTGGGGCAGTAAAAAAATTTTGGCAGCCCACCATTGGGTGGTGGAGTGGAGCAACTGTCTTTGGAGGAAAAAACCTCCAGGACTTGAAGAGCTTTAACTAATTAGACACCACAGGAAGAGTTATTTTTCCCAACCTTCGTAGTTTTCCTTCCGAGGAATTAAACTAACCTCTTCCAAAAATTCTGGAGGACATCCATTACATTTATGGGACCCTCCGGAGTTCCGAGTAGAGCTGACGGGCTCAGAGACAGCTGTTCCGAACAGCCCTGTAAGCACTGAACAGCCTGACTAGGGAAACCGAGACAATGAAAAGCGGATTGCAATTAGAATGACACCCGCCACAGAGTTGACTGCTAATGAGAAGAGACACAGAGGCTTCGGGAGAAGAAAGAGGGAAATGGAAGATTCTCCCACTAGGAGCAGAGTGACAATTGAGGTGGGATCCAAAGGCCAAGAATGGAACAGTTCTTCAAGACTCCTCTCTGGATCAAGAGAAGCCTGGAGATTGCCTGGATGTGCTCTGGACAATGGGTCTTTAGGGGGGGAGCATTCCAAGATACAGGAATGCCATTTGAAGCCTACAACAATCATTAAGTGTTGTTGCGCATGATGCTTGACAAATGTATCTTTTTCTTTTATGTACACTGAGAGCATCTGCATCAAAGACAAATTCCTTGTGTGTCCAATCATACTTGGCCAATAAAGAATTCTATTCTGTTCTATTCTATTCTATTCTATTATTTTATTTTATTTTATTATTTATTTTATTTTATTTTATTTTTTAGATTTGTATGCCGCCCCTCTCTGAAGACTCGGGGCGGCTCACAACAGTAATAAAAACAATATAGCAGTGGAACAAATCTAATATTAAAAAACATATAAAACCCTATCATTATACCAAACATAAAACAAAGTATAAAAGTAAGTATAAAAAAGCCTGGGGGAAAAGTGTCTCAACTCCCCCATGCCTGGCGGTATAAGTGAGTCTTGAGTAGTTTACGAAAGGCAGGGAGGGTGGGGGCAGTTCTAATCTCCGGGGGGAGTTGGTTCCAGAGGGCCGGGGCCGCCACAGAGAAGGCTCTTCCCCTGGGTCCCGCCAGACGACATTGTTTAGTCGACGGGACCCGGAGAAGGCCAACTCTGTGGGACCTAACCGGTCGCTGGGATTCGTGTGGAAAGCAGGCGGTTCCGGAGGTACTCTGGTCCAATGCCATGTAGGGCTTTAAAGATCATGACCAACACTTTGAATTGTGACTGGAAACTGATCGGCAGCCAATGCAGGCCACAGAGTGCTGAAGAAATGTGGGCAAATCTATTCTACTCTATTCTATTCTATTCTATTCTATTCTATTCTATTCTACTCTACTCTACTCTATTCCATTCTATTCTATTCCATTCCTTCCAGCTCTGTTAATCTTACAGAATCCATTATGATGAAGTCCACATATCTCAAAGTCACAGAGATTGAGAAACACCTCCCTCCAGTTGTCCATCGCAGACGGCGGTTCTTTCAACCGCTGCCCGCTGTCTCTTTACCTTCTTCGGCCTTTCCCCAAACCCCAGTTTGCTCTTTGTTCTTGCTCGCTCTTGCCGAAATCCAATTTCGGAGAAGCAGCACCGGTGCTCCAGATACCCTTGGTTAATCTGGAAATTTGAACAGGATCACAGGAGGAGCAGAGCTGAAAGTAACTGGCGAGACGGAGGAGGTCAGGAGAAGCAACTGGGGACCCTTTGAAGCAAATCTCTTCCCGAGCTTCTCTCGCCATTCAGGACTCGTGCCAAGCGACAAGACACACTCATAAAGTCACACTCTTTAACATTTTTCTCCCGTCTGCTTTTGACAAGAGACGTCAATTTCTTATTTTATTTTTTTGGCCGTAATGAGAAATGCTGCAGATGTTTGGGAGTTCTTGTTGGCAATTCTGTGTTAGCAAAAACTTCAGGAGAGAAGGATTTAGGGGTCGTGATTTCTGACAGTCTCAAAATGGGTGAGCAGTGTGGTCAGGCGGTAGGAAAAGCAAGTAGGATGCTTGGCTGCATAGCTAGAGGAATAACAAGCAGGAAGAGGGAGATTATGATCTATTGTGGGTGGGTGGGTGGGGTGGGGTGGGTGAGCGGGTGTGTGTATGTATGTATGTATGTATGTATGTATGTATGGATGGATGGACGGACGGACGGACGGACGGACGGACGGACGGATGGACGGACGGACGGACAGACAGACAGACAGAAGATGGTTTATTGACCGTGCCTTAAATATTGAGAGAAGGGGGGGAAGTTCACAAGCCAAAATCCATTTTCTGCTTGCACATTTTTTGTGGTTGTTGATATAATGCAACAGCTCCAAAAGCAACAGCATTTAGACTTATGTACCGCTTCACAGGGCTTTTACAGCCCTCTCTAAGCAGTTTAAAAGAATCAGCCTCTTGCCCCCAACAATCTGGGTCCTCATTTGACCCACTTCGGAAGGATGGAAGGAAGGGATGGATGGAGGGAAGGAGAAAGGAAGGAAGGAATTGCAATAGTATTTAGATTTATGTACCGCTTCACATTGCTTTTACAGCTCTTTCTAAGGGGTTTACAGAGAGTCAGCCTCTTGCCCCCAACAATCTGGGTCCTCACTTTACCCACCTCGGAAGGATGGAAGGCTGAGTCAACCTTGAGCCTACTGAGATTCAATCTGCCAAACTGCTGGCAGCTGGAGACCAGCAGAAGTTGCCTCCAGGACTGCACTCTAACACTGCACCACAGAGGCACCACAGGTCGGTCTCTCACTGTTCCCAGGCTGGACACATGGGCCAAATCTAAGCATCCCCTTGAGTTTGACTCTCCTGGTCTAGGTTGAGGTTCTTCTTCCAGTCTCCCAAGGTCTTCCCTACATACCAGTACAGAGGCCTTCAATAACATAATGAAGTCTTCACATAAGAACGAACATGAATATATGTATACACACACATACACACAAACACCCAGAGCAAATGCCTGCTACAAAATAGGATGTATGATCAGAGCACGAGGAGAAAGAACAAAGTTATGCCCAATGTACGAAGACTTCCAGAAGCTTTTGGTGAACTATTGAAAATAGACAATTTGAATCCACATTGCGAATGAGTTTTCTTCCCGAATAGATTGTGCTTCTTCTATAACAGAATTAACAGAGTTGGCAGTAGAGTGGTGTAACATATGCCAAGGTCACAGAAATTATAAACATAGAAATGAAACAAAAATAATTATTTGAGAAGTGGCACCATTAGTATAAAAATAAGGAATATAATATCAGTCTGCCAAAAAGAAGCTGAGCGAGGATGAACGTGGAGAAGAAGGAAGCAGACATAGAATAGAGTAGAGTAGAGTAGAGTAGAATAGAATAGAATAGAATAGAATAGAATAGAATAATTTATTGGCCAAGTGGGATTGGACACCCAAGGAATTTTTCTTTGGTGCATATGGAAGAGGAAGGCAGAGGAGTGGGAAGAAGTAGAAAATGTGGAGAGTTAATAGAGAGATGATGAATGAAGGGAAGGAGAAAGGAGAGAGAAGGAGTAAGAAAGTAGGAATAGGGGATGAAGGTTGAGAGAGGGGAGTGTTGGATCACACTAGGGAATATGAGTGGGAAAAGGTGCAAAATAAGATATTGGTTTATGAAATATTGAAAATGCATATGTATCATTGGTGTGTTTTAAGGCGTATGTGTTTTGTTATAAAAGTGGAATTTGTGGAGAATAGTAAAAAAAAATGTTTAAAAGGGTCCTTGGAGGTCTTCTAGTCCAACCTCTTGCTCTAGCAAGAGACCCTAATGGCTGTCCCATCTCTTCTTAAAAAGCTTCCAGACTCTCACCCCACACCACAAACTTCTGAAAGTGAGTTGTACCACTCATTAATTGTGCTGTCAGAAAATTTCTCCTTAGTTCTAGCGTGGGCCTCTACTTGATTAGTTTCTATCCACTGTTTCTTTTCTTGCCTTCTGGTACTCTGGAAAATTGGTTGACACTCCTTCTTCTTTGTGGCAGCCCCTAAGAGCACATCTTAACAATTCAAGATTATTTAGATGTTCCTGTAATCCTACGTAGCTTCTGCTCTGGCAATCTCACACTACTTACCAGAGCTTACAAAACTTTTGCCAGACCCATCCTCGAATACAGCTCATCTCTTTGGAACTCATATCGCATCTCAGACATTAACACCCTTGAAAATGTCCAAAGATACTTCACCAGAAGAGCCCTTCACTCCTCCACTCGAAATAGAATACCCTATGAGACTAGACTTTCAATCCTGGGCCTAGAAAGTTTAGAACTAAGACGCCTTAAACAAGATCTAAGTATTGCCCACAAGATCATATGCTGCAACATCCTGCCTGTCAGCGACTACTTCAGCTTCAACCACAACAACACAAGAGCACACAACAGATTTAAACTTAATATTAACCGCTCCAAACTTGACTGTAAAAAATATGACTTCAGTAACCGAGTTGTCGAAGTGTGGAACTCATTACCGGACTCCATAGTGTCATCCCCAAACCCCAAACACTTTACCCTTAGATTATCTACGGTTGACCTCTCCAGATTCCTAAGAGGTCAGTAAGGGGCGAGTACAAGTGAACGAGAGTGCCTTCCGTCCCCTGTCCTATTGCTCTCCTATATCTCCTATACCTTTCTTCTATTCCTATATCTCTTCTTCTATTCTTTCATTGATATGTTCTATTACTATATCTTCTCTTCTATTCTTTCTTAGATATATTTTACTATGAGTATCTCCTCTATAACCTTCATCATGTATTTTACTATGTGTATATAGATATATACCCACTAAAACCCTCATTGTGTATTGGAGTAAGTAAGTAAGTAAGTAAGTAAGTAAGTAAGTAAGTAAGTAAACAAACAAACAAACAAACATAAATAAATAAATAAATAAATAAACTTTAGATTCAGCTTTTTCATCAGCTCTTTAAAATTTGGATTTCTGCACCATGCAGTGCAGGGATCTCCAACCGTGGCAACTTTAAACCTGGCGGACTTCAACTCCCAGAATTCCCCCAGCCAGCAAAGCTATCAGAGGTGGTGGACCTTTGCAGAGGTGAATTCTGGGAGTTGAAGTCCACCTAGCTTCAAGCTGCCACGGTTGGAGACCCCAGATGCAGAGGATCAATCAGGTTTTCAAGACTTTCTTTGCTAAGGAGCTGTCCACCGCGTTGGTACTGAAATGAACAGCTAACACACAACGAGTTTAATTGCTTCAGAATAGAAGACAACAGAACAGAACATGCCCGTTTCCCAACATCTGGTGGGCCAAGTAGATTTGTGTTTCACCCTCCCCAGGCTCCAAAGGCTTCCCTGGAGCCGAGGAGGGGTGTGTGTAAAAACACCATCCCCCATGCCCCCCAGAGGCTCTCTGGAAGCCAAAACCACCCTCCCAAAGCCACTGTGTGAGCCAAAAATATTCTGGCTGACAAACATACGCACGTTGGAGCTGAGCTAGGGCAACAGCTCATGTGCCAGCAGATATGGCTCCATGTGCTACCTGTGGCATCTGTGCCATAGGTTTGCCATCCCTGCCCTACACTGTTCTGTCGGGCTCTCTGGTAGACTCCTCCCAAAAATTCACAGGTACAAATTTCAGACACACACACGTTTAAAAATTCAAAACAATGTTCTTTATAATGAAAATTCACTTAAACCAAGCCCTCTTTTTGTATAGCAAAGAGCACTGGTCTCCAAACAAACTGGTAATTTGTACAAGTCCCTTATCAGTTCTGTGATACTTAGCTTGCAGCTGTGAGGCAATTCATAGTCCTTCTTCTTTCACAAAGTGAAACACACTTTGCTCTGGTTTAGTTTCAAAGCGGGGGGAAATCAGCACACAAAAGGTCAAAGTCAGTAAAGCAGGCACGAAACACAACGATCAGATAATCTTCCACAATGGCCAAACCCACAGGCTGCTATTTATAGCAGCCTCACTAATGACCACAGTCCCACCCAACCACAGGTGGCCTCATTTTCTTTAATAATAATCTCTCAGTTGTTGCTGCCTATGCATCGCTCTCCGCATGTGTGGCTGTATCATTAACTCTTGTTCTGAATCCAAGGAGGAGCGAGAGAATTGATCTCCTTCTGAGCTGTCTGCCACACTCTCCTCCTCCCTGTCACTCATGTCTTCTTGGTCAGAGGAGCCTTCATCATCGGATTCCACTGGGGACAAAAGAGGCCTGCAGCATGTGGATGTCTCCCCCACATCCACAGTCCTTGGGGCAGGAGCTGGGCCAGAGCTAACCACAACATACACCATTCCAGACAAATGGTTACCCAACACCTTCTTTAAAACTTCCGATGGAACAGCTTGCCTCCAGAAGTTGTGAATGCTCCAATACTGAAAGTTTTTAAGAAGATGTTGGTTTGCCGTACGTCACTCTAACCACTGCACCACTGAGGATCTTTGCAGAACGTGGTTGAGCTGACAATTGTTCAGAAAGCCGTGGGAAGACTAGATAGATTGATCGTTATTTCCCTTTTGAACTGCACCTCTTTGCAAATGGAATCAATAATTGAGATCAAATCTATCTGAATGAACAATTAGAGTTTGATAAGTCACATCCCACTGACTTGTCCAATGAAATCAGCTTTGCTCCTCAAACTGACCGGAGAATTTGTGATGGCAGAATCCTCTATGTTCCCTGAGCTGAGTTGTTTTCTTGCAGACTTTTCACGAAGTGGCATCATTTGTGCTGACGGTGATGCTGCCCAGTTTAAGTAATGCAACATCTGCATGAAAACAACCATGCTCAGAGAGCAGCAAGGAACTCACAGTCCTCCTCTTCCTCACCCCTAACATCGCCCTCCCTTCTAGCACTGATGATGTTACCTTGTTGGGTAATGAAACATCTGTTGCTGTTGTGAGCCGCTCCGAGTCTTCAGAGAGGGGCGGCATACAAATAATCAAATCAAATCAAATCGATTTGATTCAATTGTGTGCTTGTTTTTTATATATTGGGGTTTCTTTTGGATTTTTTTTAACCTAAAACTGTAATTTAGATTGCTAAATATTAGATTTGTTACTATGTATTGCTTTTCACCATTGTTGCGAGCCGCCTAAAAATGGGCCCGTTTTTTGCAAAAAGGGGGTGCAGACAGGCTTTGCAACAAAAAAGGGTGAAAGATGGAGTGAAGAAGAGGAGGACAGTTGCTGCCCAGAGTGAAGGGAGCATTTATTTTCTCTTGGCACTGGCAGAGGTCTATTCCCTCTCCAAGCACCCAGAGAAAGGAAAATGCTCCGTTCGCTCTGGGCTGCCAAAGCCTCCTTAAGCGCCACCGAAAGGCTCCTCTGGCAGCCCAGAAAAGCCCAAAATGGCCAGGATTAAAGGGGGGATGGAAGGGAACTGGCCGGGCCTTGGTGCCGCTCTCAAATTTCCTGGGAAATTTTTCTGGGTTCGGGTTCTTAAGTAGAAAATGGTTCTTGAGAAGAGGTAAAAAAATCTTGAACACCCAGTTCTTATCTAGAAAAGTTCTTAAGTAGAGGCATTTTTAGGTAGAGGTACCACTGTATATGGTGCAAGGGGAAAGGAAGAGCCCGCCTGCTCTCGACGAATGCCTCCTTAGAAGCACCAAAGTGTTCTCTAAACTACAAAATTAGCCTCCCTGTTAATTAGACGAAGGGCTACAGGCTTCATCCGAGGGGATCTGGTAATGGGCATCGATTAAAGAGAAATGGAACTCTGTTCACAAAGAGGGAAGCTTGGCTCTCGTGTTAGGCTAAAGGAGTGTAATTAATGAGAGGGACGCTTTTATGATGGGTTTTTACAATGGCACGGAAGAGCTGCTGGTGAGAATTGTATAGCTGCCTCCCTTGGCAAGGAGAGAGAGAGAGAGAACCTCTTCTAACAGCGCGCCGACGTCTATTAGGCCATTACCTGCTCTCCTTTTACTGCGGGATGAAAAATTAATGCTCGGGGACTTTCGATCGCCACGTTTTAAGCCATGCCAACATGTCCATTAGAGGAGAAAAGGGGAAAGCAGGCAGCTCCCCAAGACAACCGAATGGCACTTTGTTTCCCATTCATCACGTTTTTATGGAAGGCAAAACTAAAAGGCCCTTCCCATAGGTCGCTGTCCGTTAGCCAAGAATCCTAGTCATATCCAGGTTGGCCTGTGTGCCACCAATTGCATTGTTTTTCCATTAGGGCTTTCATGTTGATACCATGGTATCAGCGTTGCAGTATCTCAGGGGTTGCCCCAAAGAAGAGGGAGTCAAGCTATTCTCCAAAACACCTGAGGGTAGAACTAGAAGCAATGGGTGGAAATTAAACAAGGAGAGAAGGAACTTAGAACTAAGGAGAAATTTCCTGACAGTTAGAACAATTAATCCGTGGAACAGCTTGCCTCCAGAAATTGTGAATGCCCCAACAAAGGAAGCTTTGAAGAAGGTGTTGGATAATCATTTGTCTGAAGTAGGGTAGGGTTTCCTGCCTAAGCAGAGGATTGGACTAGAAGACCTCCAAGGTCCCTTCCAACTCTGCCCCACCAAATGTCTGATGGGTGATGTATGAATGTGTTGTTAACTTTTAATTATGATAATTTTAATATGTAATGTTAGATTTCTACATGCTGCGAGCCGTCCTGAGTCCCAGGAGAAGGGCAGCATAGAAATCAATCAATTGATCAATCAGTTGAATGAACAAATGAATGAATAAATAAATACTGCTATTCTATGCTCTATGTTCTCCCAAGAATGACCCAACCACCCCAGTCATTGAGCCCATCTTTCATGCTACTCGTTGTCCAATTCTCTTCCTTTCCCCATTAGAGACTTCTTAACTATCATTTAAACAGGAGCCAGCCGTGTGCAGCACCTGCCAAAAAAGACAACACAGTTCTAGGCTGTGATTTTGCTGAGGCTCCCCTCGCTGGGAAACCCCACCTCTGGACTTCCGTTGCCAGCCGAAGCGCCCGTTTTTGCACTGCTGGGATTCCCCTGCAGCATCGCAAAATCCGGAGGTGGGGTTTCCCATGGAGGGGAGCCTCAGGGGAATCCCACCAGTGCAAAAATGGGCACTTCAGCTGGCAAAAGGGGTGAATTTTGGGCTTGCATGCATTAATCGCTTTCCCATTGATTCCTACGGGAAACATTGTTTCGTCTTAAAAACTTTTCACCTTACGAACCTCGTCCTGGAACCAATTAAGTTCGTAAGACGAGGTATCACTGTAGTATATAAATCTAAGTACTATTGCTAAGGGCTAAGGAAGGAAGGGAAAGGAAGGAAGGACCACAGTGGCACAACAGTTAGAAAGCGGTATTGCAGGTGAACTCCATTCACTGTCATCAGTTCGATCCTGACCGGCTCAAGGTTGACTCAGCCTTCCATCCTTCCAAGGTGGATCAAATGAGGACCCAGATTGTTGGGGGCAAGAGGCTGATTCTTTTAAACCGCTTAGAGAGAGCTGTAAAAACACTTTGAAGCGGTACATAAGTCTAAATGCTGTTGCTATCGGGGCTGTTGCATTATATCAACAACCACAAAAAATGTGCAAGGAGAAAATGGATTTTGGCTTGTGAACTTCCCCCCTTCTCTCAATCTTTAAGGCACGGTCAATAAGCCACACGCAGGTGGGGGGGGGGGGAATGGGTCTCTTTTTGAACTCCTTTGATCCCCCGTCTCTTCCATTTGGTGGATTTGAGTCGAAGCAGGGAGGGAAAAGTTGAAAAAGCAGCAGGGATCACTCCAGAGGGCTTCAGGAGCAGCTACTCTATCTGCTCAGATGTCAGGCGCATATTGACAAGTTCTGCAAGAAACCTGCGCTCGGATGCCCAGAAGAGTCAATAGTTTGGAGGGAAGGATTAAAACATTCCAGCTCTCTCCTTGTCAAGGTGACTTTGATCAGAAGATCTCCTGAGTGGCCCCCTCTCCGTTGGTCTGAGAAGCGACGACTGTCAAGCCGGTGCAGAAGTTGGTGAGAAATCAATGGCTTGCCACACTATTACATACTTGGTAAATTCATACTTGGTAAAACTGAACTAACAGAGGACCCTCACTCAGTCAAAGACCTTGGAGTCCTCATTTCCAATGACCTAAGTGCTAGAGCCCACTGTAACAGCATTGCCAAAAAAGCATTTAAGAATTGTAAACCTAATCTTAGGTAGCTTCTTCTCTAGAAACACTGATTTATTAACCAGAGCACGCAAAACATTCGCCAGACCTATTCTAGAATATAGCTCACCTGTGTGGAATCCACACTGCATATCAGATATTAATACAATCGAAGGAGTCCAGAAATAGTTCACAAGAAGAGTCCTTCACTCCTCCTCATGTAACAAATGACCCTACTCCTCCAGACTTCAAGTACTAAATCTATAAAATTTACAACTACTGATTTAACTGTTCTTCATAAAATCATACATCATAATGTACTCCCTGTCAGTGACTACTTCACCTTTAACAACAACAACACAAGAGCACATAATAGATACAAACTGAATGTAAATCGCTCCAAACTTGACTGCAGAAAATACGATTTCAGCAATAGAGTGGTCACTGCCTGGAACTCATTACCTGTCTCTGTTGTTGCTTCCCCCAACCCCAAAATCTTCAACCTTACATTATCTACAATTGACCTCTCCCCTTTTCTAAGAGGTCTGTAAGGGGTGTGCATAAGGGCACTTATGTGCCGAATGTCCCTGTCCTCTTGTCTTATTATCCTTTCCATTATCACATTCTACTTATGTTATGTTATGTTAATATGTACTATAATACTATACTTGTTTGACATAAATAAATAAATAGTAAGTAAGTAAGTAAGTAAGTAAGTAAGTAAGTAAGTAAGTAAGTAAGTAAGTAAGTAAATAAATAAATAAATAAATAAATAAATAAATAAATAAATAAATAAATAAATAAATAATAAACTATCTGTAGAAGGCCTGATGTTGATGGGAACTTGGGAGGGGGGATTTTCAGGAAGGAACAGATGCAGCCACAAAGCATTCTTTTGAGGGGTTCAAGGACATCCCATGCCCATCCACCTGGGTGGAAGTGGAAAGAGGACTGGCCATGCTGGCACAATCTGAGTGGGCAACGTGACAAGTTGTGGGTGGGGACAAGGGATGTGATAAATAAATTGGAACTTTTGAGGGGTATTTTGACTTGGACTCTGATTTAGTTTGGATGCTACCTGGAACATTGACACCGAATAGAATAGAATAGAACAGAACAGAATAGTGTAGAATAATTTTATTGGCCGAGTGTGATTGGACACACAAGGAATTTGTCTTTGGTGCAGATGCTTTCAGTGTACATAAAAGAAAAAGATACATTTGTCAAGAATCATGTGGTGCAACACTTAATTATTGTCATACAGTACAAATAAGCAATGAAGAAACAATCAATATTAATAAAAAATCTTAAGGATACAAGCAATGAGTTTCATTCATTCATTCATTCATTTAATGTTTTATTTATTTATTTATTTTTCTCATCGTTCCTATCACCCATCTCCTCCCACTAGGTGGACATAGGAATGAGGACAGCCACCAAAATGAGGCCCCTGGATGGATGAGACAGGAGGCACACACACAGAGAGAGAGAGACAAACACACACACACATTCTCTCTCTCTCTCTCTAAATGTAATTTGGATTCTATGACCTCAGTAGCGCTAATCTCCAAACAGCAACTCTTGAGTTTCCAAGTCCATTTGGGGGATGCATTAAGATAATGGAACGTGGTGGTGGGCCAACATCTGCTGACTTTGCCTTCTGCCAATGCTTCCCCTGAGCATGCGCTGGGTGCAGTCCAAAATCTGAGACACTTACAACACAAGGGTGAAATGCTCCTGGTTTGCTCCTGCCTGTCTGTCGTTGAAGAGCCGGTCGCACAGGGAGCACGAGGCTCCACCCACCTGCTCGGATGCCGCCATTTGGGTTCTTTTACTCTCAGACCATGCGGGTGGGCGGAGCCTCGTGCTCCCTTCGCGATCAATTCTCCGACAACCGATAGGCACAAGCAAATCGAGAGCATTTCACCCCTGTTATAACAGCTGATCTTTTTTAAAAAAAAAAATTTATTTTTTGAAAAAAGTTTATTAAATGTATAAACATTAAAAAAAGACAGTACAGTAATCCCTTGCTACTTCGCGGTTCATCTTTTGTGAATTCGCTATTTTTCACGGGTTTTCAAGGAATTGACCTAAAATTACACAGCAGGCTTTCATGACTAAAGCAGGACTAGAACTCACCATCTCCTGGTGATTGGCCCAAAGTCACCAGTTAAAGCATTCATGCCTAAAGCGGAACTAGGACTCACTAGCTCCTGGTGATTGGTTCAAAGTTGTCCAGTTGGCTTTCATGCCTAAGGCAGGACTAGAACTCACCATCTCCTGGTGATTGGCTTAAAGTTACACAACAGGCTTTCATGTCTAAAACAGGACTAGAACTCACCATCTCCTGGTGATTGGCCCAAAGTCACCAGTTAAAGTATTCATGCCTAAAGCGGAACTAGAACTCACTAGCTCCTGGTGATTGATTCAAAGTTGTCCAGTTGGCTTTCATGCCTAAGGCAGGACTAGAACTCACCATCTCCTGGTGACTGGCCCAATGTCATTGGCTGGCTTTCATGCCTAAGGCGGGACTAGAGCTAGAACTCACCATCACCTGGTTTCTAAACCAGCGCTTTCTCCACTGTCCCAACCTGGTGATTGGCTTAAAGTTACACAGCAGGCTTTCATGACTAAAGCAGGACTAGAACTCACCATCTCCTGGTGATTGGCCCAAAGTCACCAGTTAAAGCATTCATGCCTAAAGCGGAACTAGAATTCACTAGCTCCCGGTGATTGGTTCAAAGTTATCTAGCTGGCTTTCATGCCTAAGGCAGGACTAGAACTCGCAGTCTCCTGGTGACTGACCCAATGTCATTGGCTGGCTTTTATGCCTAAGGCGGGACTAGAGCTAGAACTCACCGTCGCCTGGTTTCTAAACCAGCGCTTCCTCCACTGTCCCAACCTGGCTCTCTGTTAATTTGTTGGGCACACGGGCCTATTACCGGTTTCTGTACATCGCTTCCTCTGTATTACTTTGCAAACCTTGCAATAAAATTATGTTTTCCTTTGGCAAGAAATATCAAAAGCCATTTCTCTTTCATTACATTGATTGAAAACGGTCGGAGGGGAAATGCAGTCTTTTTTTCCCCCATGCTGCTCTGGGGTGAACCCACAAAAACCGAGTGGGCTTGGCAGACTTTGATAGCAGTACTAATGTATGTTTTCTTTGTGGCTTAGTTACCGCTTAGGGACCCAATGCCAGTGGTCTGAAAAATCCTTTTTTTTAAGCCCAGAATATTTTGCAGGTAGCCAACTACTACAGAGATCCTCCTTGGTTGAGAGCTATTTATTTAACGCAGGGGTCCCCAAACTTGGCAACTTTAAGAGTTGTGGGCTGTGCTATGTGCCATTCTGGCTGCAGAATTTTGGGAGTTGAAGTCCACACAGTTCCCAAGTTGAAAGACCTTTGATTTAGTAACTATTCGAAGTTTCAAAGGACTGCAGAAAGTTGAGTTACAACCAGGTCTTGCACTTATGACCACTGCAGCATCCTCACAATCATGTGATCAAAATTTAGGCCCTTGGCAACACAGCCTGTGTTTATCATTGTTGTAATATTTATTTATTTATTTATTTATTCGTTCATTCATTCATTCATTCATTCATTCATTCATTCATTTATCAGATTTGTATGCCGCCCCTCTCCGCAGACTCGGGGCGGCTCACAGCAATAATAATACAATGTAAACAAATCTAATATTTAAGTTAATTTAAAACCCCAATTTGGAAACCAATCATACATACTAGCATACCATGCATAAATTTTATAAGCCTAGGGGGAGGGAAAGTATCAATTCCCCCATGCCTGACGACAGAGGTGGGTTTTAAGGAGCTAACGAAAGGCAAGGAGGGTGGGGGCAACTCTGATATCTGGGGGGAGTTGGTTCCAAAGGGTCGGGGCCGCCACAGAGAAGGCTCTTCCCCTGGGTCCCACCAAACGACATTGTTTAGTTGACGGGACCCGGAGAAGGCCAACACTGTGGGACCTAACTGGTCGCTGGGATTCATGCAGCAGAAGGTGGTCCCGGAGATATTCTGGTCCGGTGCCATGAAGGGCTTCATAGGTCATAACCTGCAGGGGTCATGTGATGGCCGTTTGCAAACTTCCTGTTGTGGTTGGCTCTGGCCCAGCTCCTGCCCCAAGGAATGTGGAGGTGGATGCAGGGGAAACATCAACATGTCATCGGCCTGTTTTATTGCCGACAGAGTCAGGTAGTGCAGTTTCCTCGGACGAAGAAGAAGGTGGGGTGACTTGGAAGAGGGGGGGCTTGGCACACAGCCCAGGAAGCCAATCTCCATTATCTTCGGTCGATTCGGATGCGGAAGTCTTGGACCCACGCAGGCGCAGAGTTATGCGTAGAAGAGACCAATTGAGGACATATTACAGGAGATAAGAGAGGCCACCTGTGTTTGGGTGGGGCTCTAGTAATTAGAACTGCTGATATAAATAGCAGCGTGTTGGTTTGGCCGTTGTGGAAGAGTATCTGATTGCAGTTCTTCAGGAATCGTGTTTTGCTGTTTTCCGGACTTTGTTGATTTTTCACGCCTTTGAAACCAAAGCAGAGCAAAGTGTGTGTGTCTCACTTCGTTGGAAGAAGGAGGGCTGTGACGTTTCTTCACAGCTGCTAGCTAAGTACCTAAGGACTGATTAAGGAGATTGTACAGCCTACAAGGTTGTTTTGGGATGAGTGCTCTTTGCAATACAAAAAGGGTGCTTTAGTTTCTTTTGAATTTTGTGATAAAGAACATTGTTTTGAATTTTCAAACGTGTGTGTGTCTGAAATTTGTACCCTTGAGTTTTCGGGAGGCTCATACCAGAGAGCCCGGCAGAATAATAATAATAATAATAATAAGTTTCTGGCAAGCAAAGTAATGGGAGAAGTTAGATTTGCTTAATGGCTTTCTGATTCACTTAACAACTATCAGGCGCGAAGAATCAGTTCCACATATTAATTTCCACTTCAGCTGATGTATTGTTCTCGCCTATGGACAAGACTCGAGTCAATTAACAGCAGCCACTAGTTAACCAAATTCAGGAAGGATTGGATTTGGACCATTTATGGGAATATAATGAATCCAGGCTAGTTCCTCTCTTAACTCCAACCCCCCAGACTCTGTCTCTCCATCTCCAACATCAGCCACTTAATATCCACAGCAAAAAAGGTCATAAAATTGGGTTAATTGTGGTCATATGTTCAGAACAATATGATTCCTCCTGGCCTGCCTGCCTGTGTTTCCTCTTCTTCTCTCTCCTTCCTTCCTTCTTTCCTTGTCTCTCCTTCCTACCTTCATGTCTCTTCTTTCTTTCTTTCTTTCTTTCTTTCCACATCTTGTTTTCTTCCTTCCTTTTTCTTTTCCTTCTCTCTCCTTCCTTCCTGTCTTCCTTCCTTCCTTCTTCTCTTCTTCTTTTTTTCTTTCTTTATTTCCTTCCTTCCCTCCCTCTTTCCTTTCCTCTTCTTCCTTTTTCTCTTCCTTCTCTCTCCTTCCTTCCTGTCTTCCTTCCTCCTTCTTCCTTCCTTCCTTCCTTCCTTCTCTTCTTTCTTCCTTCCTTCCTTCCTTCCCTCCCTCTTCTTCTGTCTCCTGCCTTCCTTCCTCTCTACTTCTTCCTTCTTTCTCTCTTATTCCTCTCTCTCTCCCCCCCCCTTCCTTTCTTCCTTCCCTTTTTCTTGATTTTTTTATTATGCTGTCCTATAAGCTGACTGGGCAGCTTACTGTATCCTATTCTACACTCCCAGGACTACCTGCCATTCATTCAACCAAAGGCAGTTGCAAATTCTCTCCTTGGCTTAACGCCTTCGCTCAGCTCTTTGCATAAAAGGAGACTTTGATTGCTGGACAAGACGACAAGATAAGCGCTTGATACCCAGCTGGAAGTCAAATTCAAAAACCGCTCCTAGACTGCCTCTTGTCTGTCCACTATTGTGGAATAGGGCTGGATGCACCCAGAGACCTTGGCTCCAAAACCTCGTCCGAGCCTTCGTCTGAGCCAGAATTCCCAAAGACGTTTTTGATCTTTACGGGAAGCAAAATTCCAGCGTTGGGAAAGAGAGCAAACGTGAACGGGGAGAATAGCCCAAGCAGGCCGATCTCATTAGCCTCCTCCATGCAAAGCCGATCTCGAGCGCATCTCAAAGCCAACCCACCGCTGTTTCCAATCGATTCGTCTCTCCCCACCCACCTCCATCACAAGTGGTTGTCTCGGGTAATTATATGAGTTTATTATTCCGAGGGGCCAGGTTGCACTCCAAATTCAGGGGTCAAACGGGGTCAGCCAAGCAATCAGTTCCACATTTTCCTAAGCAGGAGGAGAAAGCCCCTAGCAATTTACCACTGCCAAATCCGGTTAAGGGTCAAAAGCAAATGACTGGGGATGGTGGATGCTGATGTTATTTAAGAAAGGGGAAAGGTGCAACGGATCGAGGGGGAGGAGGATGGGGGAGAACACGGGGTCATTTTTTGTCCCATTTTCCTTGGATGAACCTTGAAAGAAAGGGTCCAAAAGCCATTCTTATAGCTTGGTCTTGGATCCTACTCGCCATATATCGTCTTACCTTGTCCCGTCGTTGTCGCAAATCAGTTTCATTAATCAAAATCATCCTTTTATCCATAATCTCAAATTGAATGTGGTCCACCATGTACCTATACCAATTTTGCATTGTCCATTTTGTCGTGTCCTTCCAACCCAAGACTATTACCGCCTGAGCACTTTCTATCGCTGCTTGTCTTATTTCTCTGAATTCTCCCATCTCATTACTTTTAACTAATACTGCCATTTCCTTAGTAATTATCCATCTTATATTTAATATCCTATTGATATCCTCTTGCACTTTTTGCCAAAAGTTCTGCACTACTGGGCATTCCCAAAACATATGCATAAACACTCCTTTATCTTGGCACCCATGCCAACAAATACCTTTAACATTGTGCTGAAAATATGTGAGTTGAACGGGTGTGTAATACCACTTATGTAATATTTTGTCAATGACTATTTCAGCTTCAATCGCAACAACACAAGAGCAAGCAACAGATTCAAACGTGACTGTAAAAAAATATGACTTCAGCAACCAAATTGTCGAAGTGTGGAACTCATTACCTGACTCAGTAGTGTCAACCCCTAACCCCAAACATTTTTCCCTTAGACTATCCACGATTGACCTCTCCAGGTTCCTTAGCGGTCAGTAAAGGGCGTGCATAAGCACACCAGTGTGCCTTCCGTCCCCTGTCCAATTGTCTCTCCTTATCTCATTTATCTTTTCTTCCTTTCTAATATGTTCACCTATACTTTTATATCTTATCTTCTATTCTTTTCTTTACTTATATTGTTACATATCTTTCTCTTCAATGTGTATTATGTATTGGACAAAATAAATAAATAAATAATAAAATAAATAAATATTCTCTGGTTGATATGGTTGAATTCAAGAGCTGCTTCTTTTATCGCATAATTTTTCAGGTCAACAATATCTACAGCTCAACAATTATCGCCCGCTGGGCTTCGAACCCTGGATGACGGTGGGAGGGTAGTGAAGGAAGAAGCTTGGAAATGTCAAAACATCTGCTAGAAGTGACCTTAAAAACTTTACACAGGGGAGTAATGCAGGCTCTTTGATGGGAAAAATAAAATTAAAAAAATCTTTTCCTGCAGGAAAACCGTTGCGATAGCTCAACCCTTTCTCCTACCGCATTTTTGTCTCTGAGATTGTAAACCAAATTTAGGCAGTGCTCCATTCAGGCCAATTTTTCTGTTGCTAAGAGAGACATCGGTCAAATAAATTTTGCCCCGTGTTAAAAACTTCCTTGGCACCATTGTTAAGCGAATCCCCCAGTTGTAAAGTGAGTCACAAGGTTGTGAACCTGGCTTCCCATTTGCTTGTCAGAAGGAAATGTGAGACACACACAAACACACAAAGGTCCTTGCAACCATCATAAATATGAGTCGGTTACCAAGCATGCAAATTTTGATCACAATAACCTTGGCGATGGTGCAGGGGTTATAATTGTGAAAGACGGTGGTAAGCCCCTTTCTTCCAATGCCCGTTGTAATTGTGAACAGTCACTAAACAAATGCGGTACCGTTGAGGACTTCTTGGATAAGGCAATGAACATAGAAATATAGAAACATAGAAGATTGATGGCAGAAAAAGATCTCATGGTCCATCTAGTCTGCCTTATACTATTTCCTGTACATGGTACCTCGTGATACAAACCCCTTGTCATACAAATTTTCCGAGATATGAACCCGGGGTTCGGAAATTTTTTGCCTCTTTTTCTGAACTTTTTCCATCTTACAAACCCGCCGCCTGAACGCCAAACCCGGAAGTTCAGCAAAAGTTCGGGTTCGGGTGGATGCCGAGAAGCCCCGCCGCCCGGCTGTCGCCTTTTGAAACAGCCGGGGGGCTTCTCAGCATCCTCCCGAACCCGAACGCCAAACCTGAACTTTTGCCGAACTTCCGGGTTCGGCGTTCAGGAGGCCGCCGAGAAGCCCCGCCATCTGGCTGTCGCCTTTTGAAACAGCCGGGGGGCTTCTCAGCGTTCTCCCAAATGCCAAACCCAGAAGTTCGGCAAAAGTTCGGGTTTGGCGTTCGGGTTCAGGAGGACGCTGAGAAGCCCCGCCACCTGGCTGTCAGCTTTGCAAAAGAGCCGCGGAGCTGTCGGGCCAGTCAGGAGGCTCAAACGGAGGTGGGGAATCCCAATAGGGAATTCCATGGGCGGAGCTTTGACGTCACGAAGACGTCCTTCCTGGAGTCTACGTTTCGGCTGGAAGGAAGGATGTCTTCATGACGTCAAAGCTCCACCCATGGAATTCCCTATTGGGATTCCCCACCTCCGTTTGAGCCTCCCGACCGGCCCGACAGCTCTGCGGAGCGCCATTTTTGCAGGGGGGGTTTTCTTGCATGCATTAATTGACCTTACATTGTTCCCTATGGGAAACATTGTTTCGTCTTACGAACTTTTCGCCTTACGAACTTCCTCCGGGTCAATCAGTGTTGCTTCCTAAGTGGACAGTTTGATTTCACAGAACTTTGATTTACTTGGAGTTGTACTGTGTTGTTCAAGTGTTCCCTTTATTTTTTTTGAGCACTGTATTTATCCCGGGCATGTTTAAATTCAGTGACTGTGGATTTATTAACCACGTCTGGTGGAAGTTTGTTCCAAGCATCGACTACTCTTTCAGTCAAATCATATTTTCTCACGTTGCTTCTGATCTTTCCTCCAACTAACGTCAGATTGTGTCCCCTTGTTCTTGTGTTCACTTTCCTATTAAAAACACTTCCCTACTGAACCTTATTTAACCCTTTCACATATTTAAATGTTTTGATCATGTCCCCCCTTTCCCTTCTGTCCTCCAGACTATACAGATTGAGTTCATTGAGTCTTTCCTGATAAGTTTAATGCTTAAGACCTTCCACCATTCTTGTAGCCCATCTTTGGGCCCCTTCAATTTTATCAATCTCTTTTTGTAGGTGAGGTCTCCAGAACTGGACACAGTCAAAGATTACCAGTATGAAACTCATCTGCTGTCTCCACGCACTCCGACGAGACCAAGTGCAACCCCACGTCGCTCTCTCTTGAGTGAAACCAAATCAGAAAAAGCCACACAGCTCACCTGTTTCTCCGACATCATGTATAGATGCTTGTGATCCACCGAAAAAGCCATATCCCTCAGGATCGGTCCCGTATCGGTCACTTGGACTATTTCATACTCCAAAGCTCCTGTGATGGGACCATCAATGCGGATCTAGAGAGGCCAAAAAAAACCCAACAAGAAATGAGTTCAAGGAAAACCACATTATTTTCTTCTTGTCGTTTTTTTCAAATTTATCATGATATACAACACAGTATGAAAATAAATTTAGTAAAGCCAATGTCCCATGACAGATATGGCAGGAGGAGGAGGTGGAGGTGGAGGAGGAGGACAAGGAAAAGGAGGAGGAGGAGGAGGAGGAGAAGAAGAAGAAGAGGAAGACAAAAAAAGAAGATGAAAAAGAGGAGGAGGAGGGGTGGAAAAAAAGAAGAAGATGAAGGAGGAGGAAGATGATGATGACAATGAAGAAGATAAGAGGAGGAGGAGGAAGAAGAGGAAGAGGAGGAAAAGGAGGAGGAGGAGGAGGAAGAAGTCAAAAGAAGAAGAAGATGAAGAGGTGGAGGAGGGGGGAGGAGGAAGAGAAGGAGAAGATGAAGGAGAAGGAAGATGATGATGACAATGAAGAAGATAGGAGGAGGAGCAGGAGTAAGAAGAAAAAGAAGAAGAGGAGGAGGAGGAGAAGCAGGAGGAGATGATGAAGGAGAAGGAAGATGAGGAAGGCGATGAAGAAGAAGAAGATAGGAGGAGGAGGAGGAGGCGGAGGAGGAGGAGAAAGATGAAGAGGAAGAGGAGGAGGAGTAGGAAGAAGAAGACGAAGAAGGAGAAGGAGAAGAGGAGGAGGAGGAAGTAATAGTAGTAAGGGAAAGGAATGAAAAAAGCAGTCACTTAAACTTTTTTTCAGCGCACTAAAATTAAGAAAATACAATTACACTCCCAACTTTTTACTTTATCAACAACATAACAAGTATTAGGCAATACTATAATAACAGAGTGATTTAATCAGAAAAACTCAAATTCAATATTTCATTCTTTTTATTGTCTTGAGTACAAAGTCAGCAGCACACCAGTAGAGCCCACGTGAGAGGAACCATCCCTGATGTGTGTGGCATTCCATGCGTGCGCTTTGCTCATGCACATGTCTTGCACACATTCAGACGGCTTGAAAATATGACTAAATAGGACGGTATAGTGCTGGTTGCTATTACCAGTTCACCTGAACCAGTCCGAACCGGCTAAATACCACTTCCTGAAACAGGGTGGATGGATGGATGGGTGGGTGGGTGGGTGGGTGGAGATAAATTCAGAGACAGAGATAGTCTGCGGAGAGGGGTGGCAAACAAATCTAATAAATTATTATTATTATTATTATTATTATTATTATTATTATTATTATTAATCTATATGTAGAGAGACAGACAGATAATGGATGGATGGATGGATAATGGATGGATGGATAGACAGACAGACAGACAGACAGACAGACAGACAGATAGGAGAGAGATGACGGATGGTGCACAGATGGATGGATGGATGGAAGGACAGATGGATGGAAGGACAGACAGAGAGACAGCCCAGTGTCAACACTATCATCATCAATTTAAAAACTGCATTGAGCTCAACAAGGATGGACCAACAAGAAAAAGACGTGTTTTATAAAATCAAGACACTGACCACATTATAAAAAGGGAGGGTTGTTTGCAGGCTCCCAGGTGCCCCTTTCTCTTTCTGGACCCTCCCTCCCCCCAAAAAACACCCTGCCTTCCCTCTACCTTTGGTCCAGGGAGGCCCATCTGTTTTCCTTTAAACCACCCCCCTCCCGCCCCCTCCTTCTTGGAAAGGACTGAGCTTTCCTGGTTAATCACCCAATTGACCCCCCAGCTCATCATGGGCTCAGCCTCGCACTTTGTTTGCACAGATTTTCTGTCAAGGAGAGAAACAGCCCCCAGGTGACATGAGAAATTCCCCCTCGTTAAGAGGACCCTGCTAATTGACTAACAAGGCTGACCAGGGACATTTTGTTGCCGGAGGCGAAGGGTAATAAGCGATAGGTGAATGGCCCGTCAATGCCATTGACCCCGAGGATAGTACGTTTCTCTCCCAGCCCAGGTCCCTAGATGGGTTAGAACTATCATTCCCAGGGTGCCTCACTGTTGAATCTTTAGATGTGTAAGAGCTACAATTCCCAAGACACCTAGCCACGACTCTTTCAGGAATGGGAGAAAATTGGTGCCCCAGCATTAGGAGGCACCAGGTCGAAGGTAGATTTAATTACCCAGCGCAACCTGAGTGACATTTTGGATGTCTTTCCCTAACAACAGGTTGCCCTTGACTTAATAACAATTTATTTAGTGAAAATGAAGTTTCTTCATTTTTTTTTAAAGAGTTCAGTTCTGAAGTTTCTTCCATTCTTCGGTCAGAATGGGAGAAAGCTTCTCGGATGAGGCTAGATAGGTAGATAGGCAGGTACATACATACATACATACATACATACATACATACATACATACACACAGAGAGATAGACGAGAAATGAGAGAGAGAGAGAGAGAGAGAGAGAGAGAGATGTAGGTAGGTAGGTAGGTAGGTAGATAGATAGATAGATAGATAGACGACAGACAGAAAGAAAGAAAGAAAGATAGATAGATAGATAGATAGATAGATAGATAGATAGATAGATAGATAGATGACAGACAGAAAGAAAGAAAGATAGATAGATAGATAGATAGATAGATAGATGACAGACAGAAAGAAAGAAAGAAAGATAGATAGATAGATAGATAGATAGATAGATAGATAGATAGATGACAGGCAGGTAGGCAGGCAGGCAGACAGACTTATAAACAGATGACAGACAGACAGACAGACAGACAGACAGACAGAAAGGTAGGTAGATACATACATACATACATACATACATACATACATACATACATACATACATACACAGAGGTAGAAATATAGAAACATAGAAGATTGACGGCAGAAAAAGACCTCATGGTCCATCTAGTCTGCCCTTATACTATTTCCTGTATTTTATCTTACAATGGATCTATGTTTATCCCAGGCATGTTTAAATTCAGTTACTGTGGATTTACCAACCACGTCTGCTGGAAGTTTGTTCCAAGGATCTACTACTCTATCCAGGGATTAAGTCCAATCCTCACTCATTTATCTATCAGCTCTTTATGTGGAACCGTATCAAAGGCTTTGCTGAAGTCCAGATAGGCAATATCCACGGCACCACCTTCATCCAACACCTTTGTGACATAGTCAAAGAAATCAATGAGATTAGGTAGACGAGAAATGAGAGAGAGAGAGAAAGATAGATAGATAGATAAATAGATCTCTATCTGTGATAGATGAGAGTGAGAGAAAGGGAGATAGCTAGACAGACAGAGAGACAGACAGACAGATGATAGATAGACAGACAGACAGATCAGTCAGGCAGACAAACAGACAGACAGATTTCATTTTTTAAAATGTCCATAAATGATGTTCTCTCATTTCAAAATACGGATTTGTCTCTGAGCAAAGGGACGAAATCCGTTCCCATGTACCCATCATGCACCTCCGGACCTTCGCGCTTCTCCTTCCCACAGCCTGAATTTCCCCCAGCAGCCAATCCAGCCACTGGGCCCCTAAGCCAGCTCACAGCCCAAATGGATGTCCGCCCCCGTTCCCCCCACCCTTGGAGCCTCTGCCGCCCCCTCCCCTTTTATCCTGCCGACCAGGTTGCTGTTGAAAACAGCCGCCCAACGCTCAGCAAAGGTCAACCATCCGAGAGACCCTCCTGGCAGCTGTTTGTTTGTTTGTTCAAACATTATCGGAGGCTGGCGGGTGGATTTTCTATCCACTGAAGTATCCAGACAATTAATATCCGCTCCCAGTAGCAAACAGATGCTTGCGTTCAAGTGTTCCAGCTTGAGCTAGGATGGGAATTATCTCTTTAATGAGCAAACAAGATGATTCCCCTTTAAAGGAGAAGGAGGGTTTTTGAACTTCTTCTTCTTCTTCTTCTTCTTCTTCTTCTTCTTCTTCTTCTTCTTCTTCTTCTTCTTCTTCTTCTTCTTTCTTCTTTCTTCTTCCTTCTTCTTCCTCTTCTTTCCCCTCCTCCTCCTCCTTCTTCCTTCTTCTTCTTCTTCTTCTTTATTCTTCTTCTTCTTTATTCTTCTTCTTTATTCTTCTTCTTCTTTATTCTTCTTCCTTCTTCTTCGTCTTCTTCGTCTTTTTCGTCTTCTTCATCTTCTTCGTCTTCTCCTTCTCCTTTCCTTGTCCTTCTTCTCCTTCTTTTTATCTTCTTTTCTTCTCCTTTTCTTTCTCTTCCTCTTCCTCTCCCTCTTCCTCTCCTTCTCCTGATTCTCTGATCCAGTGGTAGAGACAAAATGGCTTCCACCAGGCAGATTTGGGCAATCTCAGAATACAGTGGTACCTCTATCTAAGAATGCCTCTACTTACGAACTTTTCTAGATAAGAACTGGGTGTTTGAGATTTTTTTTGCTCTAGGAATCTCCTGGGAGGAAACAGGGCTGGAGAACGTGTGGAGAAGCCTCTGTGGGGCCTCTCTAGGAATCTCCTGGAGGAAACAGGGCCGGAAAAGGCGGGGAGAAGCCTCCGTGGGGTCTCTCTAGGAATCTCCTGGAGGAAACAGGGCAGGAAAAATGCGGGGAGAAGCCTTTGCGGGGCCTCTCTAGGAATCTCCTGGGAGGAAACAGGGCCGGAAAAGGCGGGGAGAAGCCTCTGTGGGGCCTCTCTAGGAATCTCCTGGAGGAAACAGGGCTGGAAAAGGCGGGGAGAAGCCTCTGTGGGGCCTCTCTAGGAATCTCCTAAGAGGAAACATGGCTGAAAAAGGCAGGGAGAAGCCTCCATGGGGCCTCTCTTGGAATCTCCTGGGAGGAAACAGGGCTGGAAAAGGCAGGGAGACGTGCATAAGTGCACCAGCGTGCCTTCCGTCCCCTGTCCTAATGTTTCTCTCTTACTAGTATCATGCATATAAATATTATACCACCAATACGTATGTGACAAATTAATAAATAAAATAAATAAATACAATAAATGTGTTTGTCTCCAGGCTTTTTAGTCATCATCTTAGTCCCTTTTCTTTGCACTTCCTCCCCCCCCCCCCAAAAAAAGTCTCAACCTCTTTCTTGCCACTTGGTGACCAGTCGCCCCTCGGCGTGAACATCAATCCATGTTGCTCAATCAGGCCAGAGCTGTTACAACCACGAGCAAACCAAGACCTTCCCAACGCCTTATTGCTTTTCCAATATTGCATTTCTCCTTAATTTAGGACTCTGATGACCCCCCAAGGACCGACATAATCTCTGGCCGGGCATCCGTCTACACAACTGCATCTACACATGGGTTGTTGCACGTGTGATGCATCCCACCTCTTTAATTGATTTCAGCTACATGATCTGGGAAATCGGAGGGCTTGGAGCCAGCAGGGATGGGACTTACCGGCAAAGAAGCTTTCATTTTCTAACCCCGTTTCCTACCTTCAGTCTAGGCTTAATGGCCTCCTCTAATTTTGTCTAATGCCTGTTAAGGGCCGGTCGGTGGATAATTTTTAAAATGTGTGTTTTTATCTCCCAGAAGATACTTAAGGACGCTCTCAGCAAACACTGCTAAAGGGGCAGGCGGACTCCCTGCCCAATACGCACCCAGACAATAGCAAAATGATATTGATAGACGTAAAGGGCAACAAAATTTTACTACGGTGCTGTGGGCGTGGCTTATTGTGTGGGTGTGGCTTGATGGTCATGTGACTGGGTAGGAGTGGCTTGCTGACCATGTCACCAGGTGGGAGTGGCTTGAGAATTATGTGACCGAGGAGTGGCTTCAAGGTCATGTGACCAGGTGGGAGTGGCTTGACAGTCATGTGATCAAGGGGTGGCTTCAAGGTCATGTGACTGGGTGGGAATGGCTTGCTGGCCATGTGACCAGGTGGGAGTGGCTTGACAATCATGTGACTGAGGGGTGGCTTCAAGGTCATGTGATTGGGTGGGAGTGGCTTGCCGGCCATGTGACCAGGTGAAAGTGGCTTGACAATCATGTGACTGAGGGGTGGTTTCAAGGTCATGTGACTGGGTGGGAGTGGCTTACCAACCTAGATAAATTTTCCAATAGGTGCTTGGACTCTTTTTCAGTTGGATTAAGTCCCATTATTTGTTTGTTGAGGAGCACAGTCACATTTGAAGGTTTTGTACTGAACCCACAAGGTTCGGTAGGACAACAGAGAGAGAGAGAGACATAGAAACACACAGAAAGAGAGAGAGAGACAGACAGACAGAGGCATAGAAAAAGCAGAGAGAGGGGGACAGAGACAGAGAAAGACAGAAAAGCATAGAAAAATACACACAAACACACACACACAAAGGGAGAGACATAAAGACAAGAGACAGAAAGAGAGAGACAGAGATAAAGAGTAGACAGAGGGACAGAAACACACACACACACACAGAGAGAGAGACAGAGAGAAACAGAGAGACAGAGACATACAGACAAGAGACAGAGAGAGGGGAGAGGGAGAGACAAAGAGAGAGACAGACAGACAGATAGATAGACAGACAAAGAGGAGACAGAGAGTCACAGAAACACAGAGAGAGAGAGACACAGAGAAAGAGACACACAGATATATATATATATATATAAATACAAGAGACAAAGAAAGAGACAGACAAAGAGAAGAAACAGAGACAGAGAGAGGGAGTCACTCACAGAGAGAGAGCGAGAGAGAGAAAGAAGAGACACAGAGAGAGGCAGAGACAAAGAGAGAGAGAGAGACAGACAGACAGACAGAGATAAAGAGAAGAAACAGAGAGAGGGGGGACTCACTCACACACACACACTGAGAGACAGAGATAAAGAAAAGAGACAGAGAGAGAGAGAGAGAGAGAGAAAGAAAAGAGACACAGAGAGAGAGAGAGAGAAAGAAAAGAGAGAGAGAGAGAGAGAGAGAAAGAAAAGAGACAGAGAGAGAGAGAGAAAGAAAAGAGACAGAGAGAGAGAGAGATAAAGAAAAGAGAGAGAGAGAGAAAGAAAAGAGACACAGAGAGAGGCAGAGACAAAGAGAGAGAGAGAGACAGACAGACAGACAGACAGAGATAAAGAGAAGAAACAGAGAGAGGGGGGACTCACACACACACACACACACACACACACACACACACACACTGAGAGACAGAGATAAAGAAAAGAGAGAGAGACAGACAGAAAGACAGGGACAGAGATAAAGAGAACACACAGAGAGAAAGAGAGAGAAGGGAAGAGAGAAGAATTCAGAGAGTCGAATTCTCCTTTTTCTCTCTCCCTCTTGATGCCAGCCGCCTTACAACGCTGCCCTTCCTCTGCCAATGGACAGATGACATCATTTGTGGAGCCGGGGTTGGTGCACGCTCCCACCAGGCCGCCTGATTGATAAATTAGCCCCTTACAAGCCATGTGCTAATCAATGGGAAGTGTTCATTTGTAGCGACAAGAGGCAGGCTGGGGAAGGCTAATTTTTCAAGGTTGCCGCTTGCCAAGACAAACATTCAAATCTTGCCAGGACATCCATTAAAAAAGGAGTCAGCTTTGCCCAGACGTCTCATTTCCTACGTTCTGGAGATGTTCTCCACTGGGGTCTCCACTCCTCCATTAACGGACAGAATGAAGAGGCCCCTTGCCAGGTGAGGCAGTTTCACATTACGGCCTTTGTGAAGTGAGTCGCCGCAGGAGTCCATTGAAACGGAAGGTTGTTAAGCAAATCCCATTTGGACTTTTATCACGAGAAACCAGGTGAGAAGATGGCAGAGGGCAGTCACAGGACCTGGGGACTTTGGAACTGTTGTAAATATTTGCCGAAGGGCCCAAACTTCTTTTGATCATGTGACCATGGAGGGGGGAAGAGATACTGCACTGGTTGCAACCGTGAGAATTGGATTTTTTCAGCACCGGTTTTTTGGTTTAAATATTTTAATTTTTAAAAAATTATGAAAAACATATACAAAAACAAAAATAGTACATCCATCATCTACATCTATCTGTCTATCTGTCTGTCCATCCATCTGTCTGTCTGTCCATCTGTCTGTCTGTCCATCCGTCTGTCCATCCGTCCATCCTTCTATCTCTATCATCTATCTATCTATCTGTCTGTCTGTCTATTTGTCTGTCTTTCTGTCCGTCCGTCCATCCATCCATCCATCCATCCATCCATCCATCCTTCTATCTCTATCATCTATCTATCTATCATCTATCTATCTATCATCTATCTATCTATCTATCTATCTATCTATCTATCTATCTATTATCTGTCCATCTATCCCTTATGTCTACGCCTCTTTTTCTCTCACCGTTCATTATCTATTTATCTGTCTGTCTGTCTATCCCCATCCATCCATCCATCCATCCATCTACCTACCGTTTGAAGTAAACTTAATTTGTTCCATGGCCAGGTTCTTAAGTACAAAAATTTGTAAGAAGAAGCAATATTTCCCATAGGAATCAATGTAAAACCAAATAATGTGTGCGATTGGGGAAACACAGGGAGGGTAGAGGCCCTGTTTCCTCCTAAGAGATTCCTAGAGAGGCCCCACAGAGGCTTCTCCCCGCATTTTCCCACCCTGTTTCCTCCAGGAGATTCCTAGAGAGACCCCATGGAGGCTCCTTCCTGCCTTTTCCGGCCCTGTGTCCTCCCAGGAGATTCCAAGTGAGGCCCCATGGAGGCTTCTCCCTGCTCTTTTCAGCCATGTTTCCTCCCAGGAGATACCTGGAGAGGCCCCACAAAGGCTTCTCCCTGCATTTTCCTGCCCTGTTTCCTCCAGGAGATTCCTAGAGAGACCCCACGGACACTTCTCCCCGCCTTTTCCAGCCCTGTTTCCTCCCAGGAGATTCCTAGAGCAAAAAAAATCCTTGAACACCCGGTTCTTATCTAGAAAAGTTCGTAAGTAGAGGCATTTTTAGATAGAGGTACCACTGTATTCTGAGATTGGCCAAATCTGCCTGGTGGAAGCCGTTTCGTCTCTACCACTGAGAATCTGCACCTGGTGAGGAGGGTCTCCTGAGGACTCCACGGAGGCGCCACCATAAAGCCCCTGACTTTTGGTCCTCCTGGGGCTGGCAAAGCCGCCCTTCTTCTTTGGGTGGGTGGGGGAATCCGATGGGTGACTCTCAACATCTGGAAAGTTTCCAAGGAGTGGGATTTGCGCCACCACAATTGGGCCTTTGAAAGACACAGAAAAGAACTTGAGCTGGAGGCTTCGGAGCTCCTGCAAGGATCTCTCCAGCCATCACACAGCCCCTTTCTTGGGGGAAAGAAAGTCACCAGAACAAAGCAAACTTGTGACACACAACTTGAGTTGGCATCTTCCTTCGGGCCAAAAGTATTCATCCCCCCCCCAATAACCCCCAGTTCTGCAGCACTGAAGTCACAGATGTTGTGTAGGCATTTTGTGTTGAAGCTACGCAGAGCGCAGATGTCTCGATCAGATGGAGGCGTGTGGGTGGGGGATCATTTTTTTCTTTGCCACAAAAGAGGCAACACACACACAAACACGTTTATAAAATCCAGAGGGCTCCAAGCATCGTAGCATCCCTCCAGCCTGAGCAGCCACAAAAAAGGAACGAATAAAAATGCAGATAATTGTCAACATACAGCTTCAATCGAACACAAAACCTCTGTTAATAATAACAGCAGAGTTGGAAGGGACCTTGGAGGTCTTCTAGTCCAACCCTCTGCTTGGGCAGGAGACCCTACAACAGTGTTTCCCAACCTTGGCAACTTGGAGACAGAATTCTGGGAGTTGAAGTCCAAATGTCTTCAAGTTGCCAAGGTTGGGAAACACTGCCCTACAGTACTGGTTGGTTATCCGACATCTTCTTCGAAACCTCCAGTGCTTGGAAGTGTTCTTAACTGAGACATGGATTTTTTCAGTGGATTTTTGCCCTATTTTGCAACCTTTCTTGGTACAGTTGTTAAGTAAATCGCTGCAGCTCTTAATAATATGGTTGTTAAGTGAATCCAGTTTTCCTTATTGACTTTCCTTGCCCGAGAGTCACAAAAGAGGATCGGGTGAGCTCAGGACCTTCTGCAATCATCATAAATATGTGTCAGTTGCATAGAAACAGAAACCTAGAAGACTGACGGCAGGAAAAGACCTCCTGGTCCATCTAGTCTGCCCTTATACTATTTCCTGCATTTTATCTTAGGATGGATCTATGTTTATCCCAGGCATGTTTAAATTCAGCTACTGTGAATTTACCAACCACGTCTGCTGGGAGTTTGTTCCAAGGATCTACTACTTTTTTAAAAAAAAAAATATTTTTTTTATTTTTTTTCAGTAAAATAACATTTTATAGAAACAGAAAGTTAGGAGGAATAGGGAGGAAGAGTTGGAAGGAAGGAGGGATGGAGGAAAGTAGGGAGAATGAGAGGGAGGAAAGGTGGCAGAGAGGGAGAGAAAAGCAGGAAGGGAGTAAGGAGGGTAAGAGAAAGGAAGGGAAAGGGAGGGAGGAAAAGGGGAGAGAGAAAGGAAGACAGGAGGGGTAGAGGGAGGAAGGGAAAGAGGGGGGGAGGAAAGGAAGGAAAGAGAGGAGGGAGGGAGGAAAGAGAGGAGGGAGGGAGGAAAGAGAGGAGGAAGGAAGGAAAAAGAGGAAGAAGGTAGGTAGGTAGGAAGGAAAGAAGGAAAGAGAGAAAGAAGGAAGGAATGAGAGAGGGAGGGAGAAGGGAGGGAAGGAAGGAGAGGAGGAAGGAAGGAAAGAGAGGAAAGAAGGAAGGAAGGAAAGAAGAAAGGAAGAAGGAAGGAAGGAAGGAAGGAAGGAAAGAGAGGAAAGAAGGAAGGAAGGAAAGAAGGAAGGAAGAAGGAAGGAAAGGAAGGAAGGAAAGGAAGGAAGGAGAGGAGGAAGGAAGGAAAGAGAGGAAAGAAGGAAGGAAGGAAGAAGGAAGGAAGGAAGGAGAGGAGGAAGGAAGGAAGGAAGGAGAGGAGGAAAGAAGGAAGGGAAGAAGGGAGGAAGGAAGGAAGGATTCATTGCAAACCAAAAGTTGAGTGCCACTTGGGTGTTGTGGAGCCCCTCCCTGCCAGGGTTGCCCTCCTTGGAAAAAATGCAAGGCAGAGCCCCATTGCATCCATGGGATGATGGAAATCCCATCCCAAAGGACATGGACGCAGGCGTGGAGCAGCTCAGGCCAACCTGGACTGGCTCCGGACATCCTGGGGTGTTGGACAAACCCCTGGGAGCCCCCTGCCCAGCCGTGAGAGGGAGGAGGCGGGGGGGAGGGGTCTGGGAGTCAGAGCCGGCTGGAGCAGCCCACCTCCTTGGGGAAGCTGACCTCACCCTGTCAATGAAACTCGACCCAGCGAGGCTCTGACATCAGGTCACCGACGGAGACAAAGCCAAGGTTAGCGGCTCCCGTCAATACAGGAGATGAGAGACACCGACAAGAGGCGGTCAGGGCAGGCGCTTTGCACTGTCTGAGCTGGCCTGAGCCTCCCTGATCCGATGGAGGGCGGCTGAATTCCTCTTCTTCCTCATCCCCTTCCTCTTTCTCCTTCTCCCCCTCTGCCTCTTCTTTCTTTCTTTCTTTCCTTCCTTCCTTCTTTCTTTCTTTCTTTACTCTTCCTCCACCTTCCTTTTCTTCCTTGGTTTTGGACCAGAGAGTGTCAGGATCTATCTGTCTGTCTATCTGTCTGTCTGTCTGTCTATCACTTACTCACTCATTCACTCACTCACTCAATCATCTGTCTGTCTATCTGTCCCTCTCTCTCTCTCTCTCTCTCTATCTATCTATCACTTACTCACTCACTCAATTGTCTGTCTGTCTGTCTGTCTATCACTTACTCACTCATTCACTCACTCACGCAATCATCTGTCTGTCTGTCCCTCTCTCTCTCATCTATCTATCTATCTATCTATCTATCTATCTATCTATCTATCTATCACTTACTCACTCACTCACTCACTCACTCACTCATTCACTCACTCAATTGTCTGTCTGTCTGTCTGTCTGTCTGTCTGTCTCTATCTATCTATCTATCTATCTATCTATCTATCTATCACTTACTGACTCACTCACTCAATTGTCTGTCTGTCTGTCTGTCTGTCTCTCTCTCTCTCTATCTATCTATCTATCCATCTATCACTTGCTCACTCAGTCACTCACTCAGTTGTCCGTCTTTCTGTCTGTCTCTCTCTTTCTATCTATCTATCTCTCTCTCTCTCTCTCCCTCTATCTATCTATCTATCTATCTATCACTTACTCACCCACCCACTCACTCACTCACTCAATTGTCTGTCTGTCTGTCTCTCTCTCTCTCTCCATCTATCTATCTATCTATCTATCACTTACTCACTCACTCACTCACTCAATTGTCTGTCTGTCTGTCTGTCTGTCTCTCTCTCTCTCTCTCTCTCTATCTATCTATCAATCACTTACTCACTCACTCACTCACTCAATTGTCTGTCTGTCTGTCTGTCTCTCTCTCTCACACACACACACACACACTCTATCTATCTATCTATCTATCTAATCTCTCTCTCTCTCTCTCTATCTATCTATCTATCTACCTATCTATCTAATCTCTCTCTCTCTCTCTCTCTATCTATCTATCTAATATCTATCTATCTAATATCTATCTATCTATCTAATATCTATCTATCTATCTATCTATCTATCTATCTATCTATTTATCTATCTATCTAATATCTATCTATCTATCTATCTATCTATCTATCTATCTATCTATCTATCTATCTATCATGGTCACAGGTTGAGGACTCCGTGTGAATCTGCCTCGTGTCCCGTCCTGCCAAATCTGTCTCCCCCCCTCCTGCTCCCCTGTGGCTCTTCCTCCCTGCAGCGACCCCTGTGGGGGGAAACAAGGGAGTGAGAAACCTCCCTTCAAAGCAAACCAGGATTCCCAGCAGGCGGCCCTTGTTCCGTGCAAGGGATCAAAGGGGATCTGCAGACTCAGGAAGGGAAGACTTGGTTTGTGGCCAGCCCAGGACAAAAAATAAAGGCCAGACAAAAGACACATGTAGCACGCAAATGCACACCAAAAAAAATTGAGGAAACTAATTTAAAAAATATGTAGCATGCAAAGGCACATTAAAAAAATAATGTTCTGTTGCTTCTCAATCCAGGTTTGCAACCTTTGAGGCACAATTTCGTTGCGACGGGATTCAAAAGTTCCCCATTTCTACACACACAAACACAAACACACACAAACACACCAGCGTTCTAAACCGGTAGTGCCAGCGGCAAGAAGCTCCACCCACCCACACGGAATGCTTCTGCACATGTGCGGAAGCATTGTGTGCATACATGCACGGGTGAACCAATAGTAACGGGTTTTAGAACCCACTATTCACACATACACACACACACAGAGTGACACAAGAGCCGTAACCGGATTTCAATTCTGCGCACAGAGATCACAGTTGGAGACGGTCCATTTTTTGCCCTCCGCAAACCCACATCCTGTTGCACATCGCAGTCCTATTAACACAAGGTGTGTTGGACACCTAGTCCTCCACTTATCCACCTTTCTCGAGGAACCGTTTGAAGGGATTCACTTAACAACGGTGGTGAGAAAGATCTCATAAATGGGGCAAAACTCACTCTCTCGCTTAGTACCCGAAATTTTGGGTGCCACTGTGGTCCAGGAGAACTTGTATGTCTTTCATTACAAAACGAGGAGGGGGTGGATTTGGTCACTTGGAAGTGGGTGACAAGCCACCAGTGTGACAAAGAATAAAATAAAATAAAATAATGAAATAGTAAAATAAAGTAAAATATAATAAAATAATAAAATAGTAAAATAAAGTAAAATAAAATAAAATAATAAATAATATAACATAGCATAGCATAGCATAGCATAGCATAACATAACTTGTTGCTTGTGTCCTAAGATTTTTATTAATATTGATTGTTTCTTCATTGCTTATTTGACCCCTATGTGTTGTACCACATGATTCTTGACAAATGTATCTTTTCTTTTATGTACACTGAGAGCATCTGCACCAAGACAAATTCCTTGTGTGTCCAATCACACTTGGCCAATAAAATTCTATTCTATTCTATTCTATTCTATTCTATAACATAACATAACATAACATAACATAACATAACATAACATAACATAACAGTCTTCGGAGAGGGACGGCATACAAATCTAATATATTATTATTATTATTATTATTATTATTATTATTATTATTATTATTATTATTTATTATAACATAACATAACATGTAATACATTAAAATAATAAAACAAAATAACGAAACGAAATGAAGCAGCTGCAGTTGGAGATTAGGGAGTTTGCAATAATTCATGTACTGTATCTATTGAACATACAGTTCAATTTATTGCTTGCAGATCTCAGTAGTACATTGTTCAATTGCCCTTTGACCCCTGGACATAGCTCACAAGCATGACCTGAACCTGGGTCACAGAAATAAATATTCAAATAATGCAACTGCTACAAAATAGGGGAGTGAGCCACTCTTTTTTCCCCCCTTAGCACAGCTCAATACGTAGATCGATATTTCAAAATCTGGGTGTTGAAATCCTTCCATCTTTGCTGAAGTTGAGTTAGATGGTTCTAAACTCTAAACCAGAGATTCTCGACCTCAGTAATTTTATAATAGGTGGACTTCAATTCTCAGAATTCCAGGCTGGGGGATTCTAGGGGTTCAAGTCCAGCCATCTTCACGTTGAGAAAGACTTGCTCCAAATACCTTTCCTATACCTTTCTTCTATTCCTGTATCTCTTCTTCTATTCTTTCATTGATATGTTCTATTACTATATCTTCTTTTCTATTATTTCTTAGATATATTTTACTATGAGTATCTCCTCTATAACCTTCATCACGTATTTTACTATGTGTATATAGATATATATCCACTAAAACCCTCATTGTGTATTGGACAAAATAAACAAAGAAACAAACAAAGAAACAAAGAAAGAAACAAAGAAACAAACAAAGAAACAAACAAACAAACAAATAAATAAATAAATAAATAAATAAAATTCTAAACCAATGTTTTTCAAGCTTGGCAAATGGAAAGTGTGTGGACCACATTCCCAGAAATCTCCAGCCAGAGGAATTCTGGGAATTGAAGTCCGCTCATTTTCCGGTCACCAAGCTTGTGACATATTACTCTAAACCAGGGTTCTCAAACTCAAGAGTCACAGGCTTAAATCTGGCCCATGGCCCCTCCATAGAAACAGCAAAGGACCATTTGATGGTGCCCCCACCAATGAAAACAGACTCCATCTAAGAAAATGTTTCAACTCCTACCCTCAAAATGTCGCTATAGAGCACTGCGTGCCAAGACAACTAGACACAAGAACAGTTTCCCCCCTGAATGCCATCACTCTGCTAAACAAATAATTCCCTAAAACACTGTCAAACTACTCACTGTCTGCACTATTGTTTATTATTAGTCTTCTCATCATTCCTATCACCCATCTCCTCCCACGTATCATTACTTGTTGCTTGTACCCTTAAGATTATTATTAATATTGATTGTTTTGTGATTGCTTATTTGAACCCTGTGACAATAATTAAGTGTTGTACTTTATGATTCTTGACAAATATCTCTTTTCTTTGATGTACACTGAGAGCATCTGCATGAAAGACAAATTTCTTGTGTATCCAATCACACTTGGCCAATAAAGAATTCTATTCTATTCTATTCTGTTCTATTTTACTCTACTCTATTCTATTCAATTTTTCTATTCTATTCTATATTCCATTATTCTATTCTATATTCTATTCTATTCGATTTGATTTGATTCGATTCTACTCTATTCTATTCTATATTCCATTATTCTACTCTATTCCACTCCATTCCATTCTATTTTATATTCCATTATTCTATTCTATTCTATTCTATTCTATTCTATTCTATTCTACTATCCTCTATTCCATTATTCTGTTCTGCTCTACTCTACTCTACTCAGAAGGCTGCAGGAGGCCATTGCAGCCGAAAACAAAGCCAGGGAGTTCCATGCACGGGCTGCAGGACGTCGAGCTGGCCACGTCCACCCCAGCCATACTCCCTCACACCCCACCCAATATCAGACACAACCCTACAGCGTCCCACAATGAAAGGGAGTCCTTTCATTGGCACCTCTGCTCTAAAGCTTTCCCAGCCAGCTTGCAAAGCAAAGCAATGGCGCTCATCTGCCAGAAGATGGCAGCACCTGGACGAAGGCAATCCGGTGGGGAAGATGGGGGCGAAGCATCCTTGAGAGGAGAGGTTGCCTAGTTCAGCAGCAACATTGGTGAAAAGGGAGTGGACCTCCCTTCTCCGGGGCCAGGGTCAAACCTGGGAGATCTTAAACCGGAAGCCCTCCCTCCATATCCCCCCCCCCTAATCCTGGTCACTGGGTGAAGAAGCAATTGGTCCAAACAGGATGGATGTGGTCTCACGTGGGTGGCACAGGGATAGATTTTGCAAAACACTCGCCCCCTCTGGCATGGCTTCCCACGTGCAGTTAAACCAGGGCTTGTTTTAAGCTTGATTTGGTTAAGAAGCCACTGAGGCCACCTCCATAGAGGAAACTGCAAGCCGAACACAGCAAGTAGATATTGTGGATGGATATGGGTGTCTCTCATTGAGCCTTCCTTCCTTCCTTCCCTCCCTCCCTCCCTCTTTCCTTCCTTTCTTTCTTTCCTTAATTTTCCTTCCTTCCTTTTTTCTTTCCTTCCTTTTTCCTTCCTTTCTTTCTTTCCTTAATTTTCCTTCCTTCCCTTTTTCCTTCCTTTCTTTCTTTCCTTAATTTTCCTTCCTTCCTTTCTTTCCTTAATTTTCATTCCTTTCTTTCTTCCTTCCTTTAATTTTCCTTCCTTCCTTTCATTTTCCTTCCTTTCTTCCTTTAATTTTCCTTCCTTTAATTTTCCTTCCTTCCATCCTTCCTTCCTTTCATTTTCCTTCCTTCCTTCCTTCCTTTCTTTCTTTTTTCCTTCCTTTAATTTTTCTACCTTCCTTCTTTACTTCCTTCCTTTAATTTTCCTTCCTTTCTTTCTTTCTTCCTTTAATTTTCCTTCCTTCCTTCCTTTCTTCCTTTAATTTTTCTTCCTTCCTTCCTTCCTTCAATTTTCCTTCCTTTCTTTCTTTCTTCCTTTAATTTTCCTTCCTTACTTCCTTTAATTTTCCTTCCTTCCTTCCTTTCTTTCTTTCTTCCTTCCTTTAATTTTTCTTCCTTCGTTCCTTCCTTCCTTTAATTTTCCTTCCTTCCTTTCTTCCTTCCTTCAATTCTCCTTCCTTTTTCTCCCTTCCTTTGATCCACTTACTTATTTACTTACTTCTTTCCATACATCTCCTTCCTTCTGTCCATCTGTTTCCTTCTTCCTATTCATCGCTTTCCATCCCGCCATCCATCTTCCCTTCCCTTTTCCCATTCTTTTTCCTTGTTCCTTTCCTCCTTCCACTCTCCATTTCCTTTATTTCCCTTTCCTCTTTCCTTTCCCTGTTTCCTTTCCTTCCTCTCTTTTTCCTTCTCCCTTTCCTCCTCCCTCCCTTGTCCTCCCCTGCCTCTGCCCTCTCTCCTAGATAGAGAATGATAGATAGATAAATAGATAAACGATGATTGATAGATAGATAGATAGATAGATAGATAGATAGATAGATAGATAAATAATGATGATAGATAGATAGAATGTTAATAGATAGATAGATGGATGAATGGATGGATAGATAATGATGATAGATAGATAGAATGTTAATAGATAGATAGATAGATAGATAGATAGATAGATAGATAGGCAGATAGATTGATAGATAGATAGATAGATAGATAGATAGATAGATAGATAGATAGATAGAGATGACAGAGAGAGAGGGAGGGAGAGAGGGAGAGAAATATATAGATATATATTAATGCAAACTCATGTATTGCATTGTCTTTTCCACCACTGTCTCTAACATGTCACCAGACCTGTCTCTAAAGTTAGGACCACATCAAGAAATAAAAAACTGCGCACCAAGCGAGGGAGACCATTAAATGTGTAACAGAAAATAAAAATAATAAGTCATCGAAATTAAAAACAGGTCAAAGCAAACCACCCTAACAAATAAATCTCCTTGCTTTTTCTCTCCCCCCCTCAGTTCTTCTATTTATGGTATAATTATCCACTCTTTGTTTCTGTTTTTCCTTCCCTTGTTTTAATTAGTTTCAATGTTGCTGCTAATACGGTTAATACCTCTGAATTTCTAACGGGGCCTGTATGTATTATGTGACTCTGAATGTTTGCATATTTCTGTCTGGTGTGACTTTTATTGTTGGTACTTTGAAGTTTATTAGGGTAGTTTATATGTTTCTATAGTTTGATGGAATCTACAGTAAATAAACTAGTAAATGCAGAGAATATATCTGTGCAAGCTGAGATTTATATGAGGGTTTTTTCCCCTCCTCTTCCAAACATTCATGTAGTCACCAAGAATTTCAAAGACACAGGAAAAAGGGATTTATGATCCCAATCTCTAAGGGATCGGGTGGCATAGAAGTCATGGCATCGGACCAGAATATCTCCGAGACCGCCTTCTGCTGCACGAATCCCAGCGACCGATTAGGTCCCACAGAGTCGGCCTTCTCCGGGTCTCGTCAACTAAACAATGTCAGTTGGCAGGCCCCAGGGGAAGAGCCTTCTCTGTGGGGGCCCCGACTCTCTGGAACCAGCTCCCCCCAGAGATTAGGACTGCCCCTACTCTCCTTGCCTTCCGTAAGCTCCTCAAAACCCACCTTTGTCATCAGGCATGGGGGAATTGAGATATCTTCCCCGGGCCTATATAATTTATGTATGGTATGTTTGTAGGTATGTCTGATTAAAAATGGGATTTTCTTAACCACTTTAAATTTTTAAATTGTAAATTATTAGATTTGTTATGAATTGTTTTATTATGTTGTGAGCCGCCCCAAGTGTACAGAAAGGGGCGGCATACAAATCTAATAAATAAACAAATAAATAAATAAACAAATAAATAAATAAATAAATAAAGTCAGATAGGTAGGTAGGTAGGTAGGTAGATAGATAGATAGATAGATAGATAGATAGATAGATAGATTTATTGATAGATAGATAGATAGATAGACTGATACTGATAGACTGATAGATTGATGATAGAGATAGATAGATAGATAGATAGAAACAAGAAAGAAAGAAAGAAGAAAGAAAGAAAGAAAGATAAGAAAGAAAGAAAGAAAGAAAGAAAGAAAGGTGATGTAGATAGATAGATAGATAGATAGATAGATAGATAGATAGATAGATAGATAGATAGATAGATAGATAGATAGATAGATAGATAATGATCCTGGTGTTAGGAACTAAAGCTTCTGTCCTGGCACCTTGGAACATATTTTTTACAATCTGACCAATCAGGCATTTACAGCGGGGGTGTCCCTTTGACCTTCCTGCCAATCAACTTCAAGCTCTGTTGGGAGAATTGGGGCTAGACTTATGGTTGGGGCTCACCACAACACGAGGAACTGTATTAAGGGATCACAGCATTAAAAAGGCTGAGAACCACTCTTAAATGAACATAAAGGCTGGGGTAAAAATCCATGATTTTTTTTAAAAAAATCCCTTTTTTTGACTCAATCCCTGCAAAAAAAAAAATTGCACATTTCAGCAAAAGCCTTGAAAGGACAAAAAGTCTGGAGGGTTTTTGACGTGTGCGATTTTGGGGTTTTGGTCTTGTTTTGTTTTCTGCTAATGAGGCAGAAATGGGACTGAATGGATGGCTGATTGAAATCAGGGGCCTGGACTTCCCCAGAAGATTGAACTGGCCATCTTTAATTAATGGCTATCAGAAGCGATTGTGGACGGGCTTTATAATTTAATCAAGTCCCGTGAAGGGAGGTCTAGAGGTGGACGAGGAAGCCTGCATGTAAAGTGGCTTTAAGCAGAAAAAGGCAGGAATCGGCTCATTTCACAATCTCCTCTCTTTCTCCCCTTCCTTCCCTCCTTCCCTTCCTTCCCTCCTTCCCTCCTTCCTTCCTTTTCATCTTTCTCTATTATGTTTTTTCTATCTATTCCTTCCTTACATTCCTTCTATCTATTCCTTGCTCCCTTTCTCCTTCCTTCCTTCTTGTGTACTAGGCATATACATACAATGACAATAATAACCTATTTATTTCTTTTCTTTCTTCCTTCCTTCTCTCCTTCTTTTCCCTTCTTCCTTCCTTCCTTTCTTTCTTCCTTCCTTTCTTCCTTCTTTCCTTTCTCTTTTCTTTATCTATTCCTTGTTTCATTTTCCTTTCCTCTCTTTTCCCTCCTTCCATCCTTCCTGTGTACTGGGCATATACATATAATGAGAATAATAATCTATTTATTTCTTTTCTTCCCTCCTTCTCTCTCCTTCTTTCCCCTTATTCCTTCCTTCCTTCCTTCCTTCTTTCATTTCTCTTTTCTTTATCTATTCCTTGTTTCATTTTCCCTTCCTCTCTTTTCTCTCCTTCCACCCTTCCTTCCTTGTTGATGACTTTTGGCCTCTCACCTTCTCTCAGCTCAGCCTACCTCGCAGGGATGTTGTGAGGGAAGGAAAAAAACAAGCGAAGGAAGGAGTACTAGGTAAATTCTCCGCCTTGAATTATTTGTACAAATAGCAAAGACAGGAAATAAATAAGTATGCAAATAAAAAAATGTACCCATCCTGACACCAACATTCCTTCTTGGGACCAGCCAGGAGGCCCACTTTCCTCGCAAAACCGTTGACTTTCAAACAGAGTTTTCCACATTTTCTCTGAGCCAAAAACGTGGTATTTTTCCCCAAGTTGGCTTCTGACGATTCATCTGGTCCAGGGAACAATTTTTTTTTACTACCACACTGTGGGCATCGCTTATTTTGTGGGTGTGGCTTGCCAGCCATGTGACCAGATGGGAGTGGCTTGATGATCATGTGATTGGAGGGGAGTGGCTTAAAGGTCATGTGACTGGCTTAAAGGTGGCCAACTTGACGTCACTCACATCAAGGGTTTGGGTTAGGGGGCCTGGCCTCTCCTCGCCTCCAAGAGATACAATTCCCCTCTCTATTTGCTATTACTGAACATCCAATATATACCATTTAATTCTATGTATGTATGCAATATGAGCACATATATATTACACACAGGCACACAAAAGTATACATTACCTACTATATAAAAAAAGTGCTATTGCTAACATGTTGTAAGCCACCCTGAGTATAAGGAGAAGGGCGGCATAAAAATTGAATGAATGAATGAGTGAGTGTGAGTGAATTAATCAATCAATCAATCAATCAATCAATCAATCAACTACTCGGTAGTGAGTTCCATGCATCAACTATTCAGTTACTAAAGTCGCATTTCCCGCAGTCAAGTTTGGAGCGGTTCGCTTGAAGTTTGTATCTGTTGCGTGCTCGTGTGTTGTTGTGGTTGAAGCTGAAGTAGTTGTTGACAGGAAGGACGTTGTAGCAGAGGATTTTATTATACACATTCAACCTCGTTTACTGCGATAGGAAAAACATACCCGGAGCCCAGAAGAAGAAAAAAATTCTAACTTTTTCTACTGTTTCTGTGTACCTGACCTTACCTGTACTAGCCCATCAGTGGTCACTGGTCATTCATTCATTCATTCATTCATTCATTCATTCATTCATTCATTCATTCATTCATTTATCTCAGCAAACCTTATTTATTTATTTATCTCAGCAAACCTTATTCAAGGAGCCCCTTCCATCCCATCTCCCAACAGCCGAGCTGTGAATTTCCACGGGGCTTTGTCTGCCCCCCCCCAAACATGCAACATGGGCTCATCACAGCAGAGAGGACTCCATGGCCCATCCTTGGCCATATTGTTTTTGAAGTCTTGCCAAGAGGCCTCGGTTTGGTCAAGCAGATGGATGGGGGTCTTGGCTGCCTTCCCACCGAAGCTTTAAATCCACTCTCAACAGCTGGACCCAGCCTTGCAGAGCCCCCCAAAAACAGGGCGGGCGGACGAGATTAAATAAAGATGTGAATAGCAGGGGCGAAGGAGGTTGCAGCTGGGGCGAGGAAGGGGGGGTTTCAGAGACCCCAAAATTTGGACGCGAGCAACGTTTTCTCAATCTGCTTACACGTCTTACATCTCTTTTGACACGTGGGATAAATCAAAGGGCGTTGTTAATCTCCCCAACGGGCGAGCCCACCCTTAGCCAAGGGACTCCCCAACCTGCCTCCTCTATTATATATTGCTTAATTTATGATTAAAGCACAAAGCAAAATCAAAGGGGGGAAAAACAACAACACAGAACTGCTTCTCACCCTGGTTGGAGGAACAATGTTGGCCAAACTGGGCAAAAGGCTGTGTCTGGTTGTGTAGGCGTGGGGAGGGTGAAATTTAGGGGGGTTTTAATTAAAGTTTTTATAAAGTTTTTTTAAAAATACAGTAATACCTCATCTTACGAACCTAATTGATTCCCGGGGGAGGTTCGTAAGACAAAAAGTTCGTAAGATGAAACATTGTTTCCCATAGGAAACAATGTAAAATCAATTAATCCGTGCAACGGAAAAAAAACGCAAAAAAAACCCCGCCGCCCGGCTGTCACCTTTGAAACAGCCGAGGGGCTTCCCAGCGTCCTCCTGAACCCGAACGCCAAACCCGAACTTCCGGGTTCGGCGTTCGGGAGGCCGCCAAGAAGCCCCCTATTCTGTTTTAAAAGGTGACAGCCGGGCGGCAGGGCTTCTCGGCAGCCTCCGGAACGCCAAACCCGGAGGTTCGGCAAACATTCGGGTTCAGGAGGCCACTGAGAAACCCCGCTGCCCGGCTGTCACCTTTTAAAACAGCCGGGGGGCTTCTCAGCATCCTCCTGAACCCGAACGCCAAACCCGAACCTCTGGGTCCGGCATTCGGGAGGCCGCCGAGAAGCCCCCTGGCTGTTTTAAAAGGTGACATCCGGGCGGCGTGGCTTCTCAGCGGCCTCCCGAACCCGAACTTTTGCCGAACTTTTGCGCAGAAGCAAAAATCTCCGAAATCTCATGCGCATATCCTCTCGCGAGATTTTACTTTCTGCACATGCCCAGAAGCAAAAACACACTGGGACGTGTGCACATTTGCGCAAGATAACTGAAGCTGCGTGCACAGCGTAGAAATCGCTAATAGTGCAGCGTTCTTTACCGTATCGGTAGCAACCCACTACTGGTCGTAAGTCCAGGACTGTCTGAAGAAGAACATTCATAACCTCTAATTGTATCATAGAAACATCACTGCACTGAAAACAATACAACCTATCAAGATTTATCACAATATAATAAAAGACGGATGTGATATTTCGCTCAGCTGCTTCTTTTATTAAGATACCACGGGGAAACATTTCTGTAAAATTTCCTCTCCAAAGCTCCTGGCTGCACTCAGCTCATTCTACAATCTTCTTTTTCGTGGTCTCCTTTTTCCTACAAATGCAGGTATTCCTTGACTTACGACTTACTTGCGACCAAAGTTATGATGGCACTGGGGAAAAAGGTACCTGTGAGCATTTTTCACTAGTGATGGGCGAACCCAACGGTGTTCGGGTTCGGCAAGTTCGGACAAACTTTACGCAAAATTCGGCCGAACCCGAACTGAACCCGAACTCGAACCCAAACGGGGAATCCCTCCCATGAAGAGATTCCGGGGGCGGAATTTTGACATCACCGGCAGGTTGCTAAGGACGCCAAGGTGATCACTTCCTGGATTCCATGGAGTCCAGGAAGTGATCACCTTGGCGTCCTTAGCAACCTGCTGGTGACATCAAAGCTCCGCCCCCGGAATCTCTTCGTGGGAGTGATTCCCCAGCTTCTTCAAATGGAGGTCTTCACATAAAACTAACATGTTTATTTTTACGTAAAAGGACCGCCCTTTGCTTGCAGCGCCGCTGCAGTGCCCTTTCACGTAAAAATAAACATTGTTTATTCCAGGGATTGATGACTGTTGCTGAAGTCATATTTTTTGCAGTCAAGTTTGGAGCGGCTGACATTTAGTTTAAATCAATTTTGTGCTCGTGTGTTGTTGTGGTTGAAGGTGAAGTAGTCGTCAAAACTCCGAACGCTGAACACAACCCCGAACTTTGCCCGAAGTTTTAAAAAATATCGGGTTCGGGTTCGGCATACCGAACACTGCAAAATTCGGTACGGACCCGAATTGTGAGGGTTCAGTTCGCCCATCACTATTTTTCACACTTACAACAATACCGTAAGTCATGTGTTCAAAATTCAGGCACTTGGCACCTAATTCATATTTATGACACCCCGGGGATCATATGATAATCTTTTGCAACCTTCTGACCAACAAAATCAAGAGGGAGGCCAGGTTCACTTAACAACCATGTTAGTAACTGCACAACTGCATAAATCCCACTGAACAACTGTGGGGAGAAAAGTCGAAAAATGAGGCGAAATTCTCTTAGCAAATATCTCACAATTGAGCCCCGAATTTCCGTTGCTAAAGTCATTTGTTGACTTTTGTCCCATTTTAAACACTTTGCTTGCCGCAGTCGTGTTAGTACTATGTACAAAACACTTTGGTTTGCAATATATAAACAAGTTAACAATGAATGCTTGTACGTATTGAAGTACTATAGCTTTGAGAGGTAGTTCTGCAAGCTGCCATAAGAGGGAGCCAGAAAGCATGAATCTCAATCTCTCTCTGCTCTCTTTGTTCATTTCTGCTGATTCACTGTGACCGATGTAGTAAGATCTGTGTGTTCTATGATAATTTAATGTATTTCTAAGCTGTAATGCATGTCTGATCAGAAGCAACCTGAGAAAATATTATTTGACCGAAAGAGTAGTAGATGCTTGGAACAAACTCCCAGCAGACGTGGTTGGTAAATCCATAGTCACTGAATTTAAGCATGCATGGGATAAACATAGATCCATCCTAAGATAAAATACAGAAAATAGTATAAGGGCAGACTAGATGGACCATGAGGTCTTTTTCTGCCGTCAGTCTTCTACGTTTCTATATTATTATTGTTTTGAGAGATATTGATTGATTTGTATGTGAATGACCGGACTATTTAACTTGATTCTGCTATTTCTAAAATATTTAATCCTCGTTTTTTTCATGAATTTTACCCGAAGCCAGAGAAAACGACAGCCAGCCTTTTTCCTCCCGTAAAGCTGAATTCGGAAATACAACAGCCTGTGGGAAGGAATTCAGGAATGCCGGCAAACAGCAGAGCTTTGCAGAGCTGGAGCATGGGACTCCCTTGACTGTAAGGTCTGCTTGCTCTTAAATATCACTCAGCCCAGAGGTGGGTCTGTGCAAATACACACTTGCTCAGGGGGCTCTTTGTGCAAAAGGTCAGGCCTGCGATTCTCGCACTGTCCTAAGCGACAAGTGTCAGCGTTTGTTGTGAGTGCTCCTCATCCACCTCTGGTAATGATAGATTCTGAGGAGGATGAGCCAGGCCCATCTCGGTACCCTGGGCCAGTGGTGTTGCCAACTGATGCAGAGAGTGGGAGTGATGGAGAAATAGACCTGGATGAACCTGAAGGACCACCAGAGGTGGCAGAGAGGCCAATAACAGTAGAGTCTGACTTAGATGAGGAGGAGGAAGATCTGGGACCCTTGCTAGATGCCCACTTTAGAAGATTAAGTACCAGATGATTCTTGACAAATCTATATTTTCTTTTATGTACGCTGAGAGCATCTGCACCAAGACAAATTCCTTGTGTGTCCAATCACACTTGGCCAATAAAAAGTTCTATTCCATTCTATTCTGTTCTATTCTGTTCTATTCTATTCTATTTTACTCTACTCTATTCTATATTCCATTATTCTATTCTATATTCTATTCTACTCTGCACTACTCTACTCTACCAATAGGACTTATTTGTTTAGCAGAGTGATGGCGTTCAGGAATAAACTGTTCTTGTGTCTAGTTGTCTAATAATAAATAGGGAAATTGTATCTCTTTGAGGCGAGGAGAGGCCAGGCACCCTAACCCAAACCCTTGATGTGAGTGACGTCAAGTTGGCCACCTTTAAGCCAGTCACATGACCTTTAAGCCATAGCCTAGTCATATGATCATCAAGCCACTCTCACCTGGTCACATGGCCAGCTAGCCACACCCCAAAAATAAACCATGCCCACAGTGTGGTAGTAAAAACTTTTGCAGCCCTTCACTGCCTATGATCCTAAACTCTATGACCTCCTAGTGTTCAGAAGGTGTTTTGGGCTCTTCTCCAGTCGACCCATGCGCCTGTGTCTATTTCACATGCGCCTGCGCCTGTGTCTATTTCATCAAACCTGGGTTACACATTTTCGACACCTTTCCAACAATCCCACTCTATGAAATATGAACCTGCCAAATCAATGGTTCTCCGATAATCAGACTTGTTTCCCACGAGGGTGCAAAATGCCACATCCGCGCAAAGCATGTGCAGCTGGGGTTTTTCAGCCGCACTTTGGGGACGGGGGTCTCATTAGGTGGTCTCCCTGAATGAGAGCTCATCTCATCGCCCTCCCCCTCCTCCGTCCTTAATGTCACTTAAGAGACCTCCAACAACCATCTCTCGTGTCCAGGGGTGGATTGCTATCACCGGCCACTAACAATACGCTGTGCATGTAGCTTCAGTTGTCATCCATGTGTGCTCAAGCGCGCGTGCGCCCAATGTGTTTTTGCTTGCGCACGAGGGGATGCGCATAGAAACCTTAGAAGATTGACGGCAGAAAACGACCTCCTGGTCCATCTAGTCTGCCCTTCTACTATTTCCTGTATTTTATCTTAGGATGGATCTATGTTTATCCCAGGGCATGTTTAAATTCAGTGACTGTGGATTTACCAGCCACTTCTGCTGGAAGTTTGTTCCAAGCATCTACTACTAACTTAATTTAAACATGCCTGGGATCAATACAGTGCTCAAAAAAATAAAGGGAAGACTTAAACAACAAAATATAACCCTCCCTATTCCTCCTGCCTTTCCATGTTTCTATAAAGTATTATTTATAATGTTTTCTCGCGTTGCTTCTGATCTTTCCTCCAACTAACCTCAGATTGTGGCCCCTTGTTCTGGTGTTCACTTTCCTATTAAAAACACTTCCCTCCTGAACCTTATTTAACCCTTTTAAATGTTTCGATCATGTCCCCACTTTCCCTTCTGTCCTCCAGACTATACAGATTGAACTCATGAAGTCTTTCCTGATCAGTTTCATGCTTGAGACATTCCACCATTTTTGTAGCCCGTCGTTGGACTCTTTCAGTAAAATCATTTTTTCTCATGTTGCTTCTGATCTTTCTCCCAGTTCACCTCAGATTGCTCCCCCTTGTTATTGTGTTCACTTTCCTATTAAAAACACATTCCTCCTGAACCTTATTTAACCCTTTAATGTATTTAAATGTTTTCATCATGCCCCCCATTTCCCTTTTGTCCTCCAGACTATACAGATTGAGTTCACAAAGTCTTTCCTGAGAAGTTTTATGCTTAAGACCTTCCACCATTCTTGTAGCCCGTCTTTGGACCCGTTCAATTTTATCCATATCTTTTTGTAGGTGAGGTCTCCAGAACTGAACACAGTATTCCAAATGTGGTCTCACCAGCGCTCTGTACCGTGGGATTACAATCTCCCTCTTCCTGCTTGGTATACCTCTAGCTATGCAGCCAAGCATCCTACGTGCTTTCCCTACCGCCTGACTGCACTGTTCACCCATTTTGAGACTGTCAGAAATCACGACCCCTAAATCCTTCTCTTCTGAAGTTTTTGCTAACACAGAACTGCCAATACAATACTCAGATTGAGGATTCCTTTTCCCCAAGTGCATTATTTTACATTTGGAAACATTAAACTGCACTTTCCATTGCTTTGACCACTTATCTAGTAAAGCTAGATCATTTGCCATATTACAGACGCCTCCAGGAATATCAACCCTATATGCAAGATTTCAGCAATGTTTTGCTTCCGTGCAAGCAAAAAATCACCAAAAAAACAAGGGAGGTCAGAAACCACCAAGGACCCCACAGTTCTCCTCCTTCTCTTTCTGCCCCTCCTCTTCCTTCCCCTTCAATCCTTCTCCTCTTCCTCACCCTTTTTCTTCTTCTTCTTCTTCTTCTTCTTCTTCTTCTCCTGCTTCTCCTTCTCCTCCTCCTCCTTCTCCTCCTCCTCCTCCTCCTCCTTCTTCTTCTTCTTCCTCTTCTTCTTTTTCCTCCTCCTCCTCTTCCTTTTCTTCTTTTCCTTTTTTCTCTTCCTCTTCCTCTCTTTCTTCCTCTTCTCCTTCTCCTTTTCTTCCTCTTCCTTTCTTCTACTACTTCTTCTTCTTTTCCTCCTCCTCCTCCTCCCTCCCCCACATTCCCTTCTAGCCGGGGTGGTGCAGTAGTTAAGAGTACAGCACTACAAGCTACTTCAGATGACTGCCAGCTTTTCAAATCTCACCACCAGTTCAAGGTCAACTCAGCCTCCCATCCTTCCGAGGTGGGTCAAATGAGGACCCAGATTGTTGGGGGCAAGAGGCTGATTCTGTAAAACCGCTCAGAGAGGGCTGTTTAAGCACTGTGAAGCTGCATATATGTCTAAATGCTATTGCTATTACTATTTCTCCCAATCTGAACAATTTCTAACCACGTAGACTTCAACTCCCGGGTTTTTCATCAAGGCTCAGGCTGGCTGGGGAAACCTGGGACTGGAAATCCCCACATCTGGATCAGGCCATGGTTGAGAACCATTATCTCAGACTAATGCACACCCATCATCACTCAAAATGATTGCACCGTTATTACGGAGACATTCAAATGCCATCTGGACAAGCACTGCTATTAACGCTGTAGTAACAAGCCCTTCCTACCACCTTGACAGAGTTTTCCAATTGCTCCTGATGTCGGCCAGTGTCAAGCTTAAATTAACTCTTCGGATGCGTGACAATTCCAGATGTTTGAACTCTTCTTTTCACGTCAATTGTACAGATGTCTCCAGAAAATTACAGGTATCCAGGTACAGTGGTACCTCTACTTATGAACTTAATTCGTTCCGTGACCAGGTTCTTAAGTAGAAAACTTTGTAAGAAGAAGCAATTTTTCCCATAGGAATCAATGTAAAAGCAAAGAATGTGTGCGATTGGGGAAACCAAACGGAGGGTGGAGGAGGCCCTGTTTCCTCCCAGGAGATTCCTAGAGAGGCCCCACGGAGGCTTCTCCCCGCCTTTTCTGGCCCTGTTGCCTCCCAGGAGATTTCTAGACAGGCTCCACAAAGACTTCTCCCTGCCTTTCCTGGACATGTTTCCTCCCAGGAGATTCCTAGAGAGGCCCCACAGAGGCTTCACCCCGCCTTTTCCGGCCCTGTTTCCTCCCAGGACATTCCAAAGAGGCCCCATGGAGACTTCTCCCCACCTTTCCCGACCCTGTTTCCTCCCCGGAGATTCCTAGAGAGGCCCCACGGAGGCTTCTCCCTGCCTTTTCCGGTTACAATTTCAGAGGCTCGAGTTTGTAAGTGGGAAATGGTTCTTGAGAAAAGGCAAAAATTCTTGAACACCCGGTTCTTATCTAGAAAAGTTTGTAGGTAGAGGTACCATTGCATTGCCTAGGAGGCTTAAGGCTTTGTCAGAGGAAGACTGGGGAGGGGGGGTTCTGGAGGATGGTAACACACACACATACAACAGCACAACAGCAGCATAGGAGACCACAGCTGGGAAGTGTCACTTCCAAGTTATCGATACTTGTCAAGACCCCCAAGCTGCCTCTTCTGCATTTAGCTGGGGGCTGGGAGGGTGAGGCAGCCTAGTTAAGCGCTTGCTAATGGCCCCCCACCCCCTTCATTCACTGGGGGGCCCTGGGACGAAAGGAGGCTGTGCAGCTGGGGTCTCACAGCAGGCAAGGTGCACAACTCATTAAAAGCAGAGAAGGCTCTTCCCCGAAGCTGGTCAACACGGGTGGAAGTGTAGGAGAAAGATTGGAGGGATAATCAGAGGGAAGGGAAGCCAGGATTCATTCGTTCATTCATTCGTTCTTCTTTCTTTCTTTCTTTCTATCTATCTATCTATCTATCTATCTATCTTACCCCTCTCTCTCCATCTATCTAGTCATCCATCCATTATCTATCCATCCATTTATCCATCCATCCATTATTTATTATTCATCCATTATCTATCTATCCATCTGTCTGTCTGTCTATTTACACACACACCTCCATCCATCTAGCCATCAATCCACCTAGTTATCCATCTATTATCTAGTCATCCACCCATTTATCCATCCATTATTTATTATCTATCCCTCCATTATCTGTCTGTCTGTCTGTCTGTCTGTCTGTCTGTCTGTCTGTCCGTCCGTCCGTCCGTCCATCCATCCATCCATCCATCCATCCATCCATCCATCAGCTATCATTCATCTCCCTCTCCCCCTCTCTCTATTAATCCACCCATTCATTATTCATTCATTGACCCATTATCTATTCATCCACCCATCTATTTATCCAACCGTCTATTACCCATCCATCCATTCAAAATGGTCATAGTAAAAGCAAAATTTGTGGACAAAAGTTAAGAGAGCTGGAGGGTGGAAGGGAGGGCAGGGAGGGAGATAGAGAAAAAAAAGAGGAGGGGAGGGATGGAGAGAGAGAGAAAGGGAAAGAAAGAAAGAAAGGGAGGGAGAGAGGAAAGAAAGAAAGAAAAAGAGGGAGGGAGGAAAGAAGGAAGGAAGGAAGGAAGGAAGGGGATAGAAAGACAGAGGAAGGAAGGAAGGAAGGGGGAGGGAAAGACAGAGAGAGAGAGGAAGGAAGGAAGGAAGGGGATGGAAAGAGAGAGAGATGAAGGAAGGGAGGGAGGGGTAGGGAAAGACAGAGAGAGAGGGAGAGAAAGAAAGAGACATTGCAAGGAAGATGCCTGTCCAAAGGGGCTACGAAAGGAACAGAAGGAGGCCCCTCTTTGAGCAGTGAAGACAGGGGAGAAAAAAAGTAAAAACCAGACGGGTCCCAAGCTGGAGAGAAATTTCCCAGCTTCTGTGTGCAGAGCCTCAACCTTTGTTTCTCGCTCGTTTGCCTTTTAACGGGGCATGATGCTAATTGGGCAATTAAGTGGGGTGGGGGCAGGGTTGAGGAAGGAGGCTCCCACCCCCTCTGCTCTCCAGCACCTGCTCCTGGTCACAGCTTGGTGGGCTTCAAAAATTTTCGGGCCAGACAACGGACAATCTGCCTGCACTATTGACCACAGTGGCATTTTTCACTCGAGGCACCAACGACAAAAAATACTTTACACACACACACACAGAGAGACACAAACAGACACTCACACACAGAGGCAGCCATCAGTCAATCCCATCCATAACCTTCTGATGTCCTGCCAAGGATGAGTGGCCACACCAAATCAGGTTTTGCAAACCGCTAAACCCAAGTCCACATATCTGGACCGGGAGTCACTGCTCACAGTCACTCATGCCCTCATCACCTCGAGGCTCGACTACTGCAATGCTCTCTACATGGGGCTACCTTTGAAAAGTGTTCGGAAACTTCAGATCGTGCAGAATGCAGCTGCGAGAGCAATCATGGGCTTACCTAGGTATGCCCATGTTTCTCCAACACTCCGCAGTCTGCACTGGTTGCCGATCAGTTTCCGGTCACAATTCAAAGTGTTGGTTATGACCTATAAAGCCCTTCATGGCACTGGACCAGAATATCTCTGGAACCGCCTTCTGCCGCACGAATCTCAGTGACCGGTTAGGTCCCACAGAGTGGGCCTTCTCCGGGTCCCGTCAACTAAACAATGTCGATTGGCGGGCCCCAGGGGAAGAGCCTTCTCTGTGGCGGCCCCAACCCTCTGGAACCAGCTCCCCCTGGAGATCAGAACTGCCCCCACCCTCCTCACTTTTCGTAAAGTTCTTAAGACCCATCTCTGCCGTCAGGCATGGGGGAACTGAGACAACTCCCCCGGGCCTATTCAGTTTATACATGGTATGTTTGTTTGTGTGTATGTTTGCTTTTAATAATGGGTTTTTTAATGTTTTTTAAATTATTAGATTTGTTCTTACATTGTCTTTGTTATTGTTGTGAGCTGCCCCGAGTCTACGGAGAGAGGCGGCATGCAAATCTAATAAATAAATTAATAATAATAATAATAATAATAATAATAATAATAATAATAATAATAATAATAATAATAATAATAATAATAATGAGACCCAAAGCCGAACCCCAAAATGTATGTAAACACTACAATTCTAGGTGAGTTTTGAGGCCTGTGATCCCTTTCTGCAACCTTCTGTCGAGCAAAGTCAATGAGGAAAGCCCGATTCACTTAACGACCGTGTGACTAATGTGCCAACAGCAATGGTTCGCTTAACAACGATAGCCAGAAAGAACAATAAAAGGGAGCAAAAATCCTTTGACTTGCTTAGCGGCAAAAATCCAGACGAAATCTGTGTCATGTAATATATGTGGGAATATACATAATTTTGTATTTATTTATTTATTTATTTATCCTGTCATATTTACATAGTGTAAAATTGAAGGTGGTGAACCTGTAAGAACTGTATGCAATGACATTTCATTTTCAATGTATGCCAATTGGAATAGAAACATAGACGTCTGACGGCAGAAAAAGACCTCCTGGTCCATCTAGTCTGCCCTTATACTATTTCCTGTATTTTATCTTAGGATGGATCTATGTTTATCCCAGGCATGTTTAAATTCAGTGACTGTGGATTTATCTACCACGTCTGCTGGAAGTTTGTTCCAAGCATCTACTACTCTTTCAGTCAAATAATATTTTCTCACGTTGCTTCTGATCTTTCCCCCAACTAACCTCAGATTGTGTCCCCTTGTTCTTGTGTTCACTTTCCTATTAAAAACACTTCCCTCCTGAACCTTATTTAACCGTTGAACATATTTAAATGTTTCGATCATGTCCCCCCTTTCCCTTCTGTCCTCCAGACTAGACAGATTGAGTTCATGAAGTCTTTCCTGATACGTTTTATGCTTAAGACCTTCCACCATTCTTGTAGCCCGTGTTTGGACCCGTTCCATTTGATCAATATCTTTTTGTAGGTGAGGTCTCCAGAACTGAACACAGTATTCCAAATGTGGTCTCACCAGCACTCTTTACAGCGGGATCACAATCGCCCTCTTCCTGCTTGTTATACCTCTAGCTTTGCAGCCAAGCATCCTACTTGCTTTCCCTACCGCCTGACTGCACTGTTCAGAAATCACGACCCCTAAATCCTTCTCTTCTGAAGTTCTTGCTAACACAGAACTGCCAATACAATATGACAGAATGGAATGGAATGGTAGTATGCATAATTTCGAATTTATTTATTTATCCTGTCATATTTACATAGTGTAAAATTGAAGGTGGCGAACCTGTAAGAACTGTATGCAATGAAATTTCATTTTCAGTGTATGCCAATTAGTGTACATTTCAAAGTGACAATAAAGATACCCCTCTCTATTCTCTTCTGATACAGATTGAGTAATTGGAATTATTTGCACTCTGACTTCGTAGTAGTTATGACCCTCGCCCTCTCGGGGGACCCCCCTCCTTAGATCCTTGACAGATCTACACCTTGTAAAAAAAAAAGGCGAATTAAATTAAAAATAGCATCTAATTTCATTTAGAACATATTACAAATGTCAGGCCAGTTGGTTAATTGAACGGATTGTAACATAAGCAACTAGGTAAACAAGAAGATCCAAGTTGGCAAAACAAGAAAGATTTAAAAAAAATTAGAAAAAAAGTATTTTTCAAAGTGGCCTAAACTTATCCTTAGGGAGGGGGAAAAAAATACTGATAAATACGATTGCACACCAAGACAACTTATACACAAGAACAGTTTTTCCCGGAACGCCATCGCTCTGCTAAACAAATAATTTCCTCAACATTGTCAAACTAAGTCTGCGCTACTATTACTACTAGTTTTTTCTCATCATTCCTATTACCCATTTCCTCCCACTTAGGACTGTATGACTGTAACTTGTTGCTTGTATCTTTAAGATTTGTATTAATTTTGAATAGAAACATAGAAGATTGACGGCAGAGAAAGACCTCATGGTCCATCAAGTCTGCCCTTATACTATTTTCTGTATTTTATCTTACAATGGATATATGTTTATCCCAGGCATGTTTAAATTCAGTTACTGTGGATTTACCAACCACGTCTGCTGGAAGTTTGTTCCAAGGATCTACTACTCTTTCAGTGAAATTTTTCTCATGTTGCTTTTGATCTTTCCCCCAACTAACTTCAGATTGTGTCCCCTTGTTCTTGTGTTCACTTTCCTATTAAAAACACTTCCCTCTTGAACCTTATTTAACCATTTAACATATTTAAATGTTTTGATCATGTCCCCCCTTTCCCTTCTGTCCTCCAGACTATACAGATTGAGTTCATGAAGTCTTTCCTGATACGTTTTATGCTTAAGACCTTCCACCATTCTTGTAGCCCGTCTTTGGACCCGTTCAATTTTGTCAATATCTTTTTGTAGGTGAGGTCTCCAGAACTGGACACAGTCTTCCAAATGGGGTCTCACCAGCGCTCTATATAAATTGTTTCCTCATTGCTTTTTTGACCCCTATGATAATCATTAAGTGTTGTACCTTGTGATTCTTGACAATCTTGTCAAGAATCATAAAGTATCTTGTCTTTTATATACACCGAGAGCATGTCCACCAAAGACAAATTCCTTGTGTGTCCAATCACACTTGGCCAAAAAAGAATTTTATTCTGTTCTGTTCCAAAGGCAACTTATTCCAGGGGTTGATTGCTCTCCATCAGAAAAATTCTCTTTATTTCCAGGTTAAATCTCTCCTAGCTCAGTTTCCATCCATTATTCCTGAATAATAGGAAAGAGGGGAGTTTCATTTGTGAAAAAGGCCTTCTGTGCAGATTTTGGATAATTCAATAAATAACTTGGCTTTTAAATACAATTCTTTTTGACTCAGGGAACCGGGAGTCCCACTTACCTCAGCAGATTTAACCTGGACTCCATTCATCACCCGCCAGACTTAAGCTGAGTTGTCAGCAGCCAAGTGAACAGTTTAGAAACTTTTAACCTCCAGATATTCTTGCCTCTAACTCATTTTGAAAGAGACTCAATCGATCAGAATGGAGCTGGAAAGGGACCTGGGAGGTCTTCTAGTCTCACCCCCTGCTGCAGCAAGAGACTTTATACCATTTCACAGAGTGGGTCTTCTTCGGGTCCCGTCAACCAAACAATGTCACTTGGCGGGACCCAGAGGAAGAGCCTTCTCTGTGGAGGCCCCAACCCTCTGGAACCAACTCCCCCCAGAGATTAGAATTGCCCCCACCCTCCTTGCCTTTCGTAAGCTGCTTAAAACCCACCTCTGCCGCCAGGCATGGGGGAATTGAGATACACTTTCCCCCTAGGCCTTTACAATTTTATGCATGGTATGTCTGTATGTATGATTGGTTTTTATATAATGGGTTTTTAACTGTTTTTTAGTATTGGATTTTGTTGTACTGTTTTACTACTGTTGTTAGCCGCCCCGAGTCTGCGGAGAGGGGCGACATACAAATCAAATCAAATCAAATCAAATCAATAAAATATATACAAGTGACTGTCCAGTCACTTCTTTAAAAATTCCAGTGTTGGTTTGAAGTTATGCCCGTGTGTTCTTGATTGTTGCTTCATATTGAAAACATGGCCTCTTAGAACCTTATTTACACCTTTAAGAGATAAAATGCTGATGGAGTTGCCCACTTCTGGTGGCAAGCTGTTCCAATGGTTAATTGTCCTCACTGTTTAGAAGGTTTCTCCTCAATTCTAGGTGTCTTCTCTCCATGATGATTCTCCCCCCCATTTTTTCTTGTCCTACTTTCTCTTTTTATTATTATTAAATGTTATTAGTTTTCAAATCTTTTCTTTAAAATAACTGTTACAATAATTTCTTTCAGCAATTCTACATAGTTACATATTTGTGTTTACCCATTTGTTGTGGTTGGCTCTGGCCCAGCTCCTGCCCCAGGGAATGGGGAGGTGGATGCAGGCCTGTGTTATTGCCGACAGAATCAGTTCAGAGTTTAGTTTCCTCGGACGAAGAAGAAGGTGGGAGTGACTCGGCAGAGAAGGGCTTGGCACACAGCCAAGGCAGTCAATCTCCCTTATCTTCCATTGATTCAGATGATGACGTTTTGGACCCACGCAAGCGCAGAATTATGCGTAGAAGAGACCAAGTAAGAACATATTAAAGGAAATAAGGGAGGCCACCTGTGTTGGGGGGGGGGCTCCAGTAATTAGGGCTGCTGCTATAAATAGCAGCATGTGGGTTTGGCCATTGTGGAAGAATATCTGATCGCAGTTTGTCAGGAATCTTGTGTTGCTGGACTTTGTTGCTTTTTCACGCCTTTGAAACCAAAGCAGAGCAACATGTGTGTGTGTCTCACTTCGTTGGAAGAAGAAGGGGTGTGAAGTTTCTTCACAGCTGCTAGCTAAGTACTTAATGACTGCTTAGGGGAAATTGTACAGACTACCTGGTTGTTTTGGGACGAGTGCTCTTTGCAATACAAAAAGTGTGCTTTAGTTTGTTTTGAATTTTGTGATAAAGAACGTTGTTTTGAATTTTCCAATGTGTGTGTGTCTGAAATTTGTACCCTTGAATTTTCGGGAGGCTCCTATCAGAGAGCCCGGCAGAACACCCATTAACGCATTACATTTGTCTTTACATCTTATTTCATTTGTCGTTATTACAAAGACCTTTGTTTTTACATATTTACATATTATTGTACATTTACTTTTCTTCTTTTTAAGTTCAATCCACTGATACCATTGTTCCCATATACTAAAATAATAAAATTCATTTTGGCCCCTTAGTAGTTTCTACGTAGTTCTGTCCATTTCAGCAAATTTGTAGATTTTATTAATTATTATACTTTCTGCAGGGATTTCTGAGTTTTTCCAAAACTGAATACTATCCTGGCTGCAGTGGTAATATGTAATACTAAATATGCGACACTTTGATTATATTCTTTTTTGAATATTCCCAGTAGTTCTGGTGTGAATTCTATTGATGGTTTGGTTATTTTCTGCATCCATTTGTGTAGTTTAGTCCAAAATCTTTTTGTTTCAGGACATAACCACCATATCTGAAAGAAGGTGCCTTCTGTTTTTTTTAAATTTACAACAAATGCTAACTCTGCAGGTCAGCAGTTCAAATCTCATCACCGGCTCAAGGTTGACTCAGCCTTCCTCCTTCCCAGGTGGGTCAAATGAGGACCCGGATTGTGGGGGCAATAGGCTGGCTCTGTTAAAAAGTGCAATTGCTAACATGTTGTAAGCCGCCCTGAGTCTAAGGAGAAGGGCGGCATAAAAATTGAATGAATGAGTGAATGAATGAATGAATGAATCAATCAATCAATCAACTACTTGGTAGTGAGTTCCATGCATCAACTACTCGGTTACTAAAGTCGCATTTCCCGCAGTCAAGTTTGGAGCGGTTCGCTTTAAGTTTGTACCTGTTGCGTGCTCGTGTGTTGTTGTGGTTGAAGCTGAAGTAGTCGTTGACAGGAAGGACATTGTAGCGGAGGATTTTATTATACACATTCAACCTCATTTACTGCGATAGGAAAAACATACCTGAGCCCTGTTAAAAAGTGCAATTGCTAACATGTTGTAAGCTGCCCTGAGTCCAAGGAGAAGGGCGGAATTTAAAAATGGAATAAATAAATAAATGGGTTTCAAATTTGGATGCATTTTGGGGTTAAATGCCATCTATAAGCCAATTTGTAATAATTCTCTTTATATGATACTGATTTGGATAATTTAAGTTTCTTGTCCTACTTTGTGATGCTTTGGAAAATAAATTGAGCTCCTCTTCTTTGGGGCAGCCCCTCAATTATTGAAACCCTGAAGATCAGAAGATAGTTGTGTTTGATTTTCCAAACTTCAAACCTCAATTGACTGAAGGTTTAGGCAGGTCCCACTCTTTGAATCAAAGTCAGGAAGCCTCAATGCTCTTTTTGGCAAGCACCCAACACCCCCCCCAAGGCAAACCCACACGAAAGAGGACCTTAAAATGACCTTTGCAAGCAGACAAGACTCCAGATTAGGCCAACTGTCTCTCAGCCTCCCATCTGCACGTCTGATTGTTGGCTCTTAGCATGACAATGGATGATGTAGGGAGGCATTTGCATGAGGCAACTTTGGGGCAGCCCACAATGTGTGTCTACTCTTACCAAGATCAGAATCCTGCCAGTCCTGGTTTTTCCTTGTGACACTCCAGGGCAGGAATTGGCAATTCCTAAGAGCCATTCGGACCCATTTCCCACAGAAAACAAAACACCCGGGAGTCACAAAACCCTTCCCATGCCTGACTATTTCCTGAGCGACCACAGAACTACTATATGTAGTTAAATTATTCTTATTTTCTTCCGAAACTTTTCTTTTCTTGGATTTATCAGGGGTCAAAAAGCTCAATAAATCATGTGCCAGCGGGTATCACACATTGACAGTTGTGACCAGTAGTGGGTTCCTATCAGAAAGGTAAAGGACGTAGTAAAAGATGAGCTGTGCACGCAGGTTCGTGTATCTTGCATGCGCGTATGTGCATCCCAGGGGGAGAAGGAGGAGGAGGACAAAGAGGAGGACAAAGAGGAGGATGACCATGGTACCCTCTGAGCTTGGTTGTTTTCCTGCAGATGTTTCATGACCCAACTAGGGAACATTATCAGTGCTCAACTGAACTGAACTGAACATATTACCTAGCTGGGTCATGAAACATCTGTAACAAAACAACTAATCTCAGAGTGCACCAAGGACTCCACGGTCCATGGAAGCCACTGTTGGACTTTGAAGTAGCAGGATAGGAAGCCAACAGACGCATTTCACCTTTGAAGGCATCAGAGAAGACCACGGACAGCCAGGAAAACAAAGACACGACTCCTCAAAAGAAGCGATCCAGGATTCTCACTCGAGGCACGAAGGACCAAATTATCCTCTTTTGAACACACGATGCGAAGACCGAGCTCAAAAGAGACTAAACTTAGACGACATAAACACAAACCCGCTTTGTTGGAGTTTGTTGATCCTTCTGCGGATGCCCCACGCAACCTTGTGAGTAGGGGAGCCATTCCTGCACCCACACCCTGAGACACAAACTGCATGTGTTTACAAGCCATCAGCCTTCGCTGGCACTTTTGGGGGGGCCAAACAGCCACCCCGGAAAGAGCAGCAAAGCTGAGAATGACAGGGAAGATAAATAACCGAGAGAAAAGCAGAGAGACACTCAGGAAGGGTCTGCCTTGCTCTCCTCTCCATCTGCCTCGGTTTTGGTCCAGGTTTTTCCGCAGTTAGATTTCTTATTAATGACCACAGTTTCTCTCTTTTGCCAAGTTAAGCAAATATACAGATACAGATATCTAGATAGGCGATAGATACACTGCTCAAAAATACATAAAGGGAACACTTAAAAAGCAGAATATAACTTCAAGTAAATCAAACTTCTGTGAAATCAAACTATCCACTTAGGAAGCAACGGGGATTGACAATCAATTTCACAGGCTGTGGTGCAAATGGAATAGTTGTGCAAATGAAATATTCGATGAGAATATTTCATTCGTTCAGATCTAGGATGTTTTATTTGAGTGTTCCCTTTATTTTTTTTGAGCAGGATAGATAGATAGATAGATAGATAGATAGATAGATAGATAGATAGATAGACAGACAGACAGACAGACAGACAGACAGACAGACAGACAGACAGACAGACAGACAGACAGACAGACAAAGATAGATGGATAGATAGATAGATAGATAGATAGATAGATAGATAGATAGATAGATAGATAGACAGACAGACAGACAGACAGACAGACAGACAGACAGACAGACAGACAGACAGACAGACAGACAGACAGACAAGGACCGGGAGTCACTGCTCACAGTCACTCATGCCCTCATCACCTCGAGGCTTGACTACTGTAACGCTCTCTACATGGGGCTACCTTTGGAAAGTGTTTGGAAACTTCAGATCGTGCAAAACGCAGCTGCGAGAGCAATCATGGGCTTCCCAAGGTATGCCCATGTTACACCAACACTCCGCAGTCTGTATTGGCTGCCGATCAGTTTCCGGTCACAATTCAAAGTGTTGGTTTTGACCTATAAAGCCCTTCATGGCATCGGAGCAGAATATCTCCGAGACCGCCTTCTGCCGCACGAATCCCAGCCGCTGATAAGGTCCCACAGAGTTGGCCTTCTCCGTGTCCCGTCGACTAAATAACGTTGTTTGGTGGGACCCAGGGGAAGAGCCTTCTCTGTGGCAGCCCCGACCCTCTGGAACCAGCTCCCCCCAGAGATCAGAGTTGTCCCCATCCTCCTTGCCTTTCGTAAGTTTCTTAAAACCCACCTCTGTCGTCAGGCATGAGGGAATTGAGATATCCCCCTTCCTCCAGGCCTATACAATTTATGCATGGTAGATTTGTGTGTATGTTTTGCTTTTTTTAATAAGGGGTTTTTAGTCTTCGGAGAGGGGCGGCATACAAATCTAAGTAATAAATAAATAAATAAATAAATAAATAAATAAATAAATAAATACTTAAATATTAGATTTGTCATACATTGTTTTATTATTGTTGTGAACCGCCCCGAGTCTGCGGAGAGGGGCGGCTTACAAATCTAATAAATAAATAAATTTAATGGTCACAATGACTGCTGGGTCCCCATGGTCATGGGATCCTCGGCTTACGACCACCCTTGAGCCCAAAATTTTCTGTCGCTAAGCGAGACATTTGTGAGCTGAATTTTGCCCCACTTTTGAACCTTTTTTTTGGCCGCAGTCTTTAAGTGAATCACTCCAGTTGTTAAGTTAGTAACCCAGTTGTTAAGTGAATCTGGCTTCCTGACTTTGCTTGATCACGTGATCCCGGGACAGAGCAACTGTCAAAAGTACATGCCAGTTGCCGAGCGTTTTAATTTTGATGCTGTAAATGGTTGTGTGAAAATTGGTCCTAAGTCACTTTTTTCAGTGCTGTTGTAACTCAACGGTCACGAAATGAAGTGTTGTAACTTAAGCAAGAAAGAAGAAGGAATCGGTCTGTTCCAAACATGCTTTTTTCCCCCTTTTCTTTTGGATTTTATGAAAATGAAACAATGGCACCTTCCCAGACGGAGAAGAAAATCTCGGGCATGTTGACGGGAGGGGGCAGGGGGGAGAAATAAATAAACAGGGTGGGAATCACTTCCGTCAAAGCAGGTGATTAGCCTCCGAATCAAATTAAACCCCTGGGCTTCTCCCGGGCTGAATGCTATTTTAAGGCTTATTACATTCGATTAGGATTCGCAGACATTTTCCCCAGCATAATCGAGGCTTTTAATTGGATTTAATAAAGAGGAGGGGGAGGGAAGAGGAGGAGGAAAGAAAGGGGAGAGGAGGAGGAGGAGGAGGAGGAGGAGGAGGAGGAGGAGGAGGAGGAGAGGCGTAGCTAGGTTGTTGGAAGCCTCTTGGAGGAGCTTCTAGTAGGATCTGGTGGAAGGGCCAGGACAGCCTTTCTTTCTTTCTTTCTTTCTTTCTTTCTTTCCCTTCCTTCCTTCCTTCCTTTCCTTCTCGTCCTCCTCCTCTTTCTTCCTCCTATTCTTTTTTCTCTTCCTCTTCCTCCCTCTCCTTTTCCTTCCTTCCTCTTCCCCTCTTTCTTCCTTCTCTTCTTTTTTCGCTTCCTCTTCCTCCAGCTCCTCTTCCTTCCTTCTACTCCTCCACTTTCTTCCTCGTCTTCTTTTTTCTCTTCCTCCTCCTCTTCCTCCTTCCTCTTCTTTTTTCTCTTTATCTTCCTCCACTTCTTCCTCCTCCTCTTCCTCCTTCCTCTTTCTTCCTTCCCCTCCTCCTCTTCCTTTCTCCTCTTCTTTTTCTCTTCCTCTTCCTCCTCCTCCTCTTCCTTTTTCTTCCTTCCACTCTTCCTCTTTCTTCCTCCTCTTCTTTTTTCTCTTCCTCCTCCTCTTCCTCCTTCCTCTTTCTTCCTTCCACTCCTCCTCTTTCTTCTTCATCTTCTTTTTTCTCTTCCTCTTCCTCCTCCTCCTCTTCCTTTTTTTCCTTCCACTCTTCCTCTTTCTTCCTCCTCTTCTTTTTTCTCTTCCTCCTCCTCTTTCTCTTTCCTCTTTCTTCCTTCCACTCTTCCTCTTTCTTCCTCTTCTTTTTTCCCTTCCAATTCCTCCTCCTCTTCCTCCTCTTCCTCCCTTCCCCTCCTCCTCTTTCTTCCTCCTCTTCTTTTTTCTCTTCCTCTTCCTCCAACTCCTCCTCCCCTTCCTCCCTCTCCTCTTCCTTCCTTCTACTCCTCCTCTTTCTTCTTTCTCTTCTTTTTTCTCTTCCTCTTCCTCCCTCCCTTCCTTCTTTCCTTCCTTCCATCCTTCCATTTTTCCATCGCTTTCCCTCCCTTCCCATCTTATCCTAAAATCATGGGTCGAGCCATTATGTAAAACCAATCTTTCCCAATCCCTCCCCCCACCAAAAGAAACATTTAATAAAAGTTTCAAGATGCAAATTACACCAATTAATCAAGGACTGTATTATGGGCTCAGGGTGATTGATGATGAAATCTTGCCCATTGAACCTGGATGTACAGATGGGACATTCGAAAGTGTCCTTGCCTCTGAGTGAGCCCACAGGCAGCTCGGTCAAACTAGTTTCCATTTCATAATTCCTGTTATTTTTATTTAATTCAAGTTTGGTGCCGGTGAATGAACCCATGTTCAATACATGCTGGTTTTGATCACACATCCCTGGAGAGAGGGCAATGGTCATAAGTGTGAGGACCAGTCTGTTCAATGCCATTGCGACTTTGAATAGTTGCTAATGGTTACGGAAGTGAACACAAGAACAAGGGTGCACAATCTGAGGTCAGTTGGGGGAAAGATCAGAAGCAACCTGAGAAAATATTATTTTACTGAAAGAGCAGTAGATGCTTGGAACAAACGTCCAGCAGACATGGTCGGTAAATCCACAGTCACTGAATTGAAACATGCCTGGGATAAACACAGATCCATCCTAAGATAAAATACAAGAAATAGTATAAGGGCAGACTAGATGGACCATGAGGTCTTTTTCTGCCGTCAATCTTCTATGTTTCTATGGTTGTAAGTGGAGTGTAATCTGTTCAGTCCTCAGAACAAAGCATATTTTGTAAAAGTTTCTATCGAGTGGCTTCCAAACAGGATGGAAACGGCTGAGAGCCTTGTTGTAATTAATCATTAAATTCCAAATAAAATTGGATTTACGAGCACTGCTAAACCACAAACACGGAACTTTTAAGGGAAGGCAGAAACAGGCTGATCCTGCCACATCAGCGCTTAAATAAATGCATTAAACGAATCTTTTTCGCCCTGATGCTGGCACCAATTTCCAGGAAAAACAGCTGCCACCCGAAACATCCGAAATATGAACCGTAAAGACGAGCCTAAGAAAATAAATCTGCTTTTTCAATATTTCTACTGATCGCTAATGTTTTCCTTGAACTGTATAACAGGGCATTCATAAGTAGTGATGGGCGAACCCAACAGTGTTCGGGTTCAGCAAGTTTGGACGAACTTTACTCAAAATTCAGCTGAACCCGAACCCGAACTCGAACCCGAACAGGGAATCCCTCCCACAAAGAGATTCTGGGGGGCGGAGCTTTGATGTCACCGGCAGGTTGCTTAGGACACCAAGGTGATCACTTCCTGGATTCCATGAAATCCAGGAAGTGATTACCTTGGCGTCCTTAGCAATCTACCGGTGACGTCAAAGCTCCGAACGCCAAACACGACCCTGAACTTTGCCCGAAGTTTCAAAAAATTTCAGGTTCGTGTTCGGCATACCGAACACCGCAAAATTCGGTACGGACCGAATTGTGCGGGTTCGGTTCGCCCATCACTATTCATAAGAGAAAATATGCTAAAAACCAAAAACATATCCAAATTCTAATCCGAACTGCTGGAAATATTAAAAAAAAAGAATTAGTCACCTTCTTTCATCTATGTTGGACATGTCCCAAACTAAAGATTTTTTGGGAAATGATACACAAATGGTTATAGGAGATAACAGGCATGGAAATAGAATCTACCCCTGAAGGTTTATTACTTGGAATCAGGAAAAAACCAAGAAAGTCCAGTTACCTCTTGAAAAAAAGCATCTTTGGGGTCTAAGAGAAAAACAACCTGCAGAATTGATGCTCCAGGTGAAATCCAACTTAATTAATTAAAAGGAACTTAATTAAAAATAAGTATATCTATAATTTTTAAGACACACAATTAATTAATCCTGTTGATATTTACTCACAAGCAAACTGACCCATTTTAGCATTTCTAAACTCCAGAGACGTCAATCTTTCTTTGTTTCTGGAATATGTTTCGCTTTTTACATGTAAACAGATTTTTATTCCCTTTTCCAAGAAAATCTCTTAGTACTTACTGAAATTCCAAGATAATTATGCAATAATTCCAAGAAGCTGGACCCACAAACATAAGGCTTGTATTAAGAAACCTCCTGGGCAATTTCCAGGAAAAAAAACAGTTGGATGCAGCCACTAAGATATTTCTGATTCAACTTTGAGTGCAGGTAGTCCTCAACTTACAACCATTTGCCAAGAATAGAGTAGAATAGAATAGAATAAGAATAGAATAGAATAGAATATTTATTGAATATAATAGAACAGAACAGAATAGAATCTTTATTGAGAATAGAATGGAATAAGAATAGAATATTTATTGACTATAACAGAACAGAACATGGAATGGAATAGAAGAGGAGGAAGAAGAAGAAGAAGAGGAAGTAAGAATCTTTATTGAGGATAAGATAGGATAGGATAGTTAGGATGGGATGGGATGGGATAGGACAGAATGCAAAACCCTAACATGAACACAAACCATTCATCTCAAACACTACTGCAGAAAACATTTTTTTTAAATCAGTTGTGATTCGAATCCACAGTAAGTCCTATAACTTAGTAAATAAATAAGTATTTTATTCCCCCATGACAGGCAGAGTTAGCCTCCAAGGATGGGTTTGACCTTCTCCGATAGCCAATCAAGACTGAGCCTTAGAAAAGTATAAACAGTGGCCTCCATCTTACATCCCCCCTCTTTGATTGAGTCTTTAGAAAACCCCAAAACACAGCTGCAAATTATTTCTGGAAACCCAGAATTATTCACCTTTGGGGTGCCTAAAATTTAAACCTCTGTTATCGGATCTTTTTTAAAATTATTTTTAAAGAGAGAGAGAGATGACATCAGACAGTGTTTAAAACGTGCTCATTTGCCTCCCCTTCTTTCACCGGGTTTACACCCTCTCTCAAAATAAATGTGCAGCGCAACCCATCTCGAGATGCGGAAAGGAAGAAACGGAGCCGCTGAAAATGAATGCAATATAACTGAAACATCCTTTACTTGTCAGAGGCTTAATCCTTCACCTCTGGCCACCTCTGAACATGTATTACATTCCTGTCGGTTTTATATTGGACGGAATGGAATGAAGAGAGAGAGGGGGGAAAAAACAGGCCAACTACCAAAGCTGAGACTTTATTATAAAGCTGCTTTTTTCCCTTTTTTCCTGGTGGCTTTGCAGGGATGACAAAATGTGGCCGAGCGGTTTGATTGAACGCCGTCTTGTTCACCGTTCAACAAACCGAACCTTGTAAAAAATCAGGGCTTGATTGAAAAATCAATCCCTCTTTAACACGCAAGCAAACCGGGGATGTTCGGCGGAGCTAATGGTCAGCACAGGCATTATTTATATCCACGATGGTGATCTGTACAGCTAAGACAGAATCGGCAATATTCTGGATGTCCTCGCCTTTTCTGGGGTTGTTGGGTTTTTATCCTTTTCCTTTTTGCCCTGGTTGAAAAATAGAGCCCGTTGCCTTGCAAATCCTAGAAAGAAACTGTGGATGGCTCCAAATTTATTTATGAGGTTTGGTTGACTGAGAGTGATAAGTGATTTTGCCCAGACAGTACTGCATGAGAGTTTAGGTACATAGAAAATAAAAAATAATACTTCTATAGGGTAAGCAGTCCTATATCTATCTATCTATCTATCTATCTATCTATCTATCTATCTATCTATCTATCTATCTATCTATCTATCTATCTATCTATCATCTATCTATCTATCATCTATATATCATCTATCTATCTATCTATCTATCTATCTATCTATCTATCTATCTATCTATCTATCTATCTATCATCTATCTATCTATCATCTATATATCATCTATCTATCTATCTATCTATCTATCTATCTATCTATCTATCTATCTATCATATATCTATGTATCATCTATCTATCTATCTATCTATCATCTATCTATCTATCTATCATATATCTATCTATCACCTATCTATCTATCTATCTATCTATCATCTATCTATCTATCATCTATCTATCATCTATCTATCATCTATCTATCTATCATCTATCTATCTATCTATCTATCTATCATCTATCTATCTATCTATCTATCTATCTATCATCTATCTATCTATCTATCTATCTATCTATCTATCATCTATCTATCATCTATCTATCTATCATCTATCTATCTATCATCTATCATCTATCTATCTATCATCTCTCTATCTATCTATCATCTATCTATCTATCTATCTATCTATCTATCATCTATCTATCTATCTATCTATCATCTATCTATCTATCTATCTATCTATCTATCTATCTATCATCTATCTATCTATCTATCATCTATCTATCTATCATCTATCTATCTATCATCTATCTATCTATCTATCATCTATCTATCTATCTATCTATCTATCTATTCTGCCGGCGTGTCCCAACCTCCCATAATTACAGGGTAATTAGTCCAGGGAGACACACACCACACGATAGAAGGAAAACCAAAAGTCTTTATCAACAGAAATGCAGAAAAACTCCCTTTTTAAATGTCAAAGGGATTTTCTGGTACACACAAGGCAATCCAATTGCTCACCCAGTAACTGGGAAATTGAGTCTAAAATTGGTATCGGTACATGATGGATCACGTTCAGTTTGAGATTATGGATAAGAGGATGAATTCGGCCAATGAAACTAATTTGCAGGAACTGATGGGACCATGGAACAAGGTAAGAGCATAGGTAGTCAGTAGAATTCAAGACCAAGCTACAATTATTAATGAATTAATATTTTTGAAAAACCGTGGTATAGACTTTTTGCGAAGTTCAAACCCGCGAAAATCGAGGAAACACTGTAGAGCTCTTTTTAGCATTCATAATTTATGGTAGGGTTTTTTGTTTTTTGTTTTAATCAAGGCAAAATGTTAGCATTTATCGCAAGCCCACGTGTGATGTGCCATACGCTAAATAAATAAATAAATATTGACGCGCTGCAACGTTGACTGTAGATTTTACAGCTCTTTAATTAGCAATATTAATAGTGCCACCTAAGCTTAATGAGAGTAATTAGGAACACCCGGTAAACATTGCTTCCCCTCCTTAAACAGAGATACTCCAACTAGCAACTTCCATGCTCAGCTGGGCTCTAGAAGTTTGTGGGTTTTTCTTTAAAAAAAAAAGATTAGTAACGGCAGAGGGAGTAAATTCGGATTTCCTTTACATTTATTTATTATTTATTATTTATTATTTATTATTTATTATTTATTATTTATTATTTATTATTTATTATTTATTATTTATTATTTATTATTTATTATTTATTATTTATTATTTATTATTTATTATTTATTATTTATTATTTATTATTTATTATTTATTATTTATTATTTATTATTTATTATTTATTATTTACTAATTTTTATTTATTTATTTATTTATTTATTTATCAATCAGATTTGTATGCCGCCCCCTCCGCAGACTCGGGGCGGCTCACAGCAATAATAATACAATGTAAACAAATCTAATATTTAAGTTAATTTAAAACCCCAATTTAGAAACCAATCATACATACTAACATACCATGCATAAATTTTATAAGCCTAGGGGGAGGGAAAGTATCAATTCCCCCATGCCTGACGACAGAGGTGGGTTTTAAGGAGCTTACGAAAGGCAAGGAGGGTGGGGGCAACTCTGATATCTGGGGGGAGTTGGTTCCAAAGGGTCAGGGCCCCCACAGAGAAGGCTCTTCCCCTGGGTCCTGCCAAATGACATTGCTTAGTCGATGGGACCCGGAGAAGGTCAACTCTGTGGGACCTAACTGGTCGCTGGGATTCGTGCGGCAGAAGGCGGTCCCGGAGATATTCTGGTCCGGTGCCATGAAGGGCTTTATAGGTCATAACCAACACTTTGAATTGTGACCAGAAACTGATCGGCAACCAATGCAGACTGCGGAGTGTTGGTGTGACATGGGCATTTTTGGGAAAGCCCATGATTGCTCTCGCAGCTGCATTCTGCACGATCTGAAGTTTCCGAACACTCTTCAAAGGTAGCCCCATGTAGAGAGCATTACAGTAGTCGAGCCTCGAGGTGATGAGGGCATGAGTGACTGTGAGCAGTGACTCCCAGTCCAAATAGGGCCGCAACTGCTGCTCCAGGCAAACCTGGGCAAACGCCCCCCTCGCCACAGCTGAAATATGTTTGTCTAATGTGAGCTGTGGATCGAGGAGGACGCCCAAGTTGCGGACCGTCTCTACTTAAGTACGCCTCTACTTAAGAACTTTTCTAGATAAGAACCGGGTGTTCAAGATTTTTTTGCCTCTTCTCAAGAACCATTTTCTACTTAAGAACCTGAACCTGGAAAAAATTCCCAGGAAATTTCAGAGCAGCATGAAGACCCAGACAGTTTCCTGCCATTCCTCCTGGTGATATCAGGCCACCTTGGGCTTTTCTGGGCTGCCATAGGAGCCTTTTGGTGGCGCTTAAGGAGGCTTTGGCAGCCGAGAGCGAACGAAGCATTTTCCTTTCTCTGGGCGCTTGGAGAGGGAATAAACCACTGCCAGCGCCCAGAGAAAAGAAATACCCCCTTCGCTCTGCACAACCCAATGTGAACGGATCATTTTCCTTTCTCTGTGCACCCATACACCCAGCCCGAGGTTGCCTCCCGGAGCATCTGGGCATGGAAAGGCAAAAGGGGGTCCTTCGCCCTGGCCGGATCAGCTCAGCTTCAGCCAAACCGAGGAGTCACCACAGTGAAGGATAGGCAATGGCTATAAAGTGAGTGAGCGAGAGGAGAGGGGAGCCCTTCAGCATGGGAAGGAACAGGAAGCAGGTAGCAGCAGCAACAGCAGTAAAGGACTGGGGCGTTCTCCCCTTTCGCCTACCTGGGTTTCTCTCTCTGGCGCAGGGTATGGGAGGCAGCCTCGCGCCGGGTGTATGGTAGGCAGCGCGAGGGAGTGGGCAGAAGTATATTGGAGGTATGTATTTGCTTTTACATTGATTCCTATGGGAAAAATTGCTTCTACTTAAGTACTTTTCTACTTAAGAACCTGGTCACGGAACGAATTAAGTTCTTAAGTAGAGGTGCCACTGTATAATATTTGGAAATTGCGACAGGGCAATGCTATGCAGCAGGGTTTTTTTGGGTTATGTTTCTTTCTTTTCTTTTTTTTGCATTACTGCAGAAATAATCCTGAAGATTTATTTTGCATTACCAGGCCAGCGAATGAGTTTTGTTGTGTCACAGGAAGATTATTGAAGGCCAATTGTACCAAAAAGGAGAACGGGAAAGGATTAGAGTGGCGTTTCTAGTTATTTTCCTGGTACGCATGAAAGGTAGCAATACATCTGTCACTTGGATTATTAATAAAGTCTCACTTCCTGCCTGTACTAGCACAGAAGGTTTACAAGAGCGGGCTGGATGGAAACGTCAACATTTTATAAACTGTTTTTTCTTTTCTTTTCTTTTTAAATTTAAATATCTTTGTTAGTTTTGAATATAAAAGAGAGAGAGAAAAGAAAAGGAAAATCAAATCCAATAGGGTTACATAGTCAAATATCATAGAATGGATAAGAGAACACGAGAAGACAGAAGAAAGAAAGAAAGAAAGAAAGAAAGAAAGAAAGAAAGAAAGAAAGAAAGAAAGAAAGAAAGAAAGAAGAAAATAATAATAATAATAACTCCCAGTCTCCTGGTGATTGGCTCAAAGTCACCCAGTTGGCTTTTATGCCTAAGGAAGGACTAGAACTCTCATTCTCCTGGTGATTGGCCCAAAATCACCCAGCTGGCTTTAAATCGGAACTAGAATTCACCATCCTCCACTTTTGAGCCTGGTGCTTTAAACACCAGACCAAACTGGCTCTAATAGATGCAGTATACATAGATACCACACTAAATACAGTGGTACCTCTACCTCAGAACGCCTCTACTTATGAACTTTTCTAGATAAGAACCGGATGTTCAAGATTTTTTTGCCTCTTCCCAAGAACCATTTTCCACTTACAAAGCTGAGCCTCCAAAACTGTAACCGGAAAAGGCAGGGAGAAGCCTCCGTGGGGCCTCTCTAGGAATCTCCTAGGAGGAAACAGGGCCGGAAAAGGTGGGGAGAAGCCTCCGTGGGGCCTCTCTAGGAATCTTCTGGGAGGAAACAGGGGCAGAAAAGGTGGGGAGAAGCCTCCATGGGGCCTCTCTAGGAATCTCCTGGGAGGAAACAGGGCCTCCACCCTCCCTGTGGTTTCCCCAATCTCACGCATTATTTGCTTTTACATTGATTCCTATGGGAATAATTGCTTCTTCTTACAAACTTTTCTACTTAAGAACCTGGTCACGGAACAAATTAAGTTCGTAAATAGAGGTACCACTGTATGGTGCATTTTAGCCTCTTGGAGATGATTTTTTTCACCAAGCAAGGAATGGGAAAAAAATACCCCTCAAACGCGATGAAGGCCGAGACTTGTGTTCTTCGCTCCGTGGCCCAATTTGTGAGACGGGAGAAGGGAACAACTCATAATAATAAATAACCCGAAAGCTCCGGGGACGAATGACCTAATCAAGATGTATAATTGTACGCCTTACCTAAATGAAAGCTTCGTTTCTGAAATGGTAATGAGCCTCTGTCTGAATTGAATTGCTGTACGGATCTGCACTGAAGGATAATTATAATGTTTAACAAATATATTCCCTTTGGGAACCTGCTGTTTAAAATGCCACTTCCCCACTGCTTCCTGACAAATTATCCAATATCATAGGAGTGGAAGTCCATCGCCTTTTGGACTCATCCATCTAAGGAATCGCCCCGTCCTCCTACCCCCTTCAGCAAGGAAATTGACAGCCCGGCTGCCGTAAATTTGGATGCTTGCTTTAAAATTAGCATATTTGGTTTCATATTTTTTTTAAAAAAAATAGAATTTATTAATTTTCAGTCTCTTTTGCAAAAACAATAATACAGTAATACAATAAATACAATAATCCAATTCAATTCAATTTATTAGATTTGTATGCCACCCCTCTCCGAAGACTTGGGGCGGCTCACAACAACAATAAAAACAGTATTATAATGGAACAGATCTAATGATAAAATTACATTAAAAAACCCCAACAATTTAAAAACCACACAACACATACATACCAAACATAAAATATAAAAAAGCCTGGGGGAGATGTCTTAATTCCCCCATGCCTGGTGATATAGGTGGGTCTTGAGCAACTTGCTAAAGACAAGGAGGGTGGGGGCCATTCTAATCTCCGGGGGGAGTTGATTCCAAAGGGTCGGGGCCGCCACAGAGAAGGCTCTTCCCCTGGGGCCCGCCAAATGACATTGTTTGGTCGACGGGACCCGGAGAAGGCCACCTCTGTGGGACCTTATCGGCCGCTGGGATTCGTGCGGTAGAAGGCGGTAGAAGAATAAGTGATTACTTATTCTTATTCTTTTTTTCAGTTACTTTATATTTTATATATTTAGACATATTGTACTGATATTACATAATTGCAATAGCTAAAATCCTTATACTTTTCTATATGCATATTTACATGTTATGCTTCTATTTTAACTCTTTATTTTTACTTTTGTTTTTCTACGCTCCATTCCATGGTACCATCTATTCCATATTTCAAAATAATCGGAGTCTTTCTGGCCTCGTAGGTCAAGATGACAAAGCAAGAATTAAACACTGGTTTGATTGGATTGTGTAATTATTTTATTATAAGGGTTTTTAATAGTATTTTTTAAAATTGGATTTGTACACTGTTTATGTTGTTGTGAGCCGCCCCGAGGGTGGCAAATAAATCTAATAAATTATTATTATTATTATTATTATTATTATTATTATTATTATTACTATTACTATTATTATTATTATTTGTTAGCCTGTCCATCTCAGTGCATTCATAAATTTTGCTAATTATTGTGCTTTCTGGAGGTGGGAGAATCTCTCTAAAATTGGGCAAAAGTAATCCTAGCCATTGTGGTAATATGAAGTATGAGACATTTAATGCTGTTAGTACAGTTATTCTTCAATATTCCTAAGAAGAGACGTTCTGGTGTGAATTCTATTTGTAGGTGTTGTGGTTAGCTCTGCCCCAGCTCCTGCCCCAAGGAATGTGCAGGTGGATGTGGGGGAAACATCCACATGCCGCAGGCCTGTTTTGCTCCTGATGGAATCTTGCAACGAAGCCTCCTCTGACCAAGGACGCGTGAGTGACAGGGAAGAGGGGAGTTTGGCAGACAGCCCAGGAGGAGATCAATCATCTGTATCATCCCTGGATTCTGAACAAGAATTAATGACACATCCACACATGCGTAGAGTGATGCATAGGAGACAACAACTGAAGGATTATTACAAGAGAAAATGAGGCCACCTGTGGTTGGGTGGGGCTGCTGTAATTAGTGCTACAGATAAAAATGCAGCCTGGTGTTTTAGCCTCATGGCAGTTTATCTGATTCATTGTTTCGTCAAGATCATGGTTTTTGTGCTGTTCAAGATTGTGTGTGGACTCTCCGGACTTTAGAATTGGACTCAATTTCCCAGTTATGGGGTGAGTAATTGGACTGCATTTAACTTGTGCCTTGTGTGTACCAGAAAATCCCTTTGACATTTAAAAAGGAAGCTGTTTCTGTTTTTCTGTTTATAAAAACTTTTGGGTTTTCCTTTTATCGTGTGGTGTGTGTCTTCCTGGACTAATTACTTTGTAATTACGGGCGGTTGAAACACGCCGGCAGAACAGTAGGTGGGTAATTTCCTGTATCCATTCGCTGGTTGGGGAATTCTGGGAGTTGAAGTCCAAATATCTTCAAGTTGCCAAGGTTGGGAAACACTGATCTAGAAGACCAGGAGCTGAATTGATGCAAAACAGCTGCTGAGGCAGCGAATGGGCTACGCTTCAAAAGCACTTACCGGCAATATTAATTTGCTCCTTGGAAATGTAATTTTCTCCCAAAAGAAACGGCAGGCAGCTCAGCATGCAAAAAAGAATTAAAAATAAAAATAAGACTGCTTGGTTAAAGGACATCTGTATCCATCTGATGGATATAAACAACGTTATATCGATGGATATTACAAAGGCGTACTTGACAAAATAAATAAATAAAAATAAAAATAAATAGTTTTTGACAGCTGCAAAAAGGAGAGTCCACGTTTTGGGTTATTAGCTTGGAAAACAAAATCAAGACAGCCCAGATCCAGGATCCTTAAAGATACACATTAATGAAAGAAACAAAGAAAGAAAGGAAGAAAGGAAGAAAGAAAGAAAGAAAGAAAGAAAGAGAAAGAATGAAAAAAAGAAAGAAAGGAGGAAGGAAGGAAGGAAGGAAAGAAAGAAAGAAAGAAAGAGGAGAATTTACTGAAATTAATCATGCCTGAGTCACCTCCAAAGCCTAATGAAAACCTTCAAACCTAAATCAAAGACAAGAGTCCAAATATAGAATACATGTATACTAGAATTTTAAAAACTTTTGCAAGCTGTTTTTTGGAGTGTTTCTTATTGATCTCTTCTGGTTTTTCTAATAGATAATAAAAGAGAGAGGAAGAAAACTAAGTCGACATTGCTTTGTCTTCAAAAATCAGGAAGGTTTTGTGTACCTTTGAGGTAAATTCAAATATGGGGTTATCTTCTTACAAACATTTCTACTTAAGAACCTGGTCACGGAACGAACTAAGTTCGTAAGTGGAGGTACCACTGTATTTCCCATTTTGAAGACACAGAACAGATCTAGATCAGTCTTTCTGAACCTCAGCTATTTTATGAAGCAAAGCTGGCTGGGGAATTCTGGGAATTGAAGTCCACCCCTCTTAAAAGTTGGCGAAGTTCAGAAACATTACTTGTAGAGCATACAAATTAGCAAAGAGGATGAGATTTCCGGGCTGAAAACTCCCAAATCGATAATAAAAGAATTGGCAATCCAGAATGAGGGGGATGAGATTTCCCTGCAGCTATTTGACTATTCAGTTGGGATTTTTTTAAAAAAAAATTCACTCCATACTTTGCCTGGGGTCAAATTCCATTTTCACACGCAGATGATCCATGGAATGAGAAACATTCATAGGAAATCGATCCCCCGCCTCCCAATAGTTCTTTTTTAAAGAAAATAAACCATTACTTCACCAGAGGAGCCCTTCACTCCTCCACCCGCAAAAGAATACCCTATGAAACTAGACTCACTATCCTAGGTCTAGAGAGCTTACAACTACGACGCCTTAAACATGATCCAAGTATTGCCCACAAGATCATATGCTGTAACGTTCTGCCTGTCAACGACTACTTCAGCTTCAACCACAATAACACAAGAGCACACGACAGATACAAGCTTAATATTAACCACTCCAAATTGGACTGTAAAAAATACGACTTTAGTAATCGAATTGTCAAAGCATGGAACTCGTTACCGTTAGGTCCAATAGATAAAGATGGGTTTAGGTTGTGTAATGTCCTCTTAATGTTTTCTTCTGCAAAATCAATTTGTGTGAGTTTGTTGAGGTTGATTGTGGTACGTCTAGGAAACTTTGGGCACGAGCCATTGTTGTGAACAAAGACTGAGCTAAAGAAGATGTTAAAGAGGTTGGCTTTGACTGTTTCATCATTATAGTCTATGTTATTTGGTCCTTTAAGGGGTGGGATGGATCTAGAGTCTTTGAGTTTATTGTTAACACATTTATTGAAGGCACGAGGAGACTTTGTACATTTCTTTCTTTCTTTCTCTCTCCCTCTTTCTTCTCTTTCATCTCCCTCCCTCCTTCCATCCCTCCCTCCTCTTTTCTACCTTCATTATTTCACTGATTCTCTTTTTCTCCTTCCCTCCCTCCCTCCCTTTCTTCCATTCTTCCCTCCCTCCTTCCTTTCTCCCTTCTGTCCCAACTTCTCTCCCTCCCTTCCTTCCTTCTTTCCTTCCTCCCTCTCTCTATTCCTTCCTTCTTTCCTCCCTCCCTCCCTCTCTTCCTTCCTCCCTTCTTTCTTTCCTTCCTTCCTCCCTCTCTCTATTCCTTCCTTCCTTCCTTCCTTCTTCCCTCCCTATCTTCCTTCCTTCCTTCTTTCCTCCCTCCCTCCCTCTCTTCCTTCCTTCCTTCTTTCCTTCCTTCCTTTCTCCCTCTCTCTATTCCTTCTTTCCTTCCCCCCTCTCTTCCTTCCTATCTTCTTTCTTTCCTACCTTCCTTCCTCCCTCCCTCTCTTCCTTCCTTCTTTCCTTCCTTCCTCCCTCCCTCCCTCCCTCTCTCTATTCCTTCCTCCCTCCCTCTATCTATCCCTTCATCTTACCTTCCTTCCTTCTTCCCTCCCTCTCTTCCTTCCTTCCTTCCTTCCTTCTCTCTTGGACTCAGCAAACGCAGCTGAAAGTCCTGGAGCAATTTTACAAGATGATTTTGCGTCATTTCCACATCTTAGAAGGTTTGGGAAGCGATGCCACGTAGAGTATCCCTTTGCTGACACCACAGACTTTTGCTGATCTATCCCCATCGGGTAGGTCTTTCTTAAACTCACAGTCGACTCCATCAAGGCCTCTCAAATGGCAAAGAAGCCCTTTTCTTCATAGGGGGGAAAAAAACCCTAACCCTCGTTCAGTAGGCGTATATTGCAAGAACAAAGAAACCATCTTAAAAGGGATACCAGCAATATATAAATTACACTGATTAAGAACAGCAGTCCAAATGGCGCCTGCTGCTTAATGACCCTCCTCTAAAGCGTAATACCTGTATGTCGCACGCTGTTCAGCTTTTAAGATTTTAGTCCAAAAATATCTGCAAACATTTAGGTGAATGGCCTCATGCTGCATTCACACAATATATCCAAGTCCCTTATGCATCTGGTGGCCGGGTTCACCAAAAACGTGCTCGAGGGTTGCAACCTTGATTAGCTTGCTGGGATTTGGCACAAGGAACCAAAGCCAGCTCTGTGATTTGAAGTGGGCGTACCCCCCCCAAAAGGTAGATGATTAAAGAACTGAATTATTCGTTTGTTTGTTTTGCAATTGATCAAGTAATCTCATTTCTACTCCACTACTTCTACTACTCATTACCTGACTCAGTAGTGTCAACCCCTAACCCCCAACATTTTTCCCTTAGACTATCCACGATTGACCTCTCCAGGTTCCTTAGAGGTCAGTAAGGGGCGTGCATAAGTGCACCAGTGTGCCTTCCGTCCCCTGTCCAATTGTCTCTCCTTATCTCATTTATCTTTTCTTCCTTTCAAATATGTTCACCTATACTTTTATATCTTTTCTTCTATTCTTTTCTTTACTTATATTATTACATATATTTCTCTTCAATGTGTATTATGTATTGGACAAAATAAATAAATAAAAATAAATAAAATAAATAAATTCTTCTTAACTAATAGTTAACTAATAGATGAGTTGTTGATTTAATCCGACGTAGCAACTGCTCTGGAAATCTCACACTACTTACCAGAGCTTACAAAACTTTGGCCAGACCCATCCTAGAATATAGCTCATCTGTTTGGAACCCATACCGCATCTCAGACATTAACACCCTCGAAAATGTCCAAAGATCCTTCACCAGAAGAGCCCTTCACTCCTCTACCCGAAACAGAATTTCCTACAAAACTAGACTTACTATCCTGGGTCTTGAAAGCTTAGAACTACGACGCCTTAGAACACGATCTAAGTATTGCCCACAAGATCATATGCTGCAATGTCCTGCCTATCAAAGACTACTTCAGCTTCAACCACAACAATACAAGAGCACACAACAGATTCAAGCTTAATATTAACCGCTCCAAACGTGACTGTAAAAAATACGACTTTAGTAATCGAGTTGTTAAAACGTGGAACTCATTACCGGACTCCGTAGTATCATCCCCAAACCCCAAACACTTTACCCCTAGACTATCCACGGTTGACCTCACCAAGTTCCTAAGAGGTCAGTAAGGGGCCTACATAAGTGCACCAGAGTGCCTTCCGTCCCCTTTAATTAAGCAGTTAATATTAAGCTTGTATCTGTTATGGGCTCTTGTGTTGTTGTGGTTGAAGCTGAAGTAGTCTTTGACATGCAGGACGTTGCAGCATATGATCTTGTGGGCAATACTTAGATCATGTTTGAGGCATCTTAGTTCTAAGCTTTCTAGACCCAGGATTTTAAGTCTAGTTCCACAGGGTGTTACGCATAGAGGAGTGAAGAGCTCTTCTTAGATAGATTGTACTATGAGTATTATTATTTATTAGATTTGTATGCCGCCCCTCTCCGCAGACTCGGGGCGGCTCACAGCAAAAAACAATGTACAATGTCAAATCTAATATATTTTAAAATATCTAAAAAACTTTTATTTAAAAACAAGACATACTAAGAGTATATCCTCTATAACCTCCACTATGTATTTTACTATGTGTATACCCACTAAAACCCTCATTGTGTAATGGACAAAATCAAGATAGATAGATAGATAGATAGATAGATAGATAGATAGATAGATAGATAGATAGATAGAAAGATGATAGATTAGATAGATAGATGATAGATAGATAGATAGATAGATGATAGATAGATAGATAGATAGATAGATAGATAGAGATAGATAGATAGATAGATAGATAGATAGATAGATAGATAGATAGATAGATAGATATAGATAGATAGATATAGATAGATAGATGATAGATAGATAGATAGATAGAGATAGATAGATAGATAGATAGATAGAGAGATAGATAGAGAGAGAGAGAGAGAGAGAGAGAGAGATGATAGATGATAGATGATAGATGATAGATAGATAGATAGATAGATGATAGATAGATAGATAGATGATAGATAGATAGATAGATAGATAGATAGATAGATAGATAGATAGATAGATAGATAAATTATTTATACATTTTCCATTAACATATATGAGTGCTTTCTGAGCAGTGTTTTGTTTGGGTCAATTGCTTACATAATAAAGTTTTCCAAGCTTCTCATTTCTACTTCTATTATCCAACCATTTATAAAACAAATCCCATATTTGGAAATATTCTGTATCTCCCTTCTGTTTTTATCTTGAAAGTCAGTCTATCCATTTCTGCACAATCTAATTGTTTTTAAATTATATCTTCTTCTCTCTGTCTTTTCTCATTTTTCAAATATTGTGCAAATACAATTCTTGCTGCCATCAAAACATTCAACATTAAATATAAATTTCCCCTGTTATACTTTTCTGGTACTAGGGTATAACTAACAAAACTATTTCCAGTTTATAATCTATATGTAGCTTTTTTTTCCTAACCATGGGTGTATTTTTGTCCAATTCTTTGCTTTCACGCATGTCCACCACATGTGATAGTACGTGCCTGGTCCAGTTCTTTCTCTTTTATTCTATTCTTTCAGGTACTGCCACATCCCCCACCCATTATTGTTATTTAGTTTATAAAATTGATTCACAGCAGTTCCTCCCTTGCAAACTGCAGGTTTTGAACACATTTCAAGAAGGAAGAAGGTTTTCCAATTGCGCCAGAGAGTCTCTCCCAGCTGGACTCTCCAATGTGGCAAATACAAAAGTCTTTCAGCACAGATGCAATCTATTCAGAAAAATTGTGACTTTTCTGTAAAAAAAAATGCATCCCAAGGAGAGATGGCCTTGGAGCTCACAAGTGGATGGGTGGTCCTTGAGTTACAGCCATTCATTCAAAGTTGCAACGGCACCGAAAAAAGTGGCTGATGACCATTTTCCACAAAGAAAAAGAGGAAGGAAAGTAGGAAGGAAGGAAGGAAGGAAGGAACAGAAAGAGAGAGAGAGAAAGGCAGGAAGGAGGGAGGGAGGAAAAAGAAAGGAAAAGGAAGGAAGGAAGGAAGGAAAAGATAGAGGGGAGAGCAGGAAGGAGGGAGGGAGGAAAGAGAGAGAGAAAGAAAATGAAGGAAGGAAGGAAAGAGAGAGAGAAAGGAAGACAGGAAGGAGTGAGGGAGGAAAAAGAAAGGGAAAAGAAGGAAGGAAGGAAGGAAAGAAGGAAGGAAGGAATGGAAAGAGAGAGAGAGGAAGGCAGGAGGGAGGGAGGAAAAAGAAAGGAAAAGGAAGGAAGGAAAGAAGGAAGGAAGGAGAAAGAGAGATTATGGCTAGAGGGAGGGAGGGAGGAAAGAGAGAGAAAGAAAGAAAGAAAAAGAAGGAAGAACGGAAGGAAGTCATTTCTTCCTTTCTGTCATTTCTCTGTTTGGTATTGCTGATTGCTATAGTAAGAACTGTGTATTCGATGCTGGTTTATGTATTTCTAAGCTTTACAAGTAAGGCTTGTAGTATTGTCAATGTATTGAGAGTTGTTGACTGATTTGACTGTGTATGACTGGACTGTTTAACTTGACTATGATATTTGCTAAAGTAAATACCATTTTATATATTTTAATGTATCTGGTTTGTATGACTGAACTATTTCTCATATCTCCGGACTATCTGCTTGTTATCTGCTGGGATTCCATGATTCCTTTGCGCGTGTGCATCCTTGATAACTCAGGGATCACTCTCCATACTCCTTAACACAACGCATACAAGAACGTGTAACCCCTTGGGAAAGGAACAATGTAGGTTTTAATTAACTGGTAAATGCCACCCATGTGAAGTAGATTTGGGGAAACATTAGAAAATGATGTACAAATGTCAGCCTTCCATCATCCAGTAGAAAAAGGAGGAGGGGGAGAGGAGGAGGAGAGGAGGAGAAGGAGGAAGAAGAGGAGGAGAAGGAAGAGGAGAAGGAGGAAGAAGAGAGAGGGGAAGGAACAGGAGGAGGAGGAAGAGGAGAAATAGGGGGAGAAAGAGGAGGAGGAGGAAGAGAAGAGGGGAAGAAGAGGAGGAGGAGGAAGAGGAGGAGGAGGTAGAGGAGAAAGAGGGGGAGGAAGAGGAGGAGGAAGAAGAGAAGAGGAGAAGAAGAAGAGGAGGAGGAGGTAGAGGAGAAAGAGGGAGAGGAAGAGGAGGAGGAGGAGGAAGAGAAGAGGAGAAGAAGAAGATGAGGAGGAGGAAGAGGAGGAAGAGGAGGAGGAAGACGAGGAAGAAGAGAAGAGGAGAAGAAGGAGAAGGAGGAGGAGGAAAAGGAGAAAGTGGAGGAGGAGGAAGAGGAAGAGGAGAAAGAGCGGGGGGGAGGAGAAAGAGAAGGGGGGAAGGAGAAAGAGAAGGGGGGAAGAAGAATGGGAGGAGGAAGAGGAGAAGAAGAGAAGAGGAGAAGAAGAAGAGGAGGAGGAGGTAGAGGAGAAAGAGGGGGAGGAAGAGGAGGAGGAGGAGGAAGAGAAGAGGAGAAGAAGATGAGGAGGAAGATGAGGAAGAAGAAGGAGAAGGAGGAGGAGGAAGAGGAGAAAGTGGAGGAGTAGGAAGAGGAAGAGGAGAAAGAGCAGGGGGAGGAGGAGAAAGAGGAGGGGGGAAGAAGAATGGGAGGAGGAGGAGAAAGAGTGAGAGGAGGAGGAGGAGAAGAGGAAGTGAAGCGGAGAAGAAGAAAAGGAGGAGAGAAGGAGGAAGAAAAAAAGAAGAGGAGGAGGAGGAAGAAGAGAAGAAGAGGAGGAGGAGAAAAAAATAAGACATTGGTGATTCCCTCACCTCTTTGAAAATTCCTTTACAGGCACTCAAGAAACAGCAACACATTTCCGAACCTTCAAAACCCACTGAAAAGCTTTTGACATTCATTGTGCCAAGCTCGAAAAAGCCTACTGGGTCTTCATTAAAAATTGTAGGCTTTTTTTTTTTTAAAGAAAAAAACCACACATAGATTTGGGATGGTTTTATTAATTGTCTTGGCTTCGGGCAGTTGAATTAAGGAGTGCCCACTTTCAAATTAGGATGTCTAGGGAAACAAGGAGATAGGAAGCAGTAGGAAATATAAGCCTAAAATAACCAATACCAGTAAATGCAGAAGGTGGGGGAAATTTTTTTTTTTGGGGGGGGGGGGAAGGTAAGAAAATTGGAACATGGCTGTCATATTCTGCTCCAGGAAATAGTATCTCCTAATTTTAAGAAAACCACAGTTTTTCCTGAAGTTTCCTTTCACAGGCCAAAAATTGAAATGGGACCAACCTATGTTTTGTGAGTTCCTTGGTGCACTGCGAGTGTCTTGTAGACATTTCATTACCAAACCAGGTGACATCATTAGGGTTAGCTCTTCCTAACTTTGTACAGTTCTGGTCACTGCACCACAAGAAGGATCTGTTCTGGGTCCTATTCTTTTTAATATGTTTGTGAGTGACATAGGGGAAGGTTTGGTAGGGAAGGTTTGCCTATTTGCCGATGACTCTAAAGTGTGCAATAGGGTTGATATTCCGGGAGGCGTCTGTAATATGGCAAACGATTTAGCTTTACTAGATAAATGGTCAAAGCAATGGAAACTGCAGTTTAATGTTTCCAAATGTAAAATAATGCACTTGGGGAAAAAGGAATCCTCAATCTGAGTATTGCATTGGCAGTTCTGTGTTAGCAAAAACTTCAGAAGAAAAGGATTTAGGGGTAGTGATTTCTGACAGTCTCAAAATGGGTGAACAGTGCAGTCAGGCAGTAGGGAAAGCAAGTAGGATGCTTGGCTGCATAGCTAGAGGTATGACAAGCAGGAAGAGGGAGATTATGATCCCGCTACGTAGAGTGCTGGTGAGACCCCATTTGGAAGACCGTGCTCAGTTCTGGAGACCTCACCTACAAAAAGATATTGACAAAATTGAACGGGTCCAAAGACGGGCTACAAGAATGGTGGAAGGTCTTAAGCATAAAACGTATCAGGAAAGACTTAATGAACTCAATCTGTATAGTCTGAAGGACAGAAGGAAAAGGGGGGACATGATCGAAACATTTAAATATGTTCAAGCGTTAAATAAGGTCCAGGAGGGAAGTGTTTTTAATAGGAAAGTGAACACAAGAACAAGGGGACACAATCATATTTCACTAATTTCTCTAGCTGCTTCTCCTCAATTCTGCTGTCCTCTGGGATTGCGATGTCGATGATCCATACTTTCTTTTTCTCCACAATCAGGATGTCTGGTGTGTTACGTTTCAAAATTCGGTCAGTCTGAAGTTGGAAGTGCCACAGTAGTTCTGCTTGCTCATTTTCGACCACTTTTTCGGGCTTATGATCCCACCAGTTCTTTGCCCCTGGTACATGGTACTTCTGGCACAAGTTCCAGTGGATCATCTGTGCCACAGCATCGTGTTTATTCTTGTAGTCAGTCTGTGCGATCTTTTTGTAGCAGTTGAATATTGTTGTTGTTGTTGTTGTTGTTGTTGTTCTTGTTATTATGTCCACGGGTCTTAAAGTTGCTGAGGTTGCCCAAGAAAAAGCCAAGTCGCCCAGATCTTTCATTGTCTTCCCAAAGGCACCACACGCTAATCAAAGCGTGAATATCTTGCCTCTTGCTTTGTATGATGGATCACGCCTCCCTCTTCATTTAGCAAGAGCTGTTTTTAATTCCAGTTAGGAAATTGATTATTCACACTTCTTTCGGCTGTTCTTTTGGAAAAAAAAGAAGACGAAGGCGAAAACAAAGAACCCAAACAGCCTAAGATGAATCATAAATAACATGAATGGAGCCTCGAGACAGTAATCCGGAACGGGCATCACTTTTTTTCTCTCTTGGATCGATACGGGTGGTGTAAATTGCCGTAAAGGAGTTTAGAGTCATTCGGGGTCCTCCACCAACACGATTTGCAGTGAGACGAGAGCACGGCTACACATCCCGGTGCATAATGCAGCCAGCCAAAACATCAAGATGAGTTTAATGGCTTGATTCATGTTTGTAATTGGTTTTTCCACGCCTTGGCTGCCGGTGGGTTGATTATTGTTTATCACAGGGCTGGAGCTTTTGAGCTGAAAAACCGTGGCGCCCTAATCTGATCAGCCGAGTTGGCTCTTCTTAAACGCCGGTCTCCTCCTACGTGCCTTCACCACGGTTCTGCTGGGCAAGAGGACACCACGGTCCAAAACTTAGGAAGCCATCGAAAGGGGAACTGGGCAAATTGTGCCCCCTACTAAGCAGGAAGTGTGCCATTATGAAAAGAGGCATACACACCACATACACACGAGGGAATGGGTGGAGGGATAGAGGGATAGATAGATAGATAGATAGATAGATAGATAGATAGATAGATAGATAGATAGATAGATAGATAGATAGATGATAGACAGACAGACAGATGAATAGACTGAAGGACAGATAGATGAATGGATGGATGGATGGACAGGAAGAGATAAAGCAAGATAATGGATGGATGGATGGATGGGAAGAGATAAAGACAGAGAGAAGGGATGGATGGATGGATGGATGGATGGACGGACGGACAGACAGTGGATGGTTGTCCACAGAGGTTCTCAGTCATCCAGTTCCTGGTTGTCCCAAAGGGGCTTTTTCAAGAGGCAACTGGACTTCCTGGTTTTTCTTTGAAGATGTTTCGTTTTATATCCAGGAAAGATGGATAGATATTGGTTGGATGGATGGATGGATAGATGGATGGATGGATGGATGGACAGACGGAAAACAAGGCTGGCTATGGAATTCTGGGAGGTGAAGTCTTTAAGTTGCTATGGTTGAGAAATACTAACACTAAGTGACTCCTAAGGGGCTGGAAAGGATGCTGCCAAACCACAGGATAAGGAGAGAGGGGCAACCCACAGTAAACAGGGCAAGAGCTCTTTTCCTAACAGTTTGGCAGAACATCTGCCTGCTGGCAAGAAGAAATTTCTACAACTCTGGGGTCTTTCTGTCTGCCCACCCCCCAGTCCTTCCTTCCCTGTTGTACTCCTGCCTGGCCCGGCTCTTCAGAGATACGCTGACTGCCTTCTTCCCCCCTGTCAATCACACCTCCGTGAAGCCTGCCAGGCTGATGCTTTCATGCAGAATTAAAGTCTGGCTAATCAATGTTTTCTGATGGGGGGGAGGTTGAGAGACAACTGTAAAAGATGGACGGTTGAGCCAGAGTGAGAAGGAAGCTAAATGTGTTTGAATTATGGATCGGGAGCCGGTTACCAAGACTCCTGCACAGCCGCGAATGGAGGACTAATCAATCCATTTCTCTTCCTCCGGGCGCTAATCAGAGAGCAGATCCTCACGGAGGAGGCGAGGGAGTGATTGACGCGAGCAAAGCCAAGGATGAAGGCCATGGGAAGGAGAAGATGAATGAAGAGGCTCTGGAACAGCCCGTCCGATGTCCTTGGACGAGTGATGGAGCATCAGCAGCGGGGAAACGTCAGACAATCCCCAGCCGACCCCAGCCAGAGGGGTCTGCACAGACTTATTAATGGATGATGGATTGTGGCCTTGCTCTGCTCCTTCCTCCCAGCGGAGGGGCTGTTGATCCCAAGTCTCCTGGCTCTTGAAGGAGGCCCCCTAGTGGCCCAGAGGTGGCAGCGCATTACTGAAAACTGACTGCCTGCTGCCTGTAGTTCGACTCTGCCTGCTGCCTGACTTAAGGTTGACTCAGCCTTGCATCCTTCCAAGGTCAGTCAGATGAGGACCCAGATTGTTGGTCGGTGGGCAAGAGGTGGACCCTGTAAAACTGCTTAGAGATGGGCTTTATTTCTCCCTGCCTCCTTCATTCCTCATTCCTCTCTTTCTCCTTCTTTCCCTTCTCATCTTCCTTCCTTCCTTCCTCCCCCTCATCTATTTCTTTCTCCCTGCCTCCTTCATTCTTCATTTCTCTTTCTCCTTCTTTCCCTTCTCATCTTCCTTCCTTCCTTCCTCCCCCTCAAATATTTCTTTCTCCCTGCCTCCTTCATTCTTCATTTCTCTTTCTCCTTCTTTCTCCTTCTCATCTTCCTTCCTTCCTTCCTTCCCCTCTCATCTATTTCTTTCTCCCTGCCTCCTTCATTCTTCATTTCTCTTTCTCCTTCTTTCCCTTCTCATCTTCCTTCCTTCCTTCCTTCCTTCCTTCCCCTCTCATCTATTTCTTTCTCCGTGACTCCTTCATTCCTCATTTCTCTTTCTCCTTTCTTCCTCCCTCCCTCCCTTTCTTCCTCCCTTCAGTACTTACTTACTTACTTATAATTAAACAAGTGATATTTTCCACAATGCAGAATGAAAGGTTTGTTAACTCAACTCCATTTGCTCCCTCTGGCCCAAACAAAGCACAGACAGAGAAAGAAAGAAAGAACGAAAGAAAGGAAGGAAGGAAGGAAGGAAGAAAAGGAGGGAAGAAAGGAAGGAAGAAAGGAAGGAAGAAAAGAAAGAAAGGAAGGAACGAAGGAACGAATGAAGAAAAGAAAGAAAGAAAGAAAGAAGAGAAACCCAACATCTCCCCCCCTCCCCACTTCTAAATCACAGCACCAATCTATCCACACAAAGTAACTCCAAATGGGGATGTCTTGTTAGAGCAAAGCCACTGTCTTAGAAGCCTGTTTTCAATCATTGGGTCCTCCTGCTGAGATTGGGCGCCTTTAATAAGAAGGAAATTCCTTTCTAATGACATCGGGATGAGTGCAGGAGGGTGCTGAAGGAGAAAATAATAAAAAAAAGAAAGCTGTGGTGCCAGAGCGACAAAAGGACAGGTGAAAAATTCCCATTAATTTTTTTTTTCTGGTATAGAATTCTGCTTTTGATCATCTTTCTTTGATGAAGCAGGAGGTGAGAGCAGCCAAAGGTCTCGCCTTCATCTCTTCCTATCTCTCAGAGACGTTCAAGGAGCAATTACCAAAACAAGCAAACAACAAAAAGGAAGGAAAAAAGAAAAAGAAGAGAAAGAAAAAGAGACAAAAAAAGAAAATGAAAATGAAAGAAAGAACCAAAGAATGAAAAAAGACAGACAGAAAGAAAGAAAGAAAGAAGGAAGGAATGAAGGAAGGAGGAAGGAAGGAAAGGAAAAAAAAGAAAGAAAAAGAGAGAAAGAAAGAAAGAAAGAAAGAAAGAAATTGAAAGAGTATATTGAAGTGGGAGGGAAGGAGACAGAGAGAGAGAGAGGGAAGGAAGGAAGGAAAAAGAGATTGAAAGAAATTGAAAGAGTATATTGAAGAGGGAGGGAGAGAGACAGAGAGACAGAGAAAGAGAGAATAGAAAGGAAGGAAGCAAGGAAAAGAGAGGGAGAGGGAGGGAAATGTGGATGGGTATGGAAATTCAAGTCAGTTAGGAGTACTGCACTGTGGAGCATTTAAAGATCTGGGATCATAACTCAGGAGGAGAGATGGACCTTTTAATACTTTTATTGGTTTATTTTTAATTCAATTCAATTTTTAATTTGTCTTATTTTACTTGTGGTCCTCAACTTGCAACACTACATTTAGTGATCATTCAAAGTTACAATGGCATTGAAAAAAAAAATGACATAACTGTTTTTTACACTAACAAGCCTTGAAGAAGGGAGGTCTCTCAGCAGTGTACAATAAAATGCACCCTATATAAAAAAATTAAAATTTTAGAAAGCAGTGCGGATGATTAAACCTGGCTTCTTTCGCTCCTATTATGGTCTCTGCCTCTCTTTGAACCCTTCCCCTTTCTACAGAAGACCTCGAAGGTCCCTTCTGGCTCTATTCTTTGATTGATTGATTGATTGATTGATTGATTGAACATTTCAATCAAGAGCCAGGGTGACGCAGTGGTTGGAGTGCAGCACTGCAGGCTACTTCAGCTAATTGCTAGCTGTAGTTCGGCAGTTCAAATCTCGCCACCAGCTCAAGGTTGACTCAGCCTTCCATCCTTCCGAGGTGGGTCAAAGGAGGACCCAGATTGTTGGGGGCAAGAGGCTGACTCTGTAAACTGCTTAGAGAGGGCTGTAAAAGCAATAAGAAGCGGTATATAAGTCTAAATGTTATTTCATGTGGTGCATTTCTGCACATTCTTCTAAGCAGGGGTGGAAAAGAAAGAATTGTACACCCCGTTGAAAAGAAACAGATGTACTTATTTTCGGAATGGGATATTTAGAGACAGACGGTACCAGGGATGTATTTTTTCTTCCTGCCTTTTTTCTTTCTCTCCGTCTTCCTGTCCCTTGGGCCTTCCCGAAAAAGATCTCGTCCGTTCCAAATATTTATATCTGCACAAAACAAAACAATAATCCCTGGCATTCATTTGCAGCTGTCAGTCGATAAAAGAATCCAGGTAGAACTGACTCCTGGGACTCGGTATGGATTCCCTGGGCTCTCCGACGAGCGTAACTCGAAACCGCCTCCCCCTGCTTCGGTTATCTGAGCCTCTCGTTCCCTGGCCCTGTCGATAATGATATTTATGTGTGCGTGAACACAACTGGTAAGCAACTTTTCCTTGCTGCTTTTGATGCCCCTGCAATTATTGATCCTGGGAAGGCAGAGTTGGTCGAAAAGGGTGTTATCCTGCACCAACTGGTCTTACTACCTGGTTACTCTTCCAAATGCTAGAAGAAGTGGAATTTTCAACACCACTGACAACACACTCACTCTCCAAAAAGACCTTGACTTTGTCTCAGATTGGTCTAACACCTGGCAACTTCAAATATCAACCAACAAATGCTCTACCCTCCACATTGGCAAAAAGAATCCAAACCACATTTATGAACTGAATAAACAAATTCTCGCAGCCAACCCACACTCAGTAAAAGACCTTGGAATACTAATATCAAAAGACCTAAGTGCTAAAGCCCACTGCAACACTGTCGCCAAAAAGGCTTCCAGAGTCGTTAACCTGATCCTACGTAGCTTCTGCTCTGGCAATCTCACACTACTGACTAGAGCCTACAAAACCTATGCCAGACCCATTCTCGAATACAGCTCATCTGTCTGGAACCCACACCACATCTCAGACATCAACACTCTCGAAAACGTCCAAAGATATTTCACCAGAAGAGCCCTTCACTCCTCCACTCGAAACAGAATACCCTACGAAAATAGACTAACTATCCTGGGTCTTGAAAGCTTAGAACTGCGGCGCCTAAAACACGATCTAAGTATTGCCCACAAGATCATATGCTGCAACGTCCTTCCGGTCAATGACTACTTCAGCTTCAACCGCAACAACACAAGAGCACACAACAGATTCAAACTTAATACAGTATTAACCGCTCCAAACTTGACTATAAAAAATATGACTTTAACAATCGAGTTGTGGAAGCGTGGAACTCATTACCGGACTCAATAGTGTCAACTCCCAACCCCCAACATTTCTCCCTTAGACTCTCCACGATTGACCTCTCCAGGTTCCTAAGAGGCCAGTAAGGGGCGTATATAAGTGCACTGATGTGCCTATCGTCCCCTGTCCAATTGCCTTTCCTTATATCATATATCATATATATTCTCTCTCTCTATATATATATATATATATATATATATATATATATATATATATTTGTTTTCGTAGATTTTCACGGGTACAGGTATGACGGTCTTGGTATATTCGGGTTTCTTCCCGTGTAGGATTTGGAAATTTCTGGCGACGTTTCGATGAGGTCTCACTCATCATCTTCAGGCTGGTGTTTCTGTCCTTTTTCTCAGGCGAAGACTGCGAGACCTGAGCTGCATTCCTTCTATAAATACTGGTGGCTGGGTGTGGTTTGATGGCTCAGTAATTGCCTGCTGTGTAGAAACTTCCTGGTGAGTCAGAGGGGTAACAATTGGGGTCGTTGATGTAGCTGAGGTATGCTGGTTAGTTAATGGTTGTAGATTAGGCGTGATGTCCTGTGTAGTTAGAACTTGTAGGCTGCTTGATTGCTTTACAATGTGTGTCCTGAGTCTGGTTTCTGTGGCTGGGATATGTTTGAGGGCTGGTTTCCAGATGTCTGGTAAGCGAGAGGTATCATCCCGCTTGTTCATATTTTGGGGATGTTTTTCTATCTCGATCGCTTCCAGACATCTGGAAACCAGCCCTCAAACATATCCCAGCCACAGAAACCAGACTCAGGACACACATTGTAAAGCAATCAAGCAGCCTACAAGTTCTAACTACACAGGACATCACGCCTAATCTACAACCATTAACTAACCAGCATACCTCAGCTACATCAACGACCCCAATTGTTACCCCTCTGACTCACCAGGAAGTTTCTACACAGCAGGCAATTACTGAGCCATCAAACCACACCCAGCCACCAGTATTTATAGAAGGAATGCAGCTCAGGTCTCGCAGTCTTCGCCTGAGAAAAAGGACAGAAACACCAGCCTGAAGATGATGAGTGAGACCTCATCGAAACGTCGCCAGAAATTTCCAAATCCTACACGGGAAGAAACCCGAATATACCAAGACCGTCATATATATATATATATATATGTTATATATATATCATATATATTCTCTCCCTATCTCTTATATCATATATATTCTCTCCCTCCCATCTACTTCTCTTCTTTTTTACTTTCTATCTTTATATATATTACTTAATGTCTATTCTCTTCCATATGTATTGTATATTGGACAAAGAATAAATAAAATAAAATAAATAATATTGATATTGACCAAAGAATTTGGAGAAAGAAGTTATGACTTTCCTTTGCAGTGATCGGTCTCATTCGAGACAATGATGAATCCGCATACAGACAGGAAGTTGAACAACTATCCTTGTGGTGTGACCAGAACAATCTAGAACTGAACACACTTAAAACTGTAGAAATGGTGCTAGACTTTAGGAGAAACCTTTCCACCCTTCCACCTCTCACAATACTAGACAACACAGTATTAACAGTAGAAACCTTTAAATTTTTAGGTTCTATCGTATCTCAAGACCTAAAATGGTCACCTAACATCAAAAACATCATCAAAAAAGCACAACGAAGAATGTTCTTTCTGCGCCAGCTCAGGAAGCTCAAACTGCCCAAGGAGCTGCTGATACAGTTCTACAGAGGAATCATTGAGTCTGTCATCTGCACCTCTATCACTGCCTGGTTTGGTGCTGCAACCCAACAAGACCAACACAGACTTCAGAGGAGAATCAGAACTGCAGAAAAAACAATTGCTGCCTCAAAGACCACTTGTATTAATTCAGTAGAACCAAACACACACCACAACACAACAACAACAGCAGCAGCAAAAAGGAACAAAAGAGCTTCTCACACCTACATATCTACAAATACGAATCGTATAACCAAAAGTATCAATCAGGAATAACTAAATCTTCTAATTGTAATCAAATACCTTTTTCTATTCGTAACCCCTGTTAAATTCACAATGTATATTATACATATTATATATTACTGTGAGGCCCCCAAGGGCATTGGTGCCTTTGCTAAGTGCATTTTGGTCCTGTCTCTCTTTCCCCCTTTTTCAAAATCTTTATAAAAAGAGGCATTTGCATCTATATATGGATTTCCACACTCCAGTCTCCATGGTTTCAAGGCTCAGAGTATTTCTGTGAGCAAACGAAGATTTAACTCTCTTTAAATCAGTTTTCTCCTCTTTTCCTTTTATTATTGTAAAACTTTCAAGGCTGGCTGTCACACCGGCTGACACCTTAAAAGGTTCAAGACCGAAGGTGATGCAAAACACGAATCACGACCTTTGTTTTATCCTGTACCTCGGCGTCTTGGCTAATTTTTTCTTTTTAATCCTCGCTGCCCTTTTCCAAGTTCATTTTTTTCTCCCTCCGGTCCATTCCGCCAGTGGTGGTTGTCGTATTTATTTGCACCGGCCGCCTCGGAATAATAGGAAAATGGGTTGGTGGATGGAAATATCAACAGGGGGGAGGGTGGCACTTTTGAACTTTGCAGAAATAGCACTGACGCTTAAGACTTATATACCAATTCACAGTATTTGACAGTTATAGAGTCCTAGTGAGGTTGGGTGGCATAGAAGTCAAAGTAAATGAATGAATGAATGAATGAATGAATGAATGAATGAATGAATGAATGAATGAATACAGGTGATAGACATAGATAGATAGATAGATAGATAGATAGATAGATAGATAGATAGATAGATAGATAGATAGGGATGGATGGATGGATGGATGGATGGATGGATGGATGGGCGGACGGACGGACGGATGGATAGATGAATTGATGGACAGACAGACAGACAGATAGATAAGATAGACAGACAGACAGATAATGGATGGATGGATGCATGCATGCATGATAGACAGATGAAAGATAGACAGATAATAGATGGGTGGGTGGGTGGGTGGATTATGGAAGATAGATAAATAGATGGATGGACGATAGAGGATGGATACATAAATGATACACAATAGATATGATCCATATGAGATATGGATAGGTAAAGTGATAGAGTGACAGATGAGTGATAGAAAGACAAAAATGGATGGAGATGATAGATAGATAGATGATAGATAGAAAGAAAGATAGATAGATAGATGATAGATAGATAGATAGATAGATAGATAGATAGATAGATAGATGATAGATACAAAGATAGATGATAGATAGATAGATAGATAGATAGATAGATAGATAGATAGATGATAGATAGATAGATGATAGATACAAAGATAGATGATAGATGATAAATAGATAGATAGATAGATAGATAGATCACTCATCACGTCCGCACTCTCATCACGTCAGCACCCACGTCACTCGCACTCTCTCACTCACTCACGTCACTCTCAGCACTCACTCACTGTCACTTCACCATTCACTTCACTCCTCATCACTCACCACTCAGACTCAGCTCACTATCAGATCAGTCTAGCTCACTCGACTCAGCTCACGCACTCACTCACCACGCACTCAGAAGCTCACGCACTCAGGACTAGATCGATAATCATGTATGGGTATACCCCTTTGCTGTACAATTGTCTTTTTCCTATTTTTTGTAAACCTGCCCAGACTTCTGCGGAGCAATGGCCCCCCAAGAAATCCAAACAATCAAATACATTCAATCAATCAGTCAACGGGTGTAGGATCTCTCCTGCCTGTGTTTCAGGTGTTACTTTTCCCCCTCTTTCTTTTTTTCTTTTTTAAATGCAAATATCACAAGACCAATATAAACTTTACACGGAGATGCACTGATGAATTGTGACAGCCCCTTAAATTGGATTACTGGGCTTTCCAGATGTGCCATCCAGAAGAATATTATGACGTCTGTGTCTCAGAGAATGCAGGCTAAGGCGGCTCAGCATAACTTACAACCAGAAACAGGACGGTCTCATCCACAGGAATGCACACACACACACAATGTGACAGGCCGGCTGCAAAAAAACAGACTAGAAGACCTCCCGTGCCCCTTGCCAATCTATGACTCTGAGTTCGAAGAGGCTCTTCCCAAGCAATGCAATTAAATTCTAATCCCGAACGCCATCACTCTGCTAAACAAATGTTGACTGACCCCTCGCATCCTGGACACAAACTGTTTCAACTCCTACACTCAAAACGTCGCTACAGAGCACTGCACACCAAGACAACTGGACACAAGAACAGTTTTTTTCCCCCAACGCCCTCACTCTGCTAAACAAATAACTCCCTCAACACTGTCAGACTTTTTACTAAATCTGCACTTCTATTTCTACTAATTTTTCTCATCATTCCTATCATCCTTTTCCTCCCACTTAGGACTGTATGGCAATAACTTAGATTAGATTATTGGATTTATATGCCGCCCCTCTCCGCAGACTCGGGGCAGCTCACAACAATGGTAAAAACAGTACATAGTAACAAATCTAATATTTAGCAATCTAAATTACAGTTTTAGGTTAAAAAGTCCCCCCCCCCCAAAAAGAAACCCCAATATATTAAAAACAAGCACACAATTGAATCATACACAAAAACTACATGGGCAAGGGGGAGATGTTTCAATTCCCCCATGCCTGACAGCAGAGGTGGGTTTTAAGGACTTTACGAAAGGCAAAGAGGGTGAGGGCAATCCTAATCTCTGGGGGAAGCTGGTTCCAGAGGGTCGGAGCCACCACAGAGAAGGCTCTTCCCCTGGGTCCCATCAGATGACATTGTTTAGTCGACGGGACCCAGAGAAGGCCAACTCTGTGGGACCTAACCGGTCGCTGGGATTCGTGTGTCAGAAGGCGGTCCCGCAGATATCCTGGTCCGATGCCATGTAGGGCTTTATAGGCTTGTAACTTGTTGCTTGTATCCTAAGATTTTTGTTAATATTTTTTTCTCCATTGCTTAGTTGACCCCTATGACAATCATGAAGTGTTTTTTACCTCATGATTCTTGACAAATGTATCTTTTTCTTTTATGTACGCTGAGAGCATCTGCACCAAGACAAATTCCTTGTGTGTTCAATCCCACTTGACCAATAAAATTCTATTCTATTCTATTTTTAAATTTTATTTATTAGATTTTTTTGCCGCATTTTCCTCAGACTCCTTGAGTTTTGCCAAGTTTTGGGGGGGGGCATTCAAAGCTACCTGTGAGAACATGAGAAAAACTGTAAACACAGACAGACACATTTTATTGCTTTTCAAGTAAGACGGTGAATATATATATAAAACACATCTTCCTCCTCCTTTTCCCCCCACAACAACCCTGTGAGGTGGGTTGGGCTGAGAGAAAAGCACTAGCTCAAAGTCACCCAATTGGTTTTTGTGTCTAAGGCGGGACTAGAACTCACCGTCTCCTGGTGATTGGCCCAAAGTCACCCAGCTGACTTTCATGCTTAAGGCGGGACTAGAACTCACCGTCTCCTGGTGATTGGCCCAAAGTCACCCAGCTGACTTTCATGTTTAAGGCGGGACTAGAACTCACCGTCTCCTGGTGATTGGCCCAAAGTCACCCAGCTGACTTTCATGCTTAAGGCGGGACTAGAACTCACCGTCTCCTGGTGATTGGCCCAAAGTCACCCAGCTGACTTTCATGCTTAAGGCGGGACTAGAACTCACCGTCTCCTGGTGATTGGCCCAAAGTCACCCAGCTAGCTTTCATGCCTAAGGCGGGACTAGAACTCTCAGTCTCCTGGTCATTGGTCTAAAGCCACCGAGTCAGATTTCATGCCTAAAGTGGGACTAGAACTCACAGTCTCCTGGTGATTGGCCCAAAGTCACCCAGCTGACTTTCATGCTTAAGGTGGGACTAGAATTCACCATCTCCTCTTGATTGGCCCAAAGTCACCCAGCTGACTTTCATGCTTAAGGCGGGACAAGAAACTCACCATATCCTGGTGATTGGTTCGTGTGCCAAAAGGGTGTGTATGTGTGTGCTAGCATGCAGGCAACATGTCCACACCCATTCCCTCCCCATGCATGTGCAATCCCCCCCCCCTGTGCTGCCCTTGCATATGAGCACAATCCTGCCTCCCATTCCTGTGCATAGGCCTCACTGAAGCCTGGGATGGTGGAAAAACAGCGAAACAGGCAAACCGGAAGTCCGTTTTTCCGAACATCCAGTTTGGCTGTTTTTCACCTCAGGAAACCTTCCCTGAAGCCTCTGGAGAGCAAAGTTTCCGGTCACAATTCAAAGTGTTGGTTATGACCTATAAAGCCCTTCATGGCACCGGACCAGACTATCTCCGGGACCGCCTTCTGCTGCACGAATCCCAGCGATCAGTTAGGTCCCACAGAGTGGGTCTTCTCCGGGTCCCGTCAACTAGACAATGTCGCTTGGCGGGACCCAGGGGAAGAGCCTTCTCTGTGGCGACCCCGGCCCTCTGGAACCAACTCCCCCCAGTGATTAGAATTGCCCCCACCCTCCTTGCCTTTCGTAAGCTACTTAAAACCCACCTCTGCCGCCAGGCATGGGGGAATTGAGATACTCTTTCCCCCTAGGCCTTTACAATTTTATGCATGGTATGTCTGTATGTATGTTTGGTTTTTATTATAATGGGTTTTTAACTGATTTTAGTATTGGATTATTGTTATATGCTGTTTTACTACTGTTGTTAGGTGCCCCTAATGTACGGAGAGGGGCGGCATACAAACCCAATCAAATCAAATCAAATCAAAATGGTATTTCCGAAGGCTGAAAATCCACTGGCTAGTGCGCACATATGTGCTGGAACTGACATAGGGCAACAACTCGCGTGCCATAAATTGGCCAACCCAGCTATAGAGTCTCCTGCCTTGAGCAGGGGGTTGGACTAGAAGACCTTTAAAGGGCCCTCCCAACTCTACTACTCTGCTACTCTGTTCTTACCTCTCCACAGCGCCCACTCAACCCTACGTAAAGAAATCACCGCTTTGCTTACACCGTTGAAATTAATATAACTTCGGCCTGATGGGGATTTGTGATTCACCGATTTTTTTATTTCCCTTTCAACTCCGATATGCTAATTTTGATTGGACTTTGGATGAAGTCAGTGGGGATCAAAGCCGGGAGGAATTTGTCCTTTTGTGCCGTGGTTTTTTTTCCCTTTTCTTTCCGGGGAGAGAGAGAGAGAGCCGCAAGCGAGAGGCAGGGAACAGAAGGGGGGGGGGGGGGGGGCACAGAGATTAGTAGAGTTAAGCCAAAACTCTTATCATAATTGGGGCCCGAATCTCCTTTTTTAACAATAGAGACAGAATGTCACCTAGCATGAATCGAAGAATCCCAGAGTAATTGGGTTGAAGAAAAGAAAATGCCATCAAATCCTCGGCTCAGTTCTGGCGAGGAAGATCACAAGGCAAAACACAACTCTGGGCTCCGGCTAAATTCTGCTTTTTTGCATTTTAGCAATAATCCCTGGATAGGGAGGCTGTCCAGTCGGTCACTCGTGCCCTGGTCATCTCCTGTTGACTTACAACCATTTGTATAGTGAATATTCAAAGTTACGACAGCAATGAGAAAAATGTGACTTCTGACTTCGGTAGATTACGTTTCATATGAGGGATATAATATTGATTTGAGTATTGTCCACGGGATCATATGCTGCACCGTCTTACCAGTCAATGACTACTTCAGCTTCAACCACAATAACACAAGAGCACGCAACAGATTCAAACGTAATACGAACCGCTCCAAACTTGACTGTAAAAAATATGATTTCAACATTCGAGTTATCGAAGCGTGGAACTCATTACCAGACTCAATTGTGACAACCCCTAACCCCCAACACTTCTCCCTTAGACTCTCCACGATTGACCTCTCCAGGTTCCTAAGAGGCCAGTAAGGGGCGTACATAAATGCACTGGTGTGCCTTTCGTCCCCTGTCCAATTGTCTTTCCTCTCTTTCACCTATCATATATATTCTCTTCCTTTCATATATCCTCTCCTCTAAGTTCACTTTCACCCTCTTTTATATTATCACATGTCTATCTTTCTTCTTATGTATCTGTGTATTGGACGAACGAATGAATGAATGAATGAATGAATGAATGAATGAATAAATAAATAAATAAATGTTGCTTATGTTCAGTGTAAATTTGGATATAATGTTGGTTATATTGGTAATTTATTTATTGATTGATCGATCGATCGATCGATTGATTGGATTTCTATGTCGCCCCTCTCTTAGGACTCGGAGCGGTTCACAACATATAAAATATACAATATATAATGTGATCCAATTAACTAATTAAAAATCTCCCCCCCAAACCATAAAAACAACAACAACATGATGATGTTGTTATGATGTTAGTTATGTCAGTTACAATGTTGGTTATGATAGCATTTTGTCTTCGGTCTGACAATTGTTTACTATGTTGGTTAATGATGTTGGTTATGATGATGGTTATGTTTCATATAAAGTTCAATATAGTGTTGGTTATGTTGTTTATCCTGTTGGTTATGTTCAGTATAAAGTTGGATATAATATTGGTTACGTTAGTTATGATGTTGGATATGTTAGTTGTAAATTTGATTATGATATTGGTTACTGTGTTGGTTATGAAATTGGTTATGAAGCCGATTACGATGTTGGCTATGCTTTATTTAGACATGGAAATTCTGACCCCACTTGTGGTTGTAGTAGGTCAATGAAAAAAAGACTTCTGGCCATTTTTCAGGTTTATGACTGTTGCGACATCCTCATATGGATAGGTGATCAACATCTGGATGTTTGGCAATCGGTTGGTATTTATGATGGTTGTTATGTCCATTTTCTGGTGATTTATTTATCTATCTATCTATCTATCTATCTATCTATCTATCTATCTATCATTCATTCATTCATTCATTCATTTGATTTTTTATGCCGCCCTTCTCCTTAGACTCAGGGCTGCTTACAACATGTTAGCAATATCACTTTTTAACAGAGCCAGCCTATTGCCCCCACAATCCAGGTCCTCATTTTATCCATTTCAGAAGGATGGAAGGCTGAGTCAACCTTGAGCCGGTGATGAGATTTGAACCGCTGACCTTCAGATCTACAGTCAGCTTCAGTGGCCAGATTCGCTTAACAACTGTGTGACCACATGAACAACTACAGTAATTCATCTAGCAACTATGGCAAGAAAGCTGACTTAAAACGTCTCACTTAGCAACGGAATTGTTGGGCTCAATTGAGGTTGAAAAGCGAGGACTTTCTGAATTGCAACAGGCTCTGCTTGGGGCTGCCCTCGAAAACTATCCTCTCCTTAGACTCAGGGCTGCTTACAACATGTTAGCAATAGCACTTTTTAATAGAGCCAGCCTATTGCCCCCACAATCCGGGTCCTCATTTGACCCATGTACATGTATCACATGTTGCTCTGCATATAACGTGTGATGCACTGCAGTTCAGAATGGCTGGCTGGAGGTGACCCATTTCTGATACGCTCGATCAAGTATCACCTTAGGAAGCAGCAAAAGTTATAATTACTAAGCAGAGAGTGAGTTAGTCCTTGTAATATAGACACAAGCAATTATATCTGATATTAATTGCTAGGTACCAGACGTCAAGTGTCAAACCCAATTATGAATGCTCTATTTTTTCTTCCTACAGCAGCAATTCAAGCTTTAGCAATAATACAGGTTTCAAAAGCCCACTATTGTTCATCCTCAAGTTACAACTAGTGTTGGGAGAACCCAACTTGCACAGTTCGGGTTCGTACCGAACTTTGCAGTGTTCGGCATACCGAACCCAATTTTTTATAAAAAAATCGTGTTCCGGTTCAGCATTTGTGCCAAGCACCGCGAAGCACCGCCGCCCGGCTGTCATCTGCTGAGAAGAAGAGGAGCCGGGCGCTGGTGGCGGCGGAGGAAGGAAAACACCGGGGAGCTGTCGGCCAGTCGGGAGGCACAAAAGGAGCATGAAAAATGGTACAATGGGCCTACTGGAAGTCCAGAGGCCTCAATGAGATCTACGTACATTCACGGGATGGGGGAGGCAGCACAAGGGAGTGCGCACATGTACAGGGGGAGGCCTTTCAGCACTTGATTTATTATTTATTTATTTATTTATTTATTATTTGGATTTGTATGCCGCCCCTCTACGAAAACTCGGGGCGGCTCACAACAAGTGAAAAGACAATCCAATACATAATCCAATTTAATTAAAATATTATAAATTTAAGAAAAACCCCTATACTAACATACACACACACAAGCATACCATATATAAATTCAACGTGCCCAGGGGAAGATGTTTAGTTTCCCCATGCCTGACGGCAAAGGTGGGTTTTGAGGAGTTTACGGAAGGCAGGAAGAGTAGGGGCAGTTCTGATCTCCGGGGGGAGTTGGTTCCAGAGAGTCGGTGCCACCACAGAGAAGGCTCTCCCCCTGATTAATGGCTGTCCAACCTCTTCTTATAAACTTCCAGTGTTGAAGCACCCACAACTTCTGGTGGCGGACAGTTCCGGTGGTTAATTGTTCTAACTGTCAGGAAATTTCCCTGTCGTTCTAGGTTGCTTCTCTCCCTGATGAGTTTCCTGGGTCGCCTGCGTTGCCTTCTCTGTGGCGGCCCCGGCCCTCTGGAATCAACTCCCCCCAGGGATTAGGACTGCCCCCACCCTCCTTGTCTTTCGAAAGCTTCTGAAGACCCACCTTTGTCACCAGGCATGGGGAAACTGACATACCCCTAGCTATTATGGTTTATGTATGGTCTGTTAGGTTGTGTGATTCTTTTCTGTTTCTAATGGTTTTAAACTGTTTTAACATTAGATTTCTACATGGTGTATTGTTGTTGTGAGCCGCTCCGAGTCCTCAGAGAGGGGTAGCATACAAATCTAATAAATTATTATTATTATTATTATTATTATTATTATTATTATTATTATTATTATTATTGAAACATAGAAACATAGAAGTCTGACGGCAGAAAAAGACCTCATGGTCCATCTAGTCTGCCCTTATACTATGTCCTGTATTTTATCTTAGGATGGATCTATGTTTCTCCCAGGCATGTTTACATTCAGTGACTGAGGATTGACCAACCACGTCTGTTGGAAGTTTGTTCCAAGCATCTACTACTCTTTCAGTAAAATAATATTTTCTCATGTTGCTTCTGATCTTTCCCCTAACTAACTTCAGATTGTGTCCCCTTGTTCTTGTGTTCACTTTCCTATTAAAAACACTTCCCTCCTGAACCTTATTCAACCCTTGAACATATTTAAATGTTTCGATCATGTCCCCCCTTTTCCTTCTGTCATTATTATTATTATTATTATTACTATTATTATTATTATTATTATTATTATTATTATTATTATTAATTCACCCCGCAGATCAAAAAAGCACCACACGGCCTTATTATCCAGAAATCTAATCTGCCCATCGCATTCCAAGTCCCTTTGGTCCGGTGGATTTCTTTCAACTTCACCGCTTCACCCCCCTGAGACTGGCAAATCAGCCAACACAATACCCACAAAATGTGCTAGGGAGATGCCAGCTCATGCCTGCAACCCCAGTTAGAGACTGGGGGGATCCAGAGCTAAGCAAAGCTGGATCTGCTCAACCTTTCACACCTACCGAGCTCTAATTAACCAAACGCTAATTGCAACCCCAAACCCAGTTCCAGCTGCTTGCTTCAAGATTTCAACCGTGTCTCTTTTTCCATTGTAGCCCGAGGATATTTGGATTATGGATGGTGGGTGGGTATAAATAAAGGTTGTGTATAAGTGCACCAATGTGCCTTCCGTCCCCTGTCCTAATGTTTCTTTATATTTTTTTTTACTAGTATCATATATAGGAATATTATTATATCTAATATTTTCCCCCTTTTTTTCTCTTTTTACTAGTATCATGTAGTGCAGTATTTCCCAACCTTGGCAACTGGAAGATATCTGGACTTCAACTCCCAGAATTCCCCAGCCAGCATTCTTCAATTTGCCAAGGTTGGGAAACACTGATGTAGTGTATCAATGTAGTATCACTGAGTCTGTCATCTGCACCTCTATCACTGTCTGGTTTGGTGCTGCGACCCAACAAGACTGACACACACTTCAGAGGAGAATCAGAACTGCAGAAAAAACAATTGCTGCCAACCTGCCTTCCATTGAGGACCTGGATACTGCACGAGTCAAAAAGAGGGCGGGGAAAATATTGACTGACCCCTCGCATCCTGGACACAAACTGTTTCAACTCCTACCCTCAAAACGCCGCTACAGAGCACTGCGCACCAAGACAACTGGACACAAGGACAGTTTTTTCCCCGAATGCCCTCACTCTGCTAAACAAATAATTCCCTCAACACTGTCAGATGTTTTACTAAATCTGCACTTCTATTCTACTAGTTTTTCTCATCATTCCTATCATCCTTTTCCTCCCACTTAGGACTGTATGACTGTAACTTGTTGCCTGTATCCTAAGATTTTTATCAATATTGATTGTTTCTTCATTGCTTATTTGACCCCTATGACAATCATTAAGTGTTGTATCACATGATTCTTGACAAATGTATATTTTATTTTATGTACGTTGAGAGCATATGCACCAAGACAAATTCCTTGTGTGTCCAATCACACTTTGCCAATAAAATTCTATCCTATCCTATCCTGTCCTATTCTATTCTATGTATATCAATATTATTATATCTTCACATACCTCCAATATGTACTTGACAAAACAAATAAATAAATACAATAATAAAATAAAGCCTCCATCGTGGGAAGAGACGAAATGGGAACGGCTACAAGAAACGGAGGGGACACGTTGCCTGGATTGACAAATAAATGCGTAATAATAATTAACCCAGGCCAATGTTAATGAAATATTAATTGCCCTGAATAATTGAAGACTTTTGTTTGGTGTTGTGTTTTTCCCTGACCCCATTGGCCGATTCGAAGACAGACAGCCGCAGATAGAGAAGAATTTGCTGTATTAAATCTCTTGCCAATTTCCAAGTAGGAAGGGAAGGAAGTCACTTGGACGAAATTATTGCAAGGCGCTATAGAAAGGCTAATCATATATATATATATATATATATATATATATTTGGACCATGGCATGTTTTAAGTAAATATGCCTGGAGTTAGATACCTAGACTGAAGGGGGGGGGGATCGCATGGAACTGACCTTGGTTGGGTTGAAAAACTAGGCCACCGGCAGGGACTTGGTTAACGGGTGCTTGAGTGGGAAGGCCACCCCTGCAGAGAAAAATGGCAGTGGGTTTTGTTCGAGAAATCAGCAGGGACTGGATTTGCAAGGTCGTTATCTTGTCGTGAATGTATGCACGCTTTGATTGTTTGGAAGTGGCCGGGAAAGTAATGAAGGTAAATAGTCAAAGAGTTAAGAGGGGAGTATTTTGGCATCTTCTAAATAGCAACTCCTAGATGTTAAGAGACCTGGCCAGAAGCATTGGAAATAATTGAAAGATGATATGGAGGGAGGGGGAAGGAAAGGAAAGAGGAAAGGAGGAAGGGAGGAAGGAAGGAAGGAAGGAAGGAAGGAGAAGAGAGGGAAGGGAAGGAAAGGAAAGGGGGAGGGAGGAGGAAGGAAGGAAGGAGAAAAAAGGGAAGGGAAGGGAGAGGGAGGGAGGAAAGAAGGAAGGAAGGAGAAAAGAGGGAAGGGAAGGGAAGGTAGCAACTGCGAAAGAGACCTCGGAGTTTTGGTGGATAATCAACTAAACATGAGCCAACAATGTGCAGCAGCAGCTAAAAAAGCCAACACAATCCTAAGCTGCATCAACAGGGGAATACACTCCAAGTCCAGGGAAGTCTTAATACCACTCTACTACGCCCTGGTCCGATCACACCTGGAGTACTGTATTCAGTTCTGGTCACCACACTTCAAAAGAGACATTGAAACTCTGGAGAAGGTGCAAAAAAGAGCAACCAAGATGATTAAGGGACTGGAAACCAAGACTTACAAAGAGAGACTGAGGGAACTGGGCATGGATAGCCTAGAGAAAAGGAGGGCCAGAGCGGACACGATAGCAGTCTACAAGTATACGAGGGGATGTCACAGAGAGGAGGGGATCACTTTATTCTTCAGGGCACCAGAGGGCCGGACGAGGAACAACGGCTGGAAGCTGGCCAAGGAAAGATTCAACATGGAGATAAGGAGGAACTTCCTGATGGTCAGAGCGATCAACCAATGGAACAACCTACCAGCGGACGTTGTGAACTCCAACGCTCTGGACATTTTAAGAGGAGATTGAACTGCCACTTGACTGGTGTACTGTAGGGTTCCTGCTTGGGTAGGGGGTCGAACTCGATGGCCTTCATGGTCCCTTTAAACTCTAACGATAGATAGATAGATAGATAGATAGATAGATAGATAGATAGATAGATAGATAGATAGATAGATAGATAGATAGATAGATAGATAAGACAATATGACAGGAACGATAGGCACAGTGGTGCACTTATGCACGCCCCTTATAGACCTCTTAGAAAGGGGGAGAGGTCAATAATAGGAAAGTGAACACAAGAACAAGGGGACACAATCTGAAGTTAGTTGGGGGAAAGATCAAAAGCAACATGAGAAAATATTATTTTACGAAAAGACTAGTAGATCCTTGGAACAAACTTCCAGCAGACGTGGTTGGTAAATCCACAGGAACTGAATTTAAACATGCCTGGGATAAACATAAATCCATCCTAAGATAAAATACAAAAAATAGTATAAGGGCAGACTAGATGGATCATGAGGTCTTTTTCTGCCACCAGTCTTCTATGTTTCTATGTTTCTAATTGTAGATAGTCTAAGATTAAAGGTTTTGGGGTTAGGAGTAGAAACCAGAGAATCAGGTAGTGCATTCCAGGCATTGATTACTCTGTTGCTGAAGTCGTATTTTTTGCAGTCAAGTTTGGAGCGGTTGACATTTAGTTTAAGTCGATTTCGTGCTCGCGTGTTGTTGCGGCTGAAGGTGAAGTAGTCGTTAACAGGTAGGACATTTTGGTATATGATTTTGTGAACTATGATTAAGTCGGAACGGAGACTGTGGGGTTGTAATTTGTCTAAGCCCATGTTTCCCAACCTTGGCAACTTGGAGATATCTGGACTTCAACTCCCAGAATTCCCCAGCCAGCATTCGCTGGCTGGGGAATTCTGGGAGTTGAAGTCCAAATATCTTCAAGTTGTCAAGGTTGGGAAACACGGGTCTAAACCAAGAATTTCAAGTCTGGCGGAGTCAGGTATTTTGTTGTGAGATGGCCCCATATGTATATGGCCCCATGCCATTTATAACTATATAGCTCCTCAACTTCCCACCGTTCAAAGTTTACAACAAAGTCAGGGACTCAGTTAACAACGGTTTGTGAGAAAGGCTGTAACTCCCTTAAGGAATCCAAGTGCAGATAATCCCACCTGCCTCGCTGCTAAATGCGCTTCCCGTTATTAGCTTTTCCAATGCCCTTGGCGAGCCTTGAATTTTGAAACTCCGGCGAACGGCATCCGATAATAATATCTTTGCACACAGAAAGACCCTCCAGGGGAAGGAGCAGACAGGAACGGAGCTTTGTTTAAGAAAGAAAGGGGAAGGAATCTGACATTCAAAAGACGTTGAAGACACATTATCAGCCGTTTTTCATATACAGGCGCTCTTGCGTGAAAGGTACCGCATTGTCGTTAAAAGTTTCTCCCGTGCAGGCCAATAATAAGATTGCCTTGCAGGAGATTATTCGGGGCAGATAAGTATTCAGTGATACACTGGGGTTTTGGCATAAGGGATTAATTGAGGTTTGCATTAGGCTGGCTGGTGCATTCTTTTTAGCATAAAACCATGGCATTTCTTAATTTGTAACCCACTTTTATTGGTTTTACAAATAACTTCAGGCGGCGAACATATCCAACACATCTTCCTCCTCCGATTTTCCCCATAACAACCCTGTGAGGTGGGGTGGGGTGGGAGAAAAGGACCAGCGCAGTCACCCAACTGCTTTTTGGGCCTAAGGCGAGACTAGAACTCACAGTCACCTGGGAATTGGTCCAAGGTCACCCAATCGCTTTCATGCCTCAGGTGGGACTAGAACTCATTGTCTCCTGGTAATTGGCTCAAATCGCAGGGGCAAAAAACACACTAGGATGCGTAAAGCTGCGTACCACTATTGGCGGTAATGGGAATCCACCCCTTAGATAGATAGATGGATGGGTGGGTGGGTGGATGGATGGATGGATGGATGGATGGATGGATGGATAGATAGATAGATAGATAGATAGATAGATAGATAGATAGATAGATAGATAGATAGATAGATAGATGTAGGTAGGTAGGTAGGTAGGTAGTTAGGTAGGTAGATAGATAGATAGATAGATAGATAGATAGATAGATAGATAGATGATAGATAGATAGATAGATAGATAGATAGATAGAATGATTAAAATATATTATATATATAAATGGCTGCCTGATGAAAGCAAATAAGCTCGAAATAGATCTATAGTAGTCTCCCTTCTTTTTCATTATCAGCAAAATATATATTACAGTTATAAATATGCATACACAGTGGTACCTCTACCTAAGAACACCTCTACTTAAGAACTTTTCTAGATAAGAACCGGGTGTTCAAGATTTTTTTTTGCCTCTATTTAAGAACCATTTTCTATTTAAGAACCTGAGCCCGTAAATATTTCCCAGTGAATTTGAGAGCCGCACAAAGCCCAGCCAGTTTCCTGCCATTCCCCCTTTAATCCTGGCCATCTCAGGCTTTTCTGGGCTGCCAGAGGAGCCTTTCGGTTGCGCTTAAGGAGGCTTTGGCAGTCCAGAGCGAACAATGCATTTTCTTTTCTCTGGGTACTTGGAGAGGGAATAGACCTCTGCCAGCATCCAGAGAAAAGAAATGTTCTCTTTGCTCTGGGCAGCCGAGGAGTCACCACAGCGAAGGAAAGGTGCCGGCTACAAAGCAAGTGAACGAGAGGAGAGGGGAGCCCTTCAGCATGGGAAGGAAGAGGAAGCAGGTAGCAGCAGCAGCAGCCAGTGTACGGGAGGCAGTGTACAGGAGGCAGCCTCGCGCCAGGTGTATAGGAGGCGCATGCTCCTCATCGCCGCCTCAAAGTCCCTATTTTTTTTAAGCCTAAAAGTTTTGGATTTTTTTGTTTCTCCTCATCTCACCTTCTTCCTTCAGCAGCGACTGTCCTCCTCCTCCTCTTCTTCCTCCTCCTCCTCCCACCCAAATTCCAAGCTTTTATTTCTTTCCTAATGGGTTTGCAGGCATTATTTGCTTTTACATTGATTCCTATGGGAAAAATTGCTTCTACTTAAAAACGTTTCTACTTAAGATTCTGGTCATGGAATGAATTAAGTTCTTAAGTAGAGGTAGCACTGTATGTTTTTTTATTTATTTTTATTTATTTATTCTTTGTCCAATATACAATACATATGAGAGAGAATATACATTAGGAATATATATATAAAGATAGGAAGTAAAAAGAAGGGAAGTGGATAGGAAGAGAATATATATAGAGGAGAGAATATATAAGATAAAAGAGGTAAGAAAAGAGAATTGGACAGGGGACGATAGGCACAACAGTGCACTTATATACGCCCCTTACTGGCCTCTGAGGAATCGGGAGAGGTCAATCGTGGAGAGTTTAATGGAGAAGTGTAGGGGATTGGGGGTTGACACTATTGAGTCCGGTAATGAGTTCCACGCTTCGACAACTCGATTGTTAAAGTCGTATTTTTTGCAGTCAAGTTTGGAGCGATTGATATTAAGTTTGAATCTATTGTGTGCTCTTGTGTTGTTGCTGTTGAAGCTGAAGTAGTCGTTGGCCGGAAGGACGTTGCAGCGTATGATCTTGTGGGCAATACTTAGATCGTGTTTTAGACGCCTTAGTTCTAGGCTTTCAAGGCCCAGGATGGTTAGTCTATTTTCGTAGGGTATTCTGTTTCGAGTGGAGGAGTGGAGGGCTCTTCTGGTGAAGTATCTTTGGACGTTTTCGAGAGTGTTGATGTCTGAGATGCGGTGTGGGTTCCAGGCAGATGAGCTGTATTCGAGAATGGGTCTGGCATAGGTTTTGTAGGCTCTTGTGAGTAGTGTGAGATTGCCGGAGCAAAAGCTGCGTAGGATCAGGTTAACAACTCTGGAGGCTTTTTTGGCGATATTGTTGCAGTGGGCTTTAGCACTTAGGTCATTTGAAATGAGTATTCCGAGGTCTTTTACTGAGTGTTGGTTGGTACTGAGGATTTGTTTATTCAGTTCATATATGTGGTTTGGATTCTTTTTGCCGATGTGGAGGGTAGAGCATTTGTTGGTTGATATTTGAAGTTGCCAGGTGTTGGACCAATCTGAAATGAAGTCAAGGTCTTTTTGAAGAGTGAGTGTGTTGTCGGTGGTGTTGAAGAGTTTCACATCGTCGGCAAAAAGTACACAGTTGCTTACGATATTATCGCAGAGGTCGTTGATGTATAGGATGAAAAGAGTAGGACCTAGTACGCTGCCTTGGGGAACGCCGCTTTTGACAGGGACAGGGGAGGAAATGGCGCTTCCGATTTTGACAACTTGTTGTCTGTTTGACAAGAATGCGGTAATCCAGTTGTGGAGGAGTCCTGAGATGCCATAGGATTTGAGTTTTAGGAGAAGTTTGTCGTGAACCACTGAGTCAAAGGCTTTGCAGAAGTCGATATAAATTGCATCGATGAATTTTCCTTGATCAAGGTGGGTAGTCCAGATGTTTTTGCAGTGGAGTAGTTGTAGGTTGCAGGATAGTTTCTTACGGAATCCAAATTGTTTTTTTGATAGTAGGTTGTTAGATTCTAAGTAGAGAGTGATTGAACGATTTATAATTGATTCCATGATTTTACAAGGTACACAGCATAGTGATATGGGTCTGTAGTTGTCAACTAGTGATGGGTCTCCTTTTTTGAAGATGGGGATGACTACTGCTTTTGACCACAGTTTGGGGAGAGTGCTGGTCATGAAGGAATTTTGGAAGATGATGCTTAGAGGTTCAGCTATGGCAGATGAGAGTTTTCTTAGGAAGTATGCACAAAGACCATCTGGACCGACAGATAGGGAAGGTTTGAGATCACGGATTGCGGATGTGTGTGTGTGTGTGTGTGTGTGTGTGTGTGTGTAATTCTGTTCCACTCGAAACAGAATACCCTACGAATCAAGACTTACAATCCTGGATCTTGAAACCTTAGAACTACGATCTAACTATTGCCAACATTATATGCTGCAACCTACTGCCTGTCAATGATTACTTCAGCTTCAACTGCAACAACACAAGAGCACACAACAGATTCAAGCTTAATATTAACCGTGCCAAACTTGACTGTAAAAAATGTGACTTTAGCAATAAAGTTGTCGAAGCGTGGAACTCACTACCGGACTCCGTAGTATCATCCCCTAACCCCCAACGCTTTACCCTTAGAGTATCCACGGTTGACCTCACCATGTTCCTAAGAGATCAGTAAGGGCCGTACATAAGTGCACCATAGTGCCTGCCATCCCCTGTCCTATATTCTCTCCTATATCTCCTATATCTTCTCTTCTATCTCTTTTATCTCATATATTATACTTTACTCCTATATTTTCTCTTCTGTACTCTCTTTGATACATTCTACTGGTGTATATCCTCTATAACCTTCATTGTGTATTATTGTGTATTGGACAGATAAATAAATAAATAAAATAAATAAAATAAATAAAATAAATAAAATAAATAAAATAAATAAAATAAATAAAATAAATAAAATAAATAAAATAAATAAAATAAATAAAATAAATAAAATAAATAAAATAAATAAAATAAATAAAATAAATAAAATAAATAAAATAAATAAAATAAATAAAATAAATAAAATAAATAAAATAAATAAAATAAATAAAATAAATAAAATAAATAAAATAAAATAAATAAATAAAATAAATAAAATAAATAAAATAAATAAAATAAATAAAATAAATAAAATAAATAAAATAAATAAAATAAATAAAATAAATAAAATAAATAAAATAAATAAAATAAATAAAATAAATAAAATAAATAAAATAAATAAAATAAATAAAATAAAATAAATAAATAAAATAAATAAATAAATAAATAAATAGGGTGCTGGCTTTACATTTCTTGAAAGAAAAAAATGACTATGAAACCCATCACCTGAGCCTTTCCTAGGACTTTGCCCCCAAAGACCATCTATGCTTCGTGCTCCGTTCAGAAAAGCGGGACTAAGAAAACAATCCATTCCTTTCAATTAAACCTGTCAAGTAATTAAAGCTGTTTTAGTTCATTAAAGACGGTAATTGATTAATCGATCAATTCATCAACACTTTTTTTAAAAAAAAAAATCACCGTATTTTAATGGACTTCCAGAGGATTCGTTCAATCGACCCTACGCGTCAGGGAGAAGGGACAGAAGATGACCTCCTGACCTCCCTCTTTTCATTCCCAAATTAGGGACAAGGGGTCTACAGAGAGGACCAAAAGGCAAAAATCACCAAACGGCATCTCACTTATTATGGCCATGTCATACAGGGAGATGCGCTGGAGAAATTACGTTTGGAAGACTTAGTGATCAAAGGAAAGCAGGCCGGCAAAGAACATGGTGGCTGGACGTCATCAAAGCTGACAGCAGTTGCAGGACAACGACTCAAAGAAATCGTGCCAAATGGAAAGACGTGGTGAGATCTGGACCAGACAATCGCCAAGAATTGATGGGACATGTCTGACTAAAGGGGCAACTATTACTACTGCTGCTGCTGCTGCTAATATGTACTACTACTATTGCTTTCTTCTTCAATGAAATGTCTGCAAGAGACCCACCAAGCTCAATCCTCTTCCTTCCCTTGCTTTTCTTCTTCCCTTCTTCCCTTCTCCTTCTGCACCCCACAAACCCCACTCCCTTCTAATACTGATGGTGTTACCTAGTTGGGCAGTGAAACGTCTGAAAGAAAGCTACCCAGCGCACAGCACACCAAGGATATCACAGCCCTCTTCTTCTTCTTCTTCTTCTTCTTCTTCTTCTTCTTCTTCTTCTTCTTCTTCTTTATTCTTTCTTCTTCTTCTTCTACTACTACTACTACTACTTCTCCTCCTTCTTCTTTTTTTCTTCTTCTTCTTTTTCTCCTCCTCCTCCTCTTCCTTCCTCTCCTTTTCTTTCTCCTCCTTTTCCTTCTGCTCCCATTCTTCCTCTCCTTCTCCTCCTCCTCCTGCTCCCCTTCTTCCTCTCCTTCTCCTTCCTCTCCTTTTCTTTCTCCTCCTTTTCCTTCTCCTCCCCTTCTTCTTTCTCTCCTTCTCCTCCTGCTCCCCTTCTTCCTCTCCTTCTCCTTCTTCTTCCTCTTCTTTTCTTTCTCCTCCTTCTCCTTCTTGTCCCATCCTCCTCCTTGTCCTTCTTCTTCTTCTCCTCCTCGTCCTCCTCCTCCTGCTAACCTGATAACCTTTGAGGACCTGTCTTCACCATCACGTCTACATCTCATTGCCATTGTTAGAGCACAATGGGCAAAACGGAATTCCATCTTTCCGAACTTCTGATTTGCCCGTTGTGCCCCTTTTTTGCACTCTGGGGCTTCAGGAAGCTTCCCTGATGCCTCCAGAGGGCAAAACGACCTTCCCCAAGGACAAAAAAAATCAGTTGGCTAGCGCACGCATACGCTCTGGAGCTGACATAGGGCAACGCTTGGCATGCCCTGCAATATGGTTCCCCATCACAAGTGCAGGAGCTCCTGCTTCAGCAGGGGGCTGGACTAGATGACCTACAAGGTCCCTTCCAACTCTAATAAATAAATAATGGCCGCCATTGTGACATTTTACCTGACTTACTCGGTTCTAACTCGCTCAGAAGGGATCCAAGACAATTTCCGAGCGCCGTGGTTTCCTTGTAGACCACAAACAGTGGTGCCATTTTTAAAGCTGCCAAATTTTGCTCGCATAATTAGGAGACAGATGGTAAAACATGAGATGCATTCTTCCAGGCAGATTATAAAAGCAAGCGACCCGACCTAGAAATCTTATCTGAATGTTGACGTTTCGGCTATTTTAACCTCTTTTTACAACTTTTTTTTTTGTTCTACACCTTGGCTTTCTGACCACAGAATGCAATTAAAAATATATATTTTGGATGGATGCACTGTATTGCGTATATTTAATGATCTAGGGAAGAGGGAGATTGTGATCCCCTTATATAGAGCGCTGGTGAGACCACATTTGGAGTACTGTGTTCAGTTCTGGAGACCTCACCTACAAAAAGATATTGACAAAATTGAACGGGTCCAAAGACGGGCTACAAGAATGGTGGAAGGTCTGAAGTATAAAACGTATCAGGAAAGACTTAATGAACTCAATCTGTATAGTCTGGAAGACAGAAGGAAAAGGGGGGACATGATCGAAACATTTAAATATGTTAAAGGGTTAAATAGGGTTCAGGAGGGAAGTGTTTTTAACAGGAAAGTGAACACAAGAACAAGGGGACACAATCTGAAGTTAGTTGGGGGAAAGATCAAAGGCAACATGAGAAAGTATTATTTTACTGAAAGAGTAGTAGATCCTTGGAACAAACTTCCAGCAGACGTGGTTGGTAAATCCACAGTAACCGAATTTAAACATGCCTGGGATAAACATATATCCATTGTAAGATAAAATACAGGAAATAGTAAAAGGGCAGACTAGATGGACCATGGGGTCTTTTTCTGCCGTCAGTCTTCTATGTTTCTATGTTTCTATCTAGCATAATTTTATTCATAATATATATTTTTATAAGTTAGCTGTTAAGCTTTATGTATCTAACCTTCTAGCACAGGGATCCTCCCAGTTCAGACCACTTTGTTAGAACCGGTGGCAATAGTGGGTGTCAGAAATAAGTTTATTTCTTGCGGTAGTATTACAGTAGAAACATAGAAACATAGAAGACCGACGGCAGAAAAAGACTTCATGATCCATCTAGTCTGCCCTTAAACTATTTTATGTATTTTATCTTAGGATGGATCTATGTTTCTCCCAGGCATGTTTAAATTCAGTTACTGTGGATTGGCCAACCACGTCTGCTGGGAGTTTGTTCCAAGCATCTACTACTCTTTCAGTCAAATAATATTTTCTCATGTTGCTTTTGATCTTTCCCCCAACTAACTTCAGATTGTGCCCCCTTGTTCTTGTGTTCACTTTCCTATTAAAAACACTTCCCTCCTGAACCTTATTTAACCCTTTGACATATTTACAAGTTTACGGAGAGGGGCGGCATACAAATCTAATAAATAATAATAATCATAATAATTTAAAGATTTCGATCATGTCCCCCCTTTCCCTTCTGTCCTGCAGACTATACAGATTTGAGTTCATTAAGTCTTTCCTGATAAGTTTGATGCTTAAGACCTCCCACCATTCTTGTAGCCCGTCTTTGGACCCATTCAATTTTTTCAATATCTTTTTGTGCAAGAAAATGGTATGTAACCACGGGAGAGGCTGATGTAAGCCATAGTCAGCATGTAATCATGGTTTTGCTAATTGTGCTGCAACCTGATTGGCTGTAACCTATATATTAGGGGTAACACCCTTGCATGGGTGTGGTTTGTTTTGGTGAGTGGTTTGTTATAGTGGTTGGTGGTTTAGTGCTTAGTGCTTTGTGGGTGGTTGCAGTGGTGGATGTAATAGTAGTAGTATATGATAGTGTTGTGATAGTTTATTTAGGGAAACATTTTGCTACGAAGAAGAAAAGTAAAATATATATTTTAGCAGAAAGCCTGTTGCAGTGTTTTTCATTGAAGACTTCTGCCGCATATATCCCAGTGGCCGACCAGGTCCCACAGAGTTGGCCTTCTCCAGGTCCTGTCGAACAGACAATGTTGTCTGGTGGGGCCTAGGGGAAGAGCCTTCTCTGTGGCAGCCCCAGCCCTCTGGAATCAGCTCCCTCCAGAGATTTGAACTGCCCCCACCCTCCTCACCTTTCTCAAGTTCCTTAAGACCCATCTATGTCGCCAGGCATGGGGCAGTTAAATGTTATGTGTGGATATGATTGTGAAATATTGATTGGTTTTTTTTTTTTAAGATAATGGGAATTTAGTCAATAATAATAATAATAATAATAATAATAATAATAATAATAATAATAAAAAGAAAGTACGGATCATCGACATTGCAATCCCAGGAGACAGCAGAATTGAGGAGAAGCAGCTAGAGAAATTAGTGAAATACGAAGATCTAAAAATCGAGCTGCAACGACTCTGGCATAAACCAGTGAAAGTGGTCCCAGTGGTCCTTGGCACGCTGGGCCCAGCACCAAAGGATCTCAGCGGACATTTGAAAACCATTGGAATGGACAAAATCTCCATCTGTCAATTGCAAAAGGCCGCGTTACTGGGATCGGCAAACATAATTCGCCGCTATATCACGCAGACCTAGGTGCTTGGGAAGCGCCCGACTGGTGATGAACTACGAAATCCAGCATAGTGATCTCGTTTGCTGTGTTGTATTGACATATAATAATAATAATAATAATAATAATAATAATAATAATAATAATATAAAAATACCGGAAGTAGTATAAGGGCAGAATAGATGGACCATGAGGTCTTTTTCTGCCGTCAATCTTCTAGGTTTCTTTGACACCTTCCTCCGAATTCCCTCCCAGTTTAATGGTGGAACTCTGTTGGAAAAGCCTTTAAAAAGTGTGCAGCTGCTTAGTTTATGGTTCAAAGTAATGCGTCTGTTTAAAATGAATTTGTGGCTGCCGTCACATCTTGTACAAAGGGCTCTTTCTGCTTTGGTGGGAACAGGACACAGGGCAACAAGAGGAGGAATCAATGTTTGAAAGATTCATACAGCAATTAAACGTCCTTCTAATTAGATCCCGTTTCCTTTTTATACTTTTAATTACGCTCGGTAATGGGAACAATGCTTCATTTGCCTTGACTAAGATCAATCAACTCCTCACTCACCAAAATGACGCATCAAAAGCCAACTCGACGGAGACGTTACTAACTTATTTATTAGACTTGTTTTGCCACCCATCTTGCCTAAAAGCTACTCTGGGCGGCTTACAAACGTTAAAATAAATCCATACCTGCGGAATAAAGGTAAGACAAAGTTAAGAGGAGACATGGTAGCAGTGATGGGCTCATTTGGGTATGGTCAGGTACGCAGAACCAGTAGAATTTTTTTTTTCCCTTCTGGCCTCTGGGTGTATTTTTCCTATCACAGTAAATGAGGTTGAATGTGTATAATTTTGGAAGAGCTGTGCGTGTGTGTACATACACATACAGTTTATATAGTAGATAATGTATATTTTTGTGTGCCTGTGTGTAATAAATATGTACACAGGGCATATATACATAGATCTAGCATGGCTAATTTAATGAAAAGAAGGACCAGGGGAGACATCATAGCAGCCTTCCAGTATCTCAGGGATTGCCACAAAGAAGAAGGAGTCAATCTATTCTCCAAAGCACCTGACGGTAGAACAAGAAACAATGGGTGGAAATTAAACAAGGAAAGAAGCAGCTTAGAACTAAGGAGAAATTTTCTTACAGTTAGAACAATTAATCTGTGAAACAGCTTGCCTCCAGAAGTTGAGGATGCCCCAACACTGGAAGGTTTTAAGAAGATGTTGGATAACCATCTGTCTGAAGTAATGTAGGGTTTCCTGCCTAAGCAGGGGGTTGGACTAGAAGACCTCCAAGGTCCCTTAGAAACATAGAAACATAGAAACATAGAAGACTGACAGCAGAAAAAGACCTCATGGTCCATCTAGTCTGCCCTTATACTATTTCCTGTATTTTATCTTACAATGGATATATGTTTATCCCAGGCATGTTTAAATTCAGGTACTGTGGATTTACCAACCACGTCTGCTGGAAGTTTGTTCCAAGGATCTACTACTACTCTTTCAGTGAAATAATATTTTCTCACATTGCTTTTGATCTTTCCCCCAACTAACTTCAGATTGTGTCCCCTTGTTCTTGTGTTCACTTTCCTATTAAAAACACTTCCTTCCTGAACCTTATTTAACCCTTTAACATATTTAAATGTTTCGATCATGTCCCCCCTTTTCCTTCTGTCCTCCTATACAGATTGAGTTCATTAAGTCTTTCCTGATACGTTTTATGCTTAAGACCTTCCACCATTCTTGTAGCCCGTCTTTGGACCCGTTCAATTTTGTCAATATCTTTTTGTAGGTGAGGTCTCCAGAACTGAACACAGTATTCCAAATGGGGTCTCACCAGTGTTCTATATAAGGGGATCACAATCTCCCTCTTCCTGCTTGTTATACCTCTAGCTATGCAGCCAAGCATCCTACTTGCTTTTCCTACTGCCCGACCATACTGCTCACCTGTTTTGAGACTGTCAGAAATCACTACCTCTAAATCCTTCTCTTCTGAAGTTTTTGCTAACACAGAACTGCCAATGCAATACTCAGATTGAGGATTCCTTTTCCCCAAGTGCATTATTTTACATTTGGAAACATTAAACTGCAGTTTCCATTGCTTTGACCATTTATCTAGTAAAGCTAAATCATTTACCATATTACAGACCCCTCCAGAAATATCAACCCTATTGCACACTTTAGAGTCATCGGCAAATAGGCAAACCTTCCCTACCAAACCTTTCCCTATGTCACTCACAAACATATTAAAAAGAATAGGACCCAGAACAGACCCTTGTGGCACACCGCTTGTAACCTGTCTCTGCTCAGAATACTCGCCATTAACAATAACTCTCTGATGTCTATGCTTCAGCCAGCTTGAAATCCACTGAACTATCCAGGGACTAAGTCCAATCTTCACTAATTTATCTATCAGCTCTTTATGTGGAACCGTATCAAAGGCTTTGCTGAAGTCCAGGTAGGCAATATCCACGGCACCACCTTCATCCAACACCTTTGTGACACAGTCAAAGAAATCAATGAGATTAGTCTGACATGATTTGCCTTCAGTAAAGCCATGCTGATTTGGGTCCAATAAGTTACTGTTTTTTAGGTGCTATTTTTATTGTTAGGTGCTATTGTTATTGTTAGGTGCTGTTGTTATTCTAACTTTGTAGTTTGGGGCTGTGATCTGGCTCTGATATTCTGCTGGACATCAGTTAAAAATATCACAAAATGCAAAGTGTGAAAGCTTCAAAGGGCCCATGTTTGCTTTCATTCAGCACAGGTATCCTCAACGGACAGCCAAACTGGGCCCCAAATTTTTGTCCCTAAGCAAGACCAGGACCATGATTACCATGTTCAGTTAACACATGCTGTCCAAAAAGTAATCAAATTAAGGTTAAGGTGGTTTGCTCTGCCATTGCCTAATCTGCACCAACTCTACAGACTGTGATTTTGCAGAGTCTAATCCAGCTACCAAATTAATTTGTTTCTCTGGGTTCACGCAATCCATTTAATCGGGAACTAGACTTAGTGCACGCTGGCTAACCCAAATACACACTCACACACACGGAACTCCCTAGGGAAATAATCGTAGATATGGGTCACTCTTTTATTTCGTCCGTGTTTGGGAAATTACGTTGTTTCTACTGTCGTGTTATCAGGTTTTAATCTGTCTGCCGTATTTGGAATTTATAGGTTGCCGGGATGTCAGACACGATTAGCGCAGCGAGAAGCTTAGTGGAATGAAAAGGACGCATGAAGGATTAAGACTAACTGAGATGAAAGCTAATCAAAGATAACATGCGGTTTGTATCTTGCAAAGTACAGCTTCACCTGTCCTGGTTAAGTAGATAGACCAGGCGTATGCAACTTATATTAAAAAAAAAAAAATCAGGCTGCCCTCTTGCCTTTTTAAAAAAAATTATGCTCCGTACACAACCCTGTTCAAGTTCTCCGACAGGAGAACTTGAACAGAATTAATGACAGAGTTGGAAGGGTCCTTAGAGGTCTTCTAGTCCAACCCCCTGCAAAAGGGCCAATGTCTGTCCAAACTCTTCTTGAAAGCCTTCAGGGATGGAGGACACTCGCAAGTTCTGGAGTTATGCCATTCCACTAATTAATTGTTCTCATAGTCAGGAAATTGTTCTCATTTTTAGAAGTTTGAAAACAGTGCCTCCCATATACTGGCTGCTGCTGCTGCTACCTGCTTCCTCTTCCTTCCCATGCTGAAGGGCTCCCCTCTCCTCTCGCTCGCTTTGTAGCCAGCACCTTTCCTTCACTGTGGTGACTCCTGAGTTGCCCAGAGCGAAGGGAGAATGTCTTTTCTCTGGGCGCTGGCAGAGGTTTATTCCCTCTTCAAGAGCCCAGAGAAAGGAAAATGCTTCGTTCGCTCTGGGCTGCCAAAGCCTCCTTAAGCGCCACCGAAAGGCGTTTTTGGGTAGAGGTAACACTGTATATGAAAATATGCCCATGTTACACCAACACCCCACAGTCTGCATTGGTTGCCGATCAGTTTCCGGGTCACAATTCAAAGTGTTGGTTATGACCTATAAAGCCCTTCACGGCACCGGACCAGATTATCTCAGGGACCGCCTACTGCCACACGAATCCCAGGAACCAGTTAGGTCCCACAGAGTGGGTCTTCTCCGGGTCCCGTCAACTAAACCATGCCGCTTGGCGGGACCCAGGGGAAGAGCCTTCTTTGTGGCGGCCCCGGCCCTCTGGAACCACCTCCCCCCAGAGATTAAAATTGCCCCCATCCTCCTTGCCTTTCATAAGCTGCTTAAAACCCACCTCTGCCGCCAGGCATGGAGGAATTGAGATACTCTTTCCCCCTAGGCCTTTAGAATTTTATAAATGGTATATCTGTATGTATGTTTGGTTTTTATATTAATGGGTTTTTAATCGTTTTTAGTATTGGATTGTTATTGTATGCTGTTTTATTATTGCTGTTAGCCGCCCCGAGTCTCCGGAGAGGGGCGGCATACAATTCCAATAAATAATAATAATAATAAAATAATTATTATTATAACTAATGTTTTTTTTTCTTATTTTTCTTTTTTACTAGTATCATGTATATAAACATTATTATACCTTTACATACCTCCAATATGTACTTGACAAAACAAATCAATAAAATAAATAAACAAAGTAAACTAGATTTCTATTCTGGTTTCCTATTGGCAGCAAAATCTTGTCACGTCTTTACGGTTCTCGTCTCCATTACATCAAATATCAGAATGCAAATATTATTTGTATTCGAATTAGTTTTTCACTTTTGCACACCTGCTTCTCGACGTATGGAGCCCAAAATATTCCGTTGCTAAGCAAGACGGTTGTTAAGCAAGTTTTGCCTCATTTTACGACCTTTCTTACAATAGTTGTTAAGAGAATCACTGCAGGTGTGAAGTTAGAAACACAGTTGTTAAGTGAATATATTTTCCCCATTGATTTTGCTCGACAGAAGGTCACGTGACCTTGGGACACGGTAACGGTCATAACTCTCTAGGAATCTCCTGGGAGGAAACAGGGCTGGAAAAGGCGGGGAGAAGCCACCGTGGGGCCTCTCTAGGAATCTCCTGGGAGGAAACAGGGCTGGAAAAGATGGGAAGAAGCCTCTGTGGGTCCTCTCTAGGAATCTCCTGGGAGGAAACAGGGCTGGAAAAGGCAGGGAGAAGCCTCTGTGGGGCCTCTCTAGGACTCTCCTGGGAGGAAACAGGGCTGGAAAAGGCAGGGAAAAGCCTCCGTGGGGCCTTTCTAGGAATCTCCTGGGAGGAAGCAGCGCTGGAAAAGGTGGGGAAAGCCTCTGTGGGTCCTCTCTAGGAATCTCCTGGGAGGAAACAGCGCTGGAAAAGGTGGGGAAAGCCTCTGTGGGGCCTCTCTAGGACTCTCCTGGGAGGAAACAGGGCTGGAAAAGGCAGGGAAAAGCCTCCGCGGGGCCTTTCTAGGAATCTCCTGGGAGGAAACAGCGCTGGAAAAGGTAGGGAAAGCCTCTGTGGGGCCTCTCTAGGAATCTCCTGGGAGGAAACAGCGCTGGAAAAGGTGGGAAAAGCCTCTGTGGGGCCTCTCTAGGAATCTCCTGGGAGAAAACAGGGCCTCCACCCTCCCTGTGGTTTCCCCAATCATACACATTCTTTGCTTTTACGTTGATTCCTATGGGGGAAATTGCTTCTTCTTGCAAACCTTTCTACTTAAGAACCTGGTCACGGAATGAATTAAGTTCGTAAGTAGAGGGACCACCGTACTTTCACCTTCAGTCCGTCCTGTGAGCGTCTTTATGCCTGTTTGTCATGTTTTCCCCAAGAACATAATGGATGGCACCGTCTTCCCTCTTTTCCTGAGTTGGCTCATTTTCTCTCCAATAATGCATTTTGAAATATAATAAAAATTGGCCAGTGGCATGGAAAACGGAGGAAAGTGGGCCGTTTTATACATGATAACTCCTGCATTTTGATTCATGCCTCAGACTGAAGTTGCAAACTAAACAGATTTGTCTCCTGTAATTTCTTTCTGCAGGTATAGGCCAAGCACAGGGAAGTGCAGCCAGAAAGTGTCAGAATTGTAAAAGTGTACGTGTGTGAGAGAGAGGGGGCGAGAGAGGGAGAAAGAAAAGGAAGGAAGGAGAGAGAGAGAGAGAAAGAAAGAAAGAGAGAGGGTGGAAGGCAAAAGGGAGGAAGGAAGGGAGGAAGGAAAGAAAGAAAGAAATAGAGGGAGGGAGGGAGGGAGGGAGGAAAGAAGGAAAGAGAGAGAGAGAGAGAGAAAGAAAGAAAGAAGGGAGGAAGGAAGGAAGGAGGGAGGGAGGCAGAAAGGAAGGACTGAAAGAAAGAAAGAAAGATGGAAGGAAGGAAGGAAGAAAAAGAAGGAAGGAAGGAACGGAAGGGAAGGAAAGAGAAGGAAGGAAGGAGAGAAGGAAGGAAGTAAAGAACAAAGGAAGGAAGGGAGGGAGAGAGGAAGGAGGGAGGAAGGGAAGGATTTGAGGGACCTCCTTAGCTGTGTTTCTGCTGGCTGGCTGGAGCATTCTGGGAGTTGAAGTCCACATATCTTCACAAATGTTGTACCTTGTGAAATGGTGACCCTGAGTACAGGTAATCCTTGGCTTACAACAGTTCATTTGAAGATACAGCGGCATTTATTTATTCATTCATTCGTTTGTTTGCTTGTTTGTCAATCATGCACAAGAGAGTAGAAACATAGAAGATTGACGTCAGAAAAAGACCTCCTGGTCCATCTAGTCTGCCCTTATACTATTTCCTGAATTTTGTCTTAGGATGGATCTATGTTTAAATTCAGTGACTGTGGATTTACCAACCACATCTACTGGAAGTTTGTTCCAAGCATCTACTACTCTTTCAGTCAAATAATATTTTCTCACGTCACTTTCCCCCAAACTTCTAATCTTTCCCCCAAGTGTTGGTTATGACCTACATGGCATCGGACCAGAATACCTGCTGGACCGCCTTCTGCCGCACAAATCCCAGCGTCCATTGAGGTCCCACAGAGTTGGCCTTCTCCGGGTCCCATTGACTAAACAATGCCATCTGGCAGTTCCCAAGAGAAGAGCCTTCTCTGTGGTGGCCCCAGCCCTCTGGAATCAGTTCCCCCCAGAGATTAGGACTGTCCCCACCCTCCTCGCCTTTCGTAAGTCATTAAAAACTCATCTCTGCTGCCAGGCATGGGGAAAATTGACACACACCCCAATTCTCAAGGTTGGTGTATGGTTTGATTGGATTGTGTGATTATATTATTATTATTATTATTATTATTATTATTATTATTATTATTATTATTATTAATTGGATTTGTATGCCGCCCCTCTCCGTAGACTATATTATATTATATTATATTATATTATATTATATTATTATATTATATTATATTATATTATATTATATTATATTATATTATATTATATTATATTATATTATATTATATTATATTATATTATATTATATTATATTATATTATATTATATTATATTATATTATATTATTATATTTATTATAAGGGTTTTAAATTGTATTTTTAAAAATTGAATTTGTACACTGTTCATGTTGTTGTGAGCCGCTCCGAGTTTTTGGAGAAGAGCAGTGGCATACAAATCTAATAAATTATTATTTTTATTATTATTATAATTATTAATAAATATTTTACACAGGTTGTTGGGCAGAGCCAGGTGATCAATGGTGCCATCACTTGAAACACTGGTCCTGATCGATGTCATTAAGATATCACCAGGCCCAGTAGAGGATGGAGATTTTCTGCTCAATTAAGAAGCAGGAAGATGAATTTAAGAAAGAAATGAAAACAGATGTTCTCAGCATTACTTTTATTCCTGTGTTACTGGGGTAAAAAAAAACCTGTAAGAAACAACTTCTGGATTTATTTTTACCTTGACTGCAATCTGTATAATTTTTCCCCTCCCTTCTCACTTAGATACATAGAAACATAGAAGACTGACGGCAGGAAAAGACCTCCTGGTCCATCTAGTCTGCCCTTATACTATTTCCTGTATTTTATCTTAGGATGGGTCTATGGCTATCACAAGTGATGGGTGAACCCAACGGTGTTTGGGTTCAGCAAGTTCGGCCAAATTTTACGCAAAATTCGGCCGAATCCGAACTCGAACCCGAACAGGGAATCCCTCCTATGAAGAGATTCCGGAGGCAGAGCTTTGACGTCACCAGCAGGTTGCTACGGACGCCAAGGTGATCACTTCCTGGATTCCATGATCACCTTGGTGTACTTAGCAACCTGCCGGTGACGTCAAAGCTCTAACCACTGTGCCGCCCCAGCTAGAATGGAATGGAATGGAATGGAATGGAATAGAATAAGAATTAGAATAGAACAGAATAGAATACAGTAGAATAGAACAGAACAGAACAGAATAGAAAATGGAATAAAATACAGAATGGAATAGAATATAGAATGGAATGGAATAGAATAGAATAGAATATAGAATGGAATGGAATAGAATAGAATAAGAATTAGAATAGAACAGAATAGAATAGAATAGAACAGAACAGAAAATGGAATAAAATACAGAATGGAATAGAATATAGAATGGAATGGAATAGAATAGAATAGAATATAGAATGGAATGGAATGGAATGGAATGGAATAGAGTAGAACAACAGAGTTGGAAGGGACCTTGGAGGTCTTCTAGTCCAACCCCCTGCTTAGGCAGGAAACCCTACACCACTTCAGACAGATGGTTACCCAACATCTTCTTCAAAACTTCGAGTGTTGGAGCATTCACCACTTCTGGAGAGAAGCTTCTGGATTAATTGTTCTCACTGCCAGGAAATTTCTCTTTAGTCCACTCAAGCAGGACGCCAGAATGTTTTGAGTCCCCCCGTGTTTTGTGATGGGTTTGCAAAGGCCGGCCAAGCACCCAAGGACATCTTGAGTGACCCCAAAAGCAAAAAAAAAAATGCATTCATGATCAAAGAATTTCATTTGCAGAAAAACAGGTGGGTTCCAAAGGTATCACGCTGCTGACCTCTTGAGTGCAAAGATTCAAGTTTCCACCACTTCTAATTGTCTGACCAACTTCCTCTCGCTCTCTGATTGATAATTCAGAGGGGATCGAGTTCCAAAAGCTTCGTAATTAAGGGTTGCAATACTTAAAACTCTTGCTGTGCTCAGGAACCGCCTGCTAACACAGTTATTAGTATTTGCACCGGTTAAATTCTATCCCATTAAATTCTATCCCATCCTATTCCTTGACTTACGACCATTCTGGAGAGCTGAATTTCCATTGTATTTCTGTTTCCCTCTCCCTCCTCTGTTCCTCTCCTCTTACTTCTCCCTCCCTCCATTCTCTCCCTTTCTCCCTTTCCCTCTCTTTCTTTCTCTCTCTCCCTCTCCCTTTGCCTCTCTCTCTCTCTCTCACCCTTTCCTGATTTCCCATCCTCCTCTCTCTCTTTCCTCCCTCTCTTCCTCTCCCTCCTTCCACTCTCTCCCTTTCCAGAGCTTTCTGCCCAAACGCATGCATTCCAAGCTGGCAGTCCTCATGAAAAACCACAGCAAAGCTTTGGCACAAAGGAAGCAGCTCAAACACTGCTCAGTAGCAGCCGCCTGGAAGGAGACCGGATCCAAGAGTTTAGTGGATCAGAAGGAAGACGTAGCAGGCTCATCCATTTCTGCTGGCCAACAGGCTGGCAATGCTGGCCAACTCCTGATCCCCAGATGCCAGCAGATCCCCAGCTCTCTCTCTCACACACACACCCTCCCTCACACTGCTAATGAGCTCTCCCCTCCTTGGCAAGCAAACAAACAAGCCAATGCCGGAGAGACCAGCCCCAGACCCTCTTCAGCAATGGAGCCACTCACTGGGGACCAAGAGGGCTCCATCCCACGTCATCACAGCAGGAAAGAGAAGGAAAACAGGCCGGCCGTGGGGAGAGCCCGCAAGAAGGAGGGGAGGAAGGATGATGCCAGGGAGGGCAGGGGGGGGGGCTTCTTGGAAATCTTGGCCTCTGGAGGGGAGAGTGCAGGAAGAGGGAACCCCATCTTTGCCCTCCCTCCCTCCTTCCTTCCTCCCTTCTGGGTGATGTGTTGGGCAGGGCTTCAGCCGTTCCCTGGGGAGATCACTGTCTCCTCCCCATCTTCAACCCTCCCCTTCTTTCTCCTTCTCCTTCTTTCTTCCTTCAACTTCTTTAAGGTAAAGAGATTGGACCTTCATTTGTCTGAAGTGGTGGTAGAGTTTCCTGCCTAAGCGGGGGGGGGGTTGTTTGTTTGTTTGTTTAGTTATTTAGTTATTTAGTTATTTAGCTATTTAGCTATTTAGCTATTTAGCTATTTAGTTATTTAGTTTTGATTTGATTTGATTTGATTTGATTTGATTTGAATGCTGCCCCACTCCGTAGACTCGGGGCGGCTCACAGCATACAATAAAACAATTCATAACAAATCTAATAAATTTAAAAAACATTTTAAAAAACCCATTATTCAAGCAGACATACACACAAACATACCATACATAAATTGTATAGGCCCGGGGGGGGGGGGGGAATGCCTCAATTCCCCCATGCCTGACGACAGAGGTGAGTTTTAAGGAGTTTACAGAAGGCAAGGAGGGTGGGGGCAGTTCTAATCTCCGGGGGGAGCTGGTTCCAAAGAGTCGGGGCCGCCACAGAGAAGGCTCTTCCCCTGGGACCCACCAGACATTGTTTAATCAACGGGACCCAGAGAAGGCCAACTCTGTAGGACCTAATTGGTCACTGGGATTCATGTGGCAGAAGGCGGTCCCGGAGATATTCTGGTTGGGCTAGAAGACCTCCAAGGTCCCTTCCAACTCTGTTGTTATTCTATTCTATTCTATTCTATTCTATTCTATTCTATGCTTTGCTATGCTTTGCTATGCTATGCTATGCTATTCTATGCTATTCTATGCTATGCTAGATGGACCAGGAGTTCTTTTTCTGCCATCAATCTTCTATGTTTCTACATCTCATTTGACAACGGAAATTCTGAGCTCCATTGCTGAGTGCTACTTGAATAAATCAATAAATCTAGGCTACGGCACAAAACTACAAGACCGAAAATCCTAATTTATTTATTTTTTGCGGGAACTTCCCAGGTGGCTTTTATTTATAAAGGAAACTGAAGAGCAAAAATGATGTTTCGATGGTTTTATTTATTACATTTATATTCAATTTATTTTAAATAAAGTGGGCGACGCTGGGCAGCTTTGCCCTGGATATGGAGGATCTAAATGCCGAACGGTCTCTGGAAAACGTTTTTCCCCTTCCGAACTCGAGGCGACAATGAGCCCGTCCGTGCCTCCGTTCGTCCAAATGGAACCTGGCTGGCTCTCTGTCCAATCTTGGCTGCATCCGTCATGTGAAATAAACTACCTTTGATCTGAATCATCTCCAGAGAGGTCCCTGGAGGCGCTTACCTGACAAGACAAGGAGGGTTTTCTGCCAGCCACACGGAAGGCAGCATCAGGCACCGGCCAAATGTGGGGGGTTTCCCCCACAAAAACAGAATTGCAACCTTACATGCTGTCACTAATCTGAAGCAACCTTAGAAGCATAGAAACATAGAAGATGGACGGCAGAAAAAGACCTCCTGGCCCATCTAATCTGCCCTTATACTATTTCCTGTATTTTATCTTAGGATGGATATACGTTTATCCCAGGCAGGTTTAAATTCAGTGACTGTGGATTTACCAACCACGTCTGCTGGAAGTTTGTTCCAAGCATCTACTACTCTTTCAGTCAAATAATATTTTCTCACGTTGCTTCTGATCTTCCCCCCAACTAACCTCTCAGATTGTGCCCCCTTGTTCTTGGGTTCACTTTCCTATTAAAAACACTTCCCTTCTGGACCTTATTTAACCCTTGAACATATTTAAATGTTTCGATCATGTCCCCCCTTTCCCTTCTGTCCTCCAGACTATACAGATTGAGTTCATTAAGTCTTTCCAGATCAGTTTGATGCTTAAGACTCTGCAGCTGCTGAATCACCCCTCCAATCACGACTGGGGATCATCAACACAGTGAAGAATAAAAAGAAAGAGAGAGAGGGAGAAGGAGAGAGAGAGAAAAGGAGAGAGAGAGAAGAGGAAAGAGAGGGAGAGAGGAGATAGAGAGAAGGATAGAGAGAGAAAAGGGGAGAGAGAGAAAAGAGATAGGAGAGAGAAAGGAGTAGAGAGAGAAATGAGAGAGAGAAGAAGAGAGAGAAATGAGAGAGAGAGGAGGGAGGAGAGAGAGAGAAAAGGAGAGAAAGAGAAAAAAGAAGAGAGAAATGAGAGAGAGAAGAAGAGAGGGAAAAGAGGAGAGAGAGAGAAGGGGGGGAGAGAGAAAAATGAGAGAGAAGGAGAGATAGAGAAGAGGAGAGAGAAGGGGAGAGAGAGAGAGAAGACGGGGTAGAGAGAGAAAAGGAGAGAAATAGAAAAAAGAAGAGAGAAATGAGAGAGAGAGAAGAGAGAGAAAAGAGGAGAGAGAGAAAGAAGGAGAGAGAGAGAGAAATGAGAGAGAGAGAGAAGAGGGGGGAGAGAGAGAGAGAAAAGGAGAGAAAGACAAAAAAAGGAGAGAGAAAAGGAGAGAGAGAGAAAAAAGGAGAGAGAGAGAAAAAAACATGGTTTTGCAACCTGGACAGTACCAAGAGCCTGTTTCCATAGCAACCTTTTTATACGTACAATAGCTGAAACTCAAAACTCTGTTTTAATCAATGGCAACATTCCCCATTGAAAGCTTCCCGGGTCTTGCGCTCCCTTCCACAGATCAACACCCTGACAGCCAGTTCAGAGCCAGAGGCCGGGGAGCTCAGGATGGGTGGGTGGGTGCGTTTATTCAGGGCTGTTTTCCACCCCTCCCTTCCTTTCGTAAGAGAAAGGTCTCCAAAATGACAGTGGCTGAACCTCCAACAATTCTGGTCAGGGGTTCTCCACCCAGCAGGGCCCGTCATGATCCGAAAAGGGTGCTATATCCTCCTTACTCTACGAGCATCGTACTATAAGCTGGTTACAAGCTCCTTGGGTTGCAAAATCAATGAGTTAAGAACAGCTGGTGGAACGAGCAAAGGTTCGACTTTGGTTTCATGGGGTGGCCAGCCAGTCCTAGATAAAAATAGATTCTTTATTGAGAATAGAATTGAATAGGAATAGAATGGAATGGAATGGAAGAGAAGAGAAGAGAAGAGAAGAGGAGAATCAATATTAATAAAAATCTTAAGGATACAAGCAACAAGTTACAGTCATACAGTCATAAGTGGGAGGAGATGGGTGATAGGAATGATTAGAAAAAACTACCTGTAGTAGTAATACTAGTGTAGACTTAGTAAATAGTTTGAACAGAACAGAATGGAATAGAATACAATAGAATAGAATAGAATCTTTATTGAGGATAAAATAGGATAGCATAGGATGAATCTATTGAGAATAGAATGGAATGGAATGGAATGGAATAGAGTAGAGTAGAGTAGAGTAGAATAGAATAGAATAGAATAATTCTTTATTGGCCAAGTGTGATTGGACACACAAGGGATTGGTCTTTGGTGCAGATGCTCTCAATGTACATAAAAGAAAATATACATTTGTCAAGAATGTTGAGGTACAACCCTTGATGATTGTCATAAGGGTCATATAAGCAATCAGAAAACAATCAATATAAATATAAATTGTAAGGATACAAGCAACAAGTTACAGTCATACAGTCATAAGTGGGAGGAGATGGGCGATAGGAATGATGAGAAAAAACTAGTAGTAATACTAGTGTAGACTTAGTAAATAGTTTGAACAGAACAGAATGGAATAGAATAGAATAGAATCTTTATTGAGGATAGGATAGGATTAATCTATTGAGAACGAAATGGAATGGAATGGAACGGAACGGAACGGAACAGAACAGAACAGAATAGAATAGAATACAGTAGAAAATAGATAGAGAAGAGTAGAAAATATGTTTGCCGATCCCAGTAAAGCGGCCTTTTGCAATTGACAGATGGAGATTTTGTCAATTCCGATGGTTTTCAAATGTCCACCGAGATCCTTTGGCACTGTGCCCACTGGAACCACTTTCATTCGCTTATGCATTATCATTACTACTACTACTACTACTACTACTACTACTACTACTACTACTACTTACTATTATTATTATTATTATTATTATTATTATTATTATTATTATCATCATCATCATCATCATCATCATTATTTTAACTGGAGGTAAAGTCTGCAAGCTCCCTTAAGTTTCAGCCTTCCGTGCCCGACACGCGGATTAGCCGAACGAGCCATTTAAATTGGATGTTCCTAAATGCTAAAAATTACATGCTGGTCACACCGTCGTTTTGGCCTTTATCATTAAGTTCAGCTGACGGTGTTCATATGGTAGAGATTATCTGGCGGATAAAAGAGAAGAGCGCCGTGGAATTATTGACTGGGCTTTCTCCTCAATTACATAAATGGAAACCCAGGACAGGCCGTGACCGTTTGGGCTGCAAAACCTTTTAGTTGAGAAAACGAACTGGATTGTTGGCAAAAAAAATAATAACTACCGTAGGATAAAAGTCTTCAGAGCCAACTTATTCAATTTGAAGTTGCCATTACACTGGCTGCCAATCAGTTTCCGGTCACAATTCAAAGTATTGGTTATGACCTATAAAGCCCTTCATGGCATCGGACCAGCATACCTACGGGACTGCCTTTTGCCGCATAAGTCCCAGCGGCTGATTAGGTCCCCCAGAGTTGGTCTTCTCCGGGTCCCGTCGACTAAACAGTGTCGTCAGGCGGGACCTAGGGGAAGAGCCTTCTCTGTGGCAGCCCCGACCCTATGGAATCAACTCCCCCCAGAGATTCGAATTGCACCCACCCTCCCCATCTTCCACAAGATGTTAAAGACCCACTTATGTCACCAGGCATGGGGGGAATGATTCCCCCCCCCCCTTTTGCTGATTATAGCACTTGAGAATGGTATAATTGTGTAGTATTGATAGTTTTTTTTCAATATTAAGGGATTTTAACTTCAGTTTTACTAATATTAGATTTGTACCACTGCTTATTGTATTTTATTATTGTTGTGAGCCGCCCTGAGTCCTTGGAGAGGGACAGCATACAAATCTAATAAATTATTATTATTATTATTATTAATTATTATTAATTAATTGAGCGGGTCTTGCTAAGCAGTTAAGCTAAGTTGTTAAGGGAGTTTTGCTTTATTTTACAACGGGGTTTTTTTTGCCACAATTGTTACATGGACCGTTTCAGTTGTTAAGTTAAGTCACATGGATCAGTGACCGACTGTTAACGCAACAGTAAGGTGGTCCATTCCAGTAGCGATTTCAGTTCTGTGCATGCACATCAAGCAAAATCTTGTGTGAAGATGCTCACACGAGTGAGATTTCAGCGGGTTTTGCCTAATTTTTGCTTCTGTGCATGCACGGAAACAAAAATATTGGTGAAAATTGCCAAAATCTCACTCGTGTGAGCATCCTCGTGTGAGCATCCTCGTGTGAGATTTTGCTTGCTACGCCAAATGTTTTACTGCCACCCTGTGGGCGTGGCTTATTTTGTGGGTGTGGTTGATGGTCATGTGACCTGGTAGGAGTGGCTTGCCAGCCATGTGACCATGTGGGAGTGGCTTGATAATCATATGATGGGGTCGCTTAAAGGTCATGTGACTGGGTGGGAGTGGCTTACTGACCAAGAGAAGCTTGGACACTTTTTCAGTTGATGAAATCCCATTGTTTGAATAGCCACAAAAAGGACAAATGATGGACAGCGTTATCTGTTGAGGAGCACAGTCACATTTTAAGGCTTTGTACTGAGACCACAAGGTTCAGTATCAATCAATATTAACTTTATTTGATTAGTCAATCGACCATATCGAAGCGAGGAAAAGGACCACATCGGTCGTCATAAAACTGTGACTGGTTAAAATACAATAAAATTGGCTAAAATAGAGGGAATTTGAATAAATAATAAGTTAGAATGCAGTATAATATGCTAAAATTGGGTAATAAAACATGAGAATATAACTCGTGCAAAGGATTATATTAAACAAATCTAAGATACTGATATAAAATATTCTTAAGTGGGTTCAGTAGGATAACCGATTAGGCAAGTAGCTCAATTTTCTTGAATTGCTATAAAAGTTCAGTTCTAGACAATGATTAACAGGATTAAAGCATTTATTTCTATTTAACTATTTCCTATTTTAAAAGTCATTAAGGATCATACTAAGGTACTAGAGAAGGAAGGGCAATAAAAAAAACCTATTAAGTATTCAAAAAATAGGGCATAAACTTACTACCCCCACTGTGGAGGCAGCAGCCCATTACTGGGGTGGGTGGCTAGGGAATAAACAGTTATGGGGGAAATTGCAATGCAGTTGAGCACAGCTTCCATCCAGGGGTTGCCTTGATTTCCGACGGGCTGTCAAGGGGATCCAGGAAAATAACATTATGACAGACTCTAAATTATCAAGGAAAACTCTTCCTTTTCCTGCAACCTGAACCGTGGAGCCTGCCTCTCGCACGCCTGTCCCTGAACTAACCAGCGCGCAACTCCCTAAAAGCCTCTGACAGGTAATTTATACCCCAAGGGAGAGAATAGCAATTTCCATGTCCAAAAGAAAGACATCCAACCGATCCGAAAACACTTACACCTGCAAAACAGGAGTTTAATATGATAACAATTCCAAGGGACTGGCCTAAGTAATTTTCTACCTAATACCCGTTGTTTTTATCCCCTTTGCCATCAACTGCCAGATAAGGTTTACTTCGCGGACGCTTTGTTTTTTCCTGCTTGTTTTTAAAGGAGGACAATAAAATACGAAGGTGGCAGTCCTTGGCGTGCGACGACAGTAAAGTCCAAAATTTCCGTCACTAATCGAGGCAGTGGTGGAATGAGTTTTGCCCCCTTCCTTGTCATAACCGTGAAGTGAAATCCATGCATTGTGAATGCTCCAACTCTGGAAATGTTTGAGAAAAATTAAAAATACAAGAATCAGGGAAATGAGAAGGAAAATATTACATAAGTGGTATTTTACTCCCGTTCAACTCGCACACTTTCAGCAGAATGTCAGGGGGAATTGTTGGCATGGGTGTCAAGATAAAGGAGTGTTTATGCATATGTTTTGGGAATGACCGATAGTGCAGGAATTTTGGCAAAAAGTGAAAGAGGATATCAATAGAATAAATGAAGGAATAAAATCAGCTGTTCAAAATAAATGAAGGGTTTCAAATTGTTCCTCCCCCTCCCCCTCTGTTTTCAACTCCCTCCATTCATTCACACCTCTAAAGGATCAAGGACAGAATACAGTTCTTACAAATCTAGGGAAAATTACTTGAACGTTGTGTTGTGTCTGAAGCATTTAAGAGCTGTTCATCCCTGTTCAAAGCCCAGAATTTTTTTTAAAAAAAACCCACAATAATATTAAAGAATCTTGGTTAAAAAGAAAGCATTGCATAATACGCTGTGGGGTTTTTTTTCTTGGAGTGTTTTTACAAGTTGGAAACAATTTGTTCTACGATTCATCAATGGCCTTCCGAAGAAAAAGAAGGGAACTCCGCCAACGGCGTGAAGAGACTCAAAGAAACTGCGTATGAAAAATATTCTCTACACATTCACACAGATTTAATTGAAATCATTGAGTACTGGAAAAATTCCTTCTGTTTTGGTTTTAGGTACAAATGGGGGATAAATGGAACGCGAAGCTCTAACCCTGTAGGTTAATTTTAGCTGAGGAGAAATTCTGTCGCATCTCTAGGTGGTCCTTGACTAACGACCATTCGTTTAAGGACTGTCCAAAGTTACAAAGGGATTGAAATAGTGACTTATGAGCATTATTCACAATTATTTGCAGCATCTCATTGGTCACATGATCAAAATTCAGAAGAAATTATCTGGAATGGGGTAAGGTCTCGTGCTAGAGCAGAGATTTATTTATTTATTCATTCATTCATTCAATTACGTATTGGTAGTATACAAAGATATAACAACGTTTACAGAATGGAATGGAAGGGAAGGGAAGGGAATTCTTTATTGGTTAAGTGTGATTGGACACATAAGGAATTTGTCTTGGTGGATATGCTCTCAGCGTACATAGAAAGAAAGAAAGAAAAAAGAAAGAAAGATGAAAGGAAGGAAGGAAGAAGGAAAGAAAGAAAGACAGAAGAAAGGAAAGAAGGAAGAAAAAAGAAAGAAAGAAAGAAAGAGAAGGAAAGAGAGAAGGAAAGAGAGAGAGAGAAAGAAAGAAAGAGGAGAGAGAGAAAGGAAGGAAGAAATAAAGAAAGAAAGAGAGAGAGATGGGAGGGGAAGGAACAAAGAAAGAAAGAAAGAAAGAAAGAGAAGGAAAGAGAGAAAGAAAGAGAGAGAGAGAAAGAAAAAGAGAGAGAGAGAAAGGAAAGAAGAAAGGAAGAAAGGAAGGAAGGAAGGAAGGAAGGAAGAGAGAGAGGGGGGAGGAAGGAAAGAAGAAAGAAAGAAAGAGAGAGAGAGAGAAGGAAAGAGAGAAAGAGAGAGAGAAAGAAAGAAGGAAAGAAAGCGAGAGAGAGAGAGAGAGAAAGGAAGGAAGGAAGGGGGGAAGGAAGGAAGGAAAGAAGAAAGAAGAAAGAAAGAAAGAAAGAAAGAAAGAAAGAAAGAAAGAAAGAAAGAAAGAAAGAAAGAAAGAAAGAAAGAAAGATGCTCTGCAAAGGATTGCGTCTTGGTCCTTCCTCTTCATTACATGCCATTCAATCCTGATGCAGCCCAGAGGTGGCTTGGCACACCCCCTCTTTTGTCACACCCTGAATTGCTCAGTGCCGAGAGGGACTCTCTCGTGGTTTCGTGGCAGCCTGCTTATCTACCCCTGAGCCGCAACCTGCTAAATGTCTAGGAAGTGGGGGAATTGGATGACTCCCTTGCAGCCCATCTGCTGGGAAAGGCTGAGGCAGCCAAGGCAAAAGTGGAGGCAGTATTATCTCCCTGCGAGGCGGGTGGAGATCTTTTCCTATTAGATCACCAACATTGTCAAAGCCCCAAAGATCTTTTCCTCCGAAACCTGATTGCATTGCTGTGAAAGTGCGTCGACGTTTCTGTTCATTACAACAAACCTCGGCACTCAGAACGGTTGCGGTGTCACAATCTCTGGGTGGTAGAATTTGGCTCCATCTCCCAACCTTCTGTCCCCTGTCCAATTGTCTCGCCTATATTTTATATATCTTTCCCTGTCCAATTGTCTCTCCTATATTTGCACGAATCCCAGCGACCAGTTAGGTCCCACAGAGTGGGCCTTCTCTGGGTCCCGTCAACTAAACAATGTCATTTGGCAGAGCCCAGGGGAAGAGCCTTCTCTGTGGCGGCCCCGGCCCTCTGGAACCAACTCTCCCCCACCCTCCTTGCCTTTCGTAAGCTCCTTAAAACCCACCTCTGCCGTCAGGCATGGGGGAACTAAGATACTCTTTCCCCCTAGGCCTTTACAATTTATGCATGGTATGTTTGCTTGTATGAATGATTAGTTTTACAATAAAGGTTTTTTAGTTGTTTTAGTATTGGATTTACATGCTGTTTTTTACTGTTTTTTACTGTTGCTGTTAGCCCCAGGTCTACAGAGAGGGGCGGCATACAAATCCAATAAATAAAATAAATAAATAAATTATATATCTTTCCCTGTCCACTTGTCTCTCCTATATTTTATATATCTTTATATATCTTTTCTCCCATTCATATATCCTTTCCTCTACTGTTCATTGACGTATTTTATTCTCATGTCTTTTCTTTTATCCTTTCCCTGATATTTACTACTACATGTTTTTATTCTCTTTAACTTTCCATTTGTATTGGACTAAATGAATGAATGAATGAATGAATGAATGAAGGAAGGAAGGAAGGAAGGAACGAACGAACGAACAAATAAATAAATAAATAAAATAAACACAAAACCAACACCAGACCCTTGCATAAAACTCAGCCTGTAATTGGTGTGCTTTTCAATACACACCCACACAAACACCCACAAAAAACACATACACACAAACCCACACACCGGAAAGGCTTTCCTGGAAGTATCAAAGTTTCTCCTCCTTGTTCCAAAAGAGATTGATTGATTGATTGATTGATTGATTGATTGATTGATTGATTGGATTTGTATGCCGCCCCTCTCCGGAGACTCGGGGCGGCTAACAGCAACAATAAAGCAGTGTACAATAGTTTTACAGAAATGTTGCATTCACTTGTGGTTATAATTCAAAGGAATTATCTGTACCATGCTAACTGGGTTGGGAGGACTGCAATCCACCACTCTAAATGCTGCCTGCTTCAATTGTAAAAGTGTGAAACTATTGAACTCTATACTATTGTCTTGACTGCCTCTCAACAATTAATTTTTTAAAAAGTTGTTTAAATTGTTTTAAACTGTTTTAAGGGGTTTTAATGTTACTATAGATGTCAGTATAGGTGGTCCCAAATTTTGGCGGTTGCTAAATGGGACAGTTGTTAAGTGAGCTTTGTCCCAATTTTATGACCCTTCTGGCACAGAGGTTAAGTGAATATCACCACAGTTGTTCAGTTGGTAACACAGTTGTTAAGGCAAAATGGGATCACATGACCCTGGGACACTGTAAACCATCATAAACAAATTAACAAACGTTTGTCTTTGAGATCTATTAATTTTTTTTTGGGTGGCTTCTAACAAGTTTAACCTTTGCAATTTTTCAAATTTGTCAAGTCTACCATTTGGCCCAGTTCAAAACCCTAGTTCTTACCTCAAAAAGATCCAATTGTACCAAAGCCTTTATAGACAGTCCTCAACTCATAATGTAGGATGCTTGGCTGCATAGCTAGAGGTATAACAAGCAGGAAGAGGGAGATTGTGATCCCCTTATATAGAGCGCTGGTGAGACCCCATTTGGAATTATACTGTGTTCAGTTCTGGAGACCTCACCTACAAAAAGATATTGACAAAATTGAACGGGTCCAAAGACGGGCTACAAGAATGGTGGAAGGTCTTAAGCATAAAACGTATCAGGAAAGACTTCATGAACTCAATCTGTATAGTCTGGAGGACAGAAGGAAAAGGGGGGACATGATCGAAACATTTAAATATATTAAAGGGTTAAATAAGGTTCAGGAGGGAAGTGTTTTTAATAGGAAAGTGAACAAGGGGACACAATCTGAGGTTAGTTGGGGGAAAGATCAAAAGCAATGTGAGGAAATATTATTTGACCGAAAGAGTAGTAGATCCTTGGAACAAACTTCCAGCAGACATGGTTGGTAAATCCACAGTAACTGAATTTAAACATGCCTGGGATAAACATATATCCACCCTAAGATAAAATACAGGAAATAGTATAAGAGCAGACTAAATGGACCATGAGGTCTTTTTCTGCCATCAGTCTTCTATGTTTCTATGTTTCCATGTTTCTATGTTTCTATAACCATTTGATTAGTGACCTGGACATATCCAGCCCTAGAAAATATCCAGAAAAATGCCATTTTTAGTGGCAGAGCCTTGCTTGACCTTCTGAGGTCAAGTTAATCTCCATCCCTTTAACCTCCCCTCCTCCAAAAACTCTGGTTCCTTCCTGTTCCTGTGTAGCTGTGAATTTTATGAAAGCAGCAGGTTTAAAAACAACAACAACAACAACAACAACAACCTTTAAGGGGTTTAATATTTATAGATGCTATGGTTCTTTTTAATGGATTTGATATAAACTGCCTGGAGCTATCCAAGTAGGGAGCTTACAGATCATAGCAAGACCCTAAATAAATAATAGTTCCTTGGCCTCTGCTCAAAATTGCACATAGATAATAGCCCCTCCCAATAAAATGAAATAATTCTTTCTGTCTTTATTATTTTTATTATTTATTATTATTTATTTATTTGTCAAACAAGTATAATATTATAGTATCACCCATTTCCTCCCATGTTGACTGTATGACTGTAACTTGTTGCGTATATCCTAAGATTTTTATTAATATTGCTTCTTCATTGCTTATTTGACCCCTATGACAATCATTAAGTGTTGTATCACATGATTCTTGACAAATATATATTTTATTTTATGTACGTTGAGAGCATATGCACCAAGACAAATTCCTTGTGTGTCCAATCACACTTGGCCAATAAAAATTCTATTCTATTCTATTCTATTATAGTACGTATCAGGAAAGACTTAATGAACTCAATCGGTATTGTATGGAGGACAGAAGGAAAAGGGGGGACATGATCAAAACATTTAAATATGTTAAAGGGTTAAATAAGGTCCAGGAGGGAAGTGTTTGTAATAGGAAAGTGAACACAAGAACAAGGGGACACAATCTGAAGTTAGTTGGGGGAAAGATCAAAAGCAACGTGAGAAAATATTATTTTACTGAAAGAGTAGTAGATCCTTGGAACAAACTTCCAGCAGAGGTGGTAGATAAATCCACAGTAACTGAATTTAAACATGCCTGGGATAAACATAGATCCATCCTAAGATAAAATACAGAAAATAGTATAAGGGCAGACTAGATGGACCATGAGGTCTTTTTCTGCCGTCAGACTTCTATGTTTCTATGTTTCTACATATTAACATAACATAACATAACATAAGTAGAACGTAGTAATAGAAAGGATAATAAGACAGTAGAACAGGGACATTAGGCACAAAAGTGCACTTATGCACACCCCTTACAGACCTCTTAGAAAAGGGGAGAGGTCAATTGTAGATAATGTAAGGTTGAAGATTCTGGGATTGGGGGAAGCAACAACAGAGTCAGGTAATGAGTTCCAGACGGTGACCACTCTATTGCTGAAATCATATTTTCTGCAGTCAAGTTTGGAGCGATTTACATTCAGTTTGTATCTATTAAGTGCTCTTGTGTTGTTGTTGTTAAAGGTGAAGTAGTCACTGACAGGGAGTACATGTATGATTTTACGAATAACAGTTAAATCAGTTCGGAGACGATGTAGTTGTAAATTTTATAGATTTAGTATTTGAAGTCTGGAGGAGTAGGGTAATTTGTTAGGTGAGGAGGAGTGAAGGACTCTTCTTGTGAAGTATTTCTGGACTCCTTCGATTGTATTAATATCTGATATGCAGTGTGGATTCCACACAGGTGAGCTATATTCTAGAATAGGTCTGACGAATGTTTTGTATGCTCTGGTTAATAAATCAGTGTTTCTAGAGAAGAAGCTACGTAAGATTAGGTTTACAATTCTTAATGCTTTTTTGGCAATGCTGTTACTGTGGGCTCTAGCACTTAGGTCATTGGAAATGAGGACTCCAAGGTCTTTGACTGAGTGAGGGTCCTCTGTTAGTTCAGTTTTACCAAGTATGAATTTAGTATTCAGATTCTTTTTAGCAATGTGTAGGACGGAGCATTTGTTGGTAGAGATTTGAAGTTGCCAGTTGGTAGACCATTCAGCTACATGGTCAAGGTCCTTTTGAAGGGTAGAAGTATTGTCAGTGGTATTAAATAGTTTAACATCATCAGCAAAGAGAACACAATTGCTTGTGATATTGTCACAGAGATCATTTATGCAGAGTATAAAGAGAGTAGGTCCTAAAACACTGCCTTGTGGGACACCACTGTTAACTGGAGCAGGATTAGATATGGCATTACCTATTTTTATTTATTTTTTATTTATTTATTTATTTTGTCCAATACACAATGAGGGCTTTAGTGGGTATATATCTATATACAGATAGTAAAATACATGATGAAGGTTATAGAGGAGATACTCATAGTAAAATATACCTAAGAAATAATAGAAAATAAGGTATAGTAATAGAACATATCAATGAAAGAATAGAAGAAGAGATATAGGAATAGAAGAAAGGTATAGGAGATATAGGAGAGCAATAGGACAGGGGACGGAAGGTACTCTAGTGCACTTGTACTCGCTCCTTACTGACCTCTTAGGAATCTGGATAGGTCAACCATGGATAATCTAAGGGTAAAGTGTTGGGGGTTTGGGGATGACGCTATGGAGTCCAGTAATGAGTTCCACTCTTCGACAACTCGGTTACTGAAGTCATATTTTTTACAGTCAAGTTTGGAGCGGTTAATATTAAGTTTGAATCTGTTGTGTGCTCTTGTGTTGTTGTGGTTGAAGCTGAAGTAGTCGCCGACAGGCAGGACGTTGCAGCATATGATCTTGTGGGCAATACTTAGATCTTGTTTAAGGCGTCTTAGTTCTAAACTTTCTAGGCCATGCTGGCTGGGGAATTCTGGGAGTTGAAGTCCAGATATCTTCAAGTCGCCAAGGTTGGGAAACACTGGTCTAGAATGTTAATTTCTGCTTATCTGGGTGTTGATTGCTCATGAGAAGGTGTTGTGGCCTTTTTAGCTTTTGATTGTCTCTTCTGAATGGTATGTAGACATTGTTTATCTCTATGTGCCCGTCAATGGCCAATGCAATAGGTGTGTCCTGTAAGCCTTTCGGAGGCCTCTCTTTCCCGGCTGACGTTTGAAATTATGGCATTGGCTTCGTATTTTTACCTCCTTCCTTGGCTCTCTTTACAAAAGCCACCTAAACTCAGGCTGCTGAATTATAAATCCATTTCCCATACTATAAAGAGGCATTTATAAGGCCCCTTTGACTGATGAGGCTCTGAGATCATCGTATTTTCCTCTCCTGGATTTTTTTCCCATCCCCTCTCTTCTGCGTAATTTGATTTATATTATGATTGTATTTTATAGATCCTGCATTTTAAGTGTTTTAAATAGTTCATCTGCAGGTTACTCAGATAATCCACTGAGCAAGCAACAGCTATAAAGCATTGCTTTATCTTGCTATAATATTGTGTGTGTATCAATGTTCCCTCTAATTTTTTTTCGGTGTGGGCAGAATAATGTCTGAGTGACAGTCCCTTTGGGACTGGGTGGCATCGAAGTATAAATAAATAAAAAATAAATAAATAAATAAATAAATAAATCTTTTTTTATTAAAAGAAATTAATAATTTAAAAGAACCAAAATCCATTACTATTAAAACTAAAACAACCAGCAAAACTATTAATAAAAACAGGTGAGGGCTGGGTTTTTTTCTCTGTTATTATTTAAGTGCTTTTACCATATGCTTTAAATCAAGAGTCACTTCTCTCTCTGTTTCTCTCTCTTTCCTGTCATTCTCTGCCTCAATCATTTTCTCATTTCTCTTTTTTTCTCCCCTTTTTTCTATCATTTCTCTCTCTCTTCCTTCCACTCTTCTCTCTCTCTCTTTCTTCCTCTCTCTCACTCTCTTCCTTCCTTTCTCATCTTTCTTTCTTTCTCTCTCTCTCTCTCTTTCTCTATGTTGCTTTCTTCCTCTCTCTCACTCTCTTCCTTCCTCTCTCATTTCTTTCTTTCTTTCTCTCTCTTTCTCTATCTTGCTTTCTTCCTCTCTCACACTCTCTTCCTTCCTCTCTCATCTCTTTCTGGGAACGGTGGTGTGTGTGTGTGTGTGTTTTTTCTCCTGTATCTACAGAGTATTGTGGAAACTGGATGACTCCCATTCTGGCATCATGAAAAAAGCAAGAATTTGCTCATTTTTCTGCTCTGTTCTGATTTGGTTGCCAAGAGTTCCTTCCCCAAACTTCCAATCAACTTTACGGGGAGCTCTTGACTTATAACCATTCGTTTAGTGACTGTTTGAAGTTGCAATGGCCCTGGAAAAAGTGACTTGTGACCTTTGCAGCATCTCCATGGTCCCATGAACAAAATTCAGATGCTTGGCAACCGAGTCATGTTTATGATATTTGCAATGTCATGTCAGACTCCCATATTTTGAAAAGCCCCCCTCTCAAAAAGAATGAACACGTACAAAGTCCATTCTTTCATCTGCATCTGGTGATACAGCTTTCCCTAACACAACGTCTATATAGAATAGAGCAGAGCAGAGTAAAGTAGAGTAGATTAAAGTATATAGAGTATAATATATAGAGTAGGGTAGGTTAGGATAGAGTAGGGTAGGGTAGAGTATATAGAATAGAGTAGCATATATAGAGTAGGGAAGGGTAGGATAGGGTATGGTGGGGTAGAGTAGAGTAGAGTATATAGAGTAGAGTAGAATGTATAGAGAAGGGTAGGGTAGGGTAGGGTGGGGTAGAGTATATAGAATAGAGTAGCATATATAGAGTAGGGAAGGGTAGGACATGGTAGGGTAGGGTGGGGTAGAGTAGAGTATATAGAGTAGATTATATAGAGTAGAGTAGAATACATAGATAGGGTAGGATAGGATAGGGTAGGGTGGGGTAGGGTTGGGTAGGGTAGAGTATGTAGAGTAGAGTATATAGAGTAGAATATATAGAGTAGGGTAGGATAGGGTAGGGTGGGGTAGAGTAGAGTAGAATATATAGAGTAGGGTATAGTATATGGAGTAGAATATATAGAGTAGGGTAGGGTAGGATACGGTAGGGTAGGGTAGAGTAGAGTATATAGAGTAGAGTAGGATATATAGAGTGGGGTAGGGAAAGAGTAGAGTAGAGAGTAGAGTATAGTATATAGAATATAGAATAGAATAGAATACCGTACGCCCTCTTTTGGAAATGAGACCAAATACCTTCTTTATTTGTAATAATCACAAAAATTATAGAGTGTGCCAAAATGTCAAAAACAGCAATGGAAACACAAAACAAAAAGGACTCAGAATATTATGAAATATGGGAAAATTGGTACAAATGGGTTTCTCAAAAAAAATACCAAAATTACCTATTGTAAAACCACTATTTTATTAAACCATCAACTATATCTTACCTTCAAATGCTTTCATTAAATTTAAACCAATTAAAAGATTGAGCGCCAAAAACCAATTAATTTGCAACAAAATTTATACCATATCTCTTTTTATCTGTCTTTCAACCAACTCAATGTACATTACATAATATAACATTAACAACTTTTATTAACACATAGAACATATTTACTATACTATTCATACACTCCTCACACTACTTCCAGACAAAAGTCGTCCCTGAAAACGTCTGCGCTAAACGCAGATCTTTCTTTTCTTTTTCATTCTTTTCTTTCTTTCACCTATCTTCTCCCCCTTTCTCTCTTCTTATTCCTTCAACTTAGAAAATATTTTTGCTAACTTGTTATTAGTTAATATATATTACAGGAAATACAACTATTATAACTTTAGGAAATTCTTCATTCTCTTTATTTACTGCTTATTTACTGTTTATTTGCAATGTTTAAGAAATATAACATCTCTATTAAGAAGTTGATTTACTGTTTATTTACAACGTTTAAGAAATATAGTATCTGTTCTGTCTGGGTTCCCCCAGACCTCAACACCAACTGGAAAAAACAGCCAGACACTCTGGTAAAAGCCAAAAGTATTTTATAACTGGAAAAAATAAGCACAGAGGAAAACCTGTTCTTCCCAACAGACAGGATATAATACGGTACAGCAGGGTCCTGATGTCCAGTCAATACAGCAAGCTTCTTGCTGGCACCCCCCCCCCCAAGGTTTCAATAGTCAAAGGCACAAACCAGGATTCCAAGACGCCAAAGTTCACAGTCAGGTCCCACGACTCTCAAAGATAAAACTCCACAAGCCAGGAAGGGTGGGTCTGCCTTTTAGCCTTTCCCAAGAGCACCACACCCAAACCCAGCTATTGCCACTTTAATGCTGAAAGTATTTAGCCAATTGACTCCGTCTCTGAGTAGCTCTTCGTTGTCGCAGATCAATTATGGCTTGTGCACTTTCCTCTAAGGAATCCAGGCTGCTTGCTGGGGAGAGCTCCCCCTGGTGGGACTCTGGCTGTCCTCCCTCTTCTTCAGCCTGGGATTCCTCCTCCTCGTCTGTCTGCACCTCCTGTTCCTCAGCCTCTCCCTCTGAGCTGGAAACCGACAGAAGGTCAGCCGTTCCCGGAGGGGCCTCAGACGGAACCACAACAGTATCTCTTCCAAGAAGTATATGTATTACAATCTATAGCTTACAATGTATAACTGTACTCCCTATTTTAACTGCTTGACTTTGTACCCCTTCCTTTTTTTCCCCTCTGTCCCTCCCCTGTTTTCCTTTTTCCTTTTTTTCTCCCCCCCCCCTTTTCATTATATTTATAAATAAAGTATATATATCTAAAAAAAAGAATAGAATAGAATAGAACAGAACAGAATAGAATTTTATTGGCCAAGTGAGATTGGACACACAAGGAATTTGTCTTGGTTTACAGAATTTCTGAGCTTCTGAAACACATTGCAAAACTCAAGAGAACTGCCTGGTAATTACATTCATTAGATCGGTTTATACATAATGCACCCTAAACCAAATTCTCCTCCAAAATTTGGCAGGAGGAACTGCCAGAAACTGAGGCTGGCACCAATGTCGGGGAAGCCGATGCCTTAAGGCAAAATGCCCGGCAGACACTCCAAACCACAAAGGCAGGGCTTCTCTGCCATCCCGGCTCACCCTCAATATTTTTCTTTTCACTAACAGCCGTTGCTTTCTGGAAGTTAAGGGAGGAGTTTAGAGAGATACCGATAGTCTTTGAGTTGTGACCCTTTGTTTAGTGGCCATTTGAAGTTACAATGGTACTGAAAAAAGTTGTGGTCATAAGTTAAGGACTACCTGTATGGGAAAGATGAGAGAGAGAGAGAGACAAAGAGACAGAGAGACAAAGAGAGAGAATCATACACAGAGAGAAGGAAGGAGGGACAGGGACACAGAGACACAGACAGAGAGAGAGAGATGATATATTTTAAGACAGACAGAAAGACAGATATAGACAGATAGATAATGGATAGATAGATAAATAGATAGATTATGGAGGGATGGATGGAGGATGGATGGATAACATATGAATGCACAGTATGGATGCATAAAGCCCTACATGGCATCAGACCAGAATATCTCCGGGACCGTCTTCTGCCACACAAATCCCAGCAGCCAATTAGGTCCCACAGAGTTGGCCTTCTCTGGGTCCTGTTGACAAAGCAATGTCGTCTGGCGGGGCCCAGGGGAAGAGCCTTCTCTGTGGCAGCCCCGGCCCTCTGGAACAAGCTCCCCCCGGAGATCAGAACTGCCCCCCACTCTCTTTGCCTTTCGTAAGTTGTTGAAAACTCACTTGTGCCGCCAGGCATGGGGAAATTGGCATCTCCCCTAACTCCTTGGTTGATGTATGGTTTGATTGGGTTTTGTGATTATTTTATTATAAGGTGTTTTTTTTAATTGTCTTAAATATTGGATTTGTACATTGTTTATGATTGTTGTGAGACACCCCGAGTTTGCGGAGAGGGGTGGCATACAAATCTAAATAATAATAATAATAATAATAATAATAATAATAATAATAATAATAAACATAACCAAAACTAAGTTGTTACAATGTATACTCCTGCTAGCTTGCAGGTACTACCCCCCCTTTTTCTTACCTCATCTAAAATCTTTACTGTATTTATTTATTTATTTATTTATTTATTTATTTATTTATCAGATTTGTAGGCCGCCCCTCTCCGCAGACTCGGGGCGGCTCACAGCAACAATGATACAATGTAACAAATCTAATATTTAATTAATTAATAACCCCAATTTAGAAACCAATCATACACACTAGCGTACCATACATAAATTTTATAAGCCTAGGGGGGGAGGGAAATTGTCAATTCCCCCATGCCTGACGACAGAGGTGGGTTTTAAGGAGCTTACGAAAGGCTAGGAGGGTGGGGGCAACTCTGATATCTGGGGGGAGTTGGTTCCAAAGGGTCGGGGCCGCCACAGAGAAGGCTCTTCCCCTGGGTCCCGCCAAACGACATTGTTTAGTTGACGGGACCCGGAGAAGGCCAACTCTGTGGGACCTAACTGGTCGCTGGGATTCGTGCGGCAGAAGGCGGTCCCGGAGATATTCTGGTCCGGTGCCATGAAGGGCTTTATAGGTCATAACCAACACTTTGAATTGTGACCGGAAACTGATCGGCAACCAATGCAGACTGCGGAGTGTTGGTGTGACATGGGCATATTTAGGGAAGCCCATGATAGCTCTCGCAGCTGCATTCTGCACGATCTGAAGTTTCCGAACACTTTTCAAAGGTAGCCCCATGTAGAGAGCATTACAGTAGTCGAGCCTCGAGGTGATGAGGGCATGAGTGACTGTGAGCAATGAGTCCCGGTCCAAATAGGGCCGCAACTGGTGCACCAGGCGAACCTGGGCAAACGCCCCCCTCGCCACAGCTGAAAGATGTTTCTCTAATGTAAGCTGTGGATCGAGGAGGACGCCCAAGTTGCGAACCCTCTCTGAGGGGGTCAATAATTCCCCCCCCAGGGTAATGGAAGGACAGATGGAATTGTCCTTGGGAGGCAAAACCCACAGCCACTCCGTCTTATCCGGGTTGAGCTTGAGTCTGTTGACACCCATCCAGACCCCAACAGCCTCCAAGCACCGGCACATCACTTCCACTGCTTCGCTGACTGGACAAGGGGTGGAGATGTAAAGCTGGGTATCATCTGCATATTGATGATACCTCACCCCATGCCCTATTACCTATCTATTAATTTATTTATTTATTTATTACCTATCTATTAATTTATTTATTTAATTTATTTATTGGATTTGTATGCCGCCCCTCTCCGGAGATTTGGGGCGGCTAACAGCAACAACAAGACAGCGTATAACAATAATCCAATACTAAAAACAATTAAAACCCATTATTATAATAATATATATAATGCATATATCCAAGCAGTACTTTATTCTTAAATTAATATATGTCATAGATACAAGACTATGTAAATACAAATATTGAATACAAAATAACTATCTATAGATAAATGTTTGAAACGAATATACAACAATATATATATGCTACTATGTAAAAAGATTTCTTGCCTCACACCCCTCCTATTTTTCTTTTTGTATTCCCATTCCCCTTCCCCATTCTTAATAAATTAATAAAGTATATTTTATAATAATAATAGTAATAGTAGTAGTAATAGTAATGATAGTAGTAATAGTAATAATAGTAATAATAGTAATAATAGTAGTAATAGTAATAATAGTAATAATAGTAATAATAGTAATAATAGTAATAATAGTAATAATAGTAATAATAATAGTAATAATAGTAATAATAGTAATAATAACAATAATAACAATAATAACAACAATAATAATAATAATAACAACAACAACAACAACAACAACAACTGGGTGAAATAATCTTTTATTCTTTCTCTGTGATTAGCCCGGGATGCTGCGTCCCTTGAAAACGTCCCCTTAATGTCCCCCGCCTCCTTCGTGCTCAGACACAGCTGAGTGATTTTATCGGGAGGCCAAGAGATCTACAGAATATGAACTTTTCGATGTACCAGAATGTCACTAAGGGACTAGCTGGTATTGTAAATAGCCACCGACTTGCTGACTCCTTTGTTACCGTAAGTGCCTTAAGAGGCTATTAATTTCATTGCTGCTCAATCAGCAAAGCGCCACCTCTGAACAACATTCTGCCGCATGAATCCCAGCGAGCGGTCCGGTCCCACAGAGTCGGCCTTCTCCAGGTCCCGTCAACCAGACAATGTCGTTTGGCGGGACCCAGGGGAAGAGCCTTCTCTGTGGCGGCCCACAGAGAAAGAGTGAGGGAGAAGAGAGAGAGAGAAAGGAGAGAGAAACAGAGAGAGGAGGGAAGGAGAAGAGAGAGAAGGAGAGAGAGAAATGGAGAGAAGAGAGAGAGAAGTGGGTGAGAGAGAGAGTGAGAGAGAAGAGAGAGGAGAGAGGAGAGAGAGGGAGAAAGAGACAGAGGAGAAAGAGAAGAGAGAGAGAAACAGAGAGAGAAGACGGAGAGAGAAAGGAGAGCAAAATAGAGAGGGAAGAGAGAGGGAAGAGAAAGAGAGGGAAGGAGAAAAGAGAGAGAAGAGGGTGAGAGAGTGAGTGAGAGGAGAGAGAGAGAGAGGAGAAAGAAAAAAGAGAGAAACAGAGAGAGAACAGAGAGAGAAAGAGTGAGGGAGAAGAGAGAGAAACAGAGAGAGAAGAGTGAGAGGGAGAGTGAGGGAGGAGAGTGAGAGAGAAAGGAGAGAGAAACAGAGAGAGAAGAGAGAGAGAAAGGAGAGCGAAATAGAGAGCGAAGAGAGAGGGAAGAGAAAGAGGGAAGGAGAAGAGAGAGAAGAGAGAGAGAAATAGAGAGAAGAGGGTGTGTGAGAGAGAGAGAGAATGAATCAGGAAATAAAGCTTACAAAATGAGGCTTTTACATACATGCTTTGTAATTGTGGTCAAGAGATGCTTCACTCTGATAGCAACAAGTCATTTTCCACTTCAGTGGTCCATCAAAATAGATTTTGTAGAAAATGCAGAGGAGGCCGACAGGAGCATGAAAACACATCAGCAAGAGAGGAAAGAAAAGATTCAATAACAGCCATCGGATCACACGCCTCTTAAGTCACCATGCCTTTCAGAGGTGCTACAAACCAGGGGTGGGTTCTACATAGCTTCCCCATCAGTCACGATGGAAGCTCACACTTCTCCCTCACATGCAAGACACTCCCCGGAAATGGCCCTCTGTGCATGCGCAGTACTAAAAAAACCCGCTTCTGCACATGCGCAGAAGCAAAAAACAAAATGGCGACACTTATGGCGCCACCAAGAGAACCTACTAAGGAGCATGACAGACTTGAGTTGCTGCCGGTTCCAGTGACCCAGGCCGCCAATTTATTAATGGTTCTCTAGAACCGGTCCAAACCTGTTCTGCTACAAACAGGTAGCAGACAAACTACAAGTCCCAGCACTGACCGCTAGCAGAATGTCTAAGCCTCTAAAGAGATTGAGAACCACGACATAAACTTACCAGGAAAGACTTCATGAACTCAATCTGTACAGTCTGGAGGACAGAAGGGAAAACGGGGACATGATGGAAACATTTAAATATGTTCAAGGGTTAATAAGGTTCAGGAGGGAAGTGTTTTCAATAGGAAAGTGAACCCAAGAACAAGGGGCCACAATCTGAGGTTAGCTGGGGAGAAGCAATGGGAGAAAACATTATTTTACTGAAAGTGTAGTAGATGCTTGGAACAAACTTCCAGCAGACGTAGTTGGTCAATCCACAGTCACTGAATTTAAACTTGCCTGAGATAAACATAGATCCACCCTAAGGTAAAATACAGGAAATAGTATAAGGGCAGAGGAAACAGAGCCGTAAAAGGCAGGGAGAAGCCTCCATGGGGCCTCTCTGGGAATCTCCTGGGAGGAAACAGGGCCAGAAAAGTCAGGGGGAAGCTTCCGTGGGGCCTCTCTAGGAATCTCCTGGGAGGAAACAGGGCCAGAAAGGTCAGTGAGAAGTCTCCGTGGGGCCTCTCTAGGAATCCCCTGGGATGAAACAGGGCTGGAAAAGGCGGGGAGAAGCCTCCGTAATATTTTCTCACGTTGCTTTTGATCTTTCCCCCAACTAACATCAGATTGTGCCCTCGTGTTCTTGTGTTCACTTTCCTATTAAAAGCATTTCCCTCCCGAACCTTATTTAACCCTTTAACCTATTTAAATGTTTCGATCATGTCCCCCCTTTTCCTTCTGTCCTCCAGACTAGACAGATTGAGTTCATGAAGTCTTTCCTGATACGTTTTATGCTTAAGACCTTCCATGATCTATGCTAACATTGTACAATATAATGAATCGCACACTGTCCCAATACGTAGGAACCTCATGTTAAAACCAACTTTTGTTGTTCCATTTATAGGGTGGTGTGAATCAGAAAAAGACGAGAACTGAATAAATCCTGTCTCGGCTACTTATTGGTAAATATGTTCCGCAAACCATGCATGTCTAAAGTTAGAAAGAGAACAGTCGGACTGACCAGCATGAATCTAGAGAGGATATTTTAGAAATTAAAGAATGGAGGGCAACAGATGGAGTGACTCAAAGAATAAAATAGGCAGGCGAACTGGAATTTTCGGATAGAAATTTTGAGCACATGTATTGAATTTTCATTTTCATAACTCTGTTCCAGTGGTGACCTTTTTGTTAACTTCAATTATTTTCATACGTCAAAGAAAGGTTGAGTTTCTCACTTCTCAAATACATAAATAAATGCTGTTTTAACTGAAGACAGACAAACTGAAGACAGACAGCCGCCCTCTCCGCAGACTCAGGGCGGCTAACAACAGTGATTAAAAAAAGCATGTAACAATCCAATACTACACAACTAAAAAAACCCTTATTATAAAACCAAACATACATACAAACATACCATGCGTAACTTGTAAGGCCTAGGGGGGAAGAATATCTCAGTTCCCCCATGCCTGACAGTAGAGGTGGGTTTTAAGAAGCTTGCGAAAGGCAAGGAGGATGGGGACAATTCTAATCTCTGGGGGGAGTTGGTTCCAAAGTGCCGAGGCCACCACAGAGAAGGCTCTTCCCCTGGGTCCCGCCAAACGACATTGTTTAGTTGACGGGACCCGGAGAAGGCCCACTCTGTGGGACCTAACTGGCCGCTGGGATTCGTGCAGCAGAAGGCAGTCCCTGAGATAATCTGGTCCGATGCCATGAAGGGCTTTATAGGTCATAACCAACACTTTGAATTGTGACCGGAAACTGATTGGCAACCAATGCAGACTGCGGAGTGTTGGTATAACATGGGCATACCTTGGGAAGCCCATGATTGCTCTCGCAGCTGCATTCTGCACGATCTGAAGTTTCCAAACACTTTTCAAAGGTAGCCACATGTAGAGAGCGTTACAGTAGTCGAACGTCGAGGTGATGAGGGCATGAGTGACTGTGAGCAGGGACTCCCGGTCCAAATAGGGCTGCAACTGGTGCACCAGGCGAACCTGGGCAAACGTCCCCCTCGCCACAGCTGAAAAATGGTTCTCTAATGTGAGCTGTGGATCGAGGAGGATGCCCAAGTTGCAGACCCTCTCTGAGGGGGTCAATAATTCCCCCCCCCCCCAGGGTGATGGACGGACAGATAGAATTGTCCTTGGGAGGCAAAACCCACAGCCACTCCGTCTTATTAGGGTTGAGCTTGAGTCTGTTGACACCCATCCAGGCCCCAACAGCCTCCAGGCACCGGCAGATCACTTCTGGTTAGTTAGGAAGCAGAGGTCATTTGCTGATTCCATCTTGAAAACAAAACAGAAACTTCAACTGGTTCAAAATAGCTTAATGTCTAGTCTAATGAAGAGAAGGACCAAGGGAGACAGGATAACAGTGTCCCCAATGTCTCAGGGGTTGCCACAAAGAAGAGGGAGTCAAGCTATTCTCCAAAGCACCTGAGGGTAGAACAAGAAGCATCGGGTGAAAGGTGATCAAGGAGAGAAGCAACTTAGAATTAAGGAGAAATTTCCTGACAGTTAGAAGAACAATTAATCTGTGGAACAGAAGTTGCCTCCAGAACTTGTGAATGCTGCAACACTGGAAGTTTTTAACAAGTTGGATAACCATTTGTCTGAAGTAGTGTAGGGTTTCCTGCCTAAGTAGGGGGTTGGACTAGAAGACCTCCAAGGTCCCTTCCTATTCTATTCAGCCGACATTTGAAAACTTCTATTCTATTCTTTTCTATTCCATTCCATTCCAACCCATCCCATCCCATCCTACTCCACTGCATTGCATCCCGTTCGATTCTAAAAAGTGAACTCGGAATTCAAGATTGTGTTCTGTCCGGTTAGAGCAAGGCAGCAGTCCTCGTCTTATGTGAATTCATTTAATGACCATTTGAAGTTACAATGGCACTGAAAAATAGTTAACAATTTTTTCACACTTATGACTGCTAAAATGTTACCTCTACATACAAACTTAATTCATTCCGTGAGCAGGTTCTTAAGTAGAAAAGTTTGTAAAAAAACAGCAATTTTTCCCATAGGAATCAATGTAAAAGCAAATAATGTGTGCAATTGGGGAAACCACAGGGAGGGTGGAGGCCCTGTTTCCTCCCAGGAGATTCCTAGAGAGGCCCCACCGAGGCTTCTCCCTGCCTTTTCTGGCTGTTTCCTCCCAGGAGATTCCTAGAGAGGCCCCATGGAGGCTTCTCCCCGCCTTTTCCGATCCTGTTTCCTCCCAGGAGATTCCTAGAGAGACCCCACCGAGGCTTCTCCCTGCCTTTTCCGGCATTGTTTCCTCCCAGGAGATTCCTAGAGAGGCCCAACAGAGGCTTTCTCCCCACCTTTTCCGGCCCTGTTTCCTCCCAGGAGATTCCTAGAGAGGCCCCACGGAGGCTTCTCCCTGCCTTTTCCGGCCCTGTTTCCTCCCAGGAGATTCCTAGAGAGGCCCCACAGAGGCTTCTCCCTGCCTTTTCCGGCCCTGTTTCCTCCCAGGAGATTCCTAGAGAGGCCCCACGGAGGCTTCTCCCTGCCTTTTCTAGTTATAATTTCAATGGCTCAGGTTTGTAAGTGGAAAATGGTTCTCGAGAAGAGGCAAAAAAATATTGAACAGAAAAGTTTGTAAGTAGAGGCGTTCTTACATAGAGGTATCACTGTACTGCCAACTCAGCATTAAAAACGAAGATTAAACTATATGTAAAGTTTCCCTTTCCTCCCCTGCCACCCCCCAAAAAAAACCTGCATTCTCTTACACAATTCAGTTTGTGCAATTATGCATTAGCTCCCTGCAGTTAAAACGTAATGATGGCAATTTTTTTTAAAAAAAACTACGAGTAACTTTAAAAGCCATAAAGCCGTACCTTGACATCAATCCAACACATTATACTTTTTTTTCATGTTCAATTACAACCTAATTTGCTTAAACTATGTCCCCATATAAGCAGTCACCTTGAAGAACACGTTACCCATCACAGAAAAGAATATACAATAGACATTTGTACTTTCTAGTTATGAATAGATGAAAATTCAAATATTTGAAAACCGGTGAGACTTTTGGCCATGGTGCAGATATAACGTTGGGTCAAAGTAGGGGTGAAATTAAAAAAAATCCCTACCATTTATGCCAGCATGGTTTGATGGATATGGCAGGGGAAGGATACTGTAAAATTCCCATTCCCTCCCCACTCCAGGTGAAGGATACTGCAAAATTCCCATTCCCAAACATATCTCTCTCTCTCTCTCTCTCTCTCTCTCTCTCTCTCTCTCTCTCTCTCTCTCTCTCTCTCTCTCTCTCTCTCTCTCTCTCTCTGAGGAAAGGAAATCTTTTCTTAGGGGCGTCTGCACACAAACAGGTATTTTTTGCACGCTATCTCCTTTCCCCTAACAAGCACATAAAGTGTGAAGCATCTGTATTGACGCTGCCATCTCCATCAACTCTATTTATCCCAGAGGTCTTCAGAGTTGAGAGATGTTAAAAATATTCGGTCCCTGCGAAACCAGCAAAAAGGTGTCTGCTTTAAGTGCAGGGCCATCAGTGCTTAAATTCGATCAGCAGCACGACAAAAAGGTTTGCTCAGAGCGATCACTTGCTGCTATGTTTCACATCCATCCAGAAGAAGAACTCAAGAGTTCAAGACTGTGCTCTGTCACTTAGAGCAATGCAGCGGTCCTTGACTTATGTCAATTCATTTAGTGACCGTCTGAAGTTACAATGGCACTGAAAATTATCTGCATGCTTTTCACACTTGCTGAAATATGCCCAATATTCTATTCTATTCTATTCTATTCTAGTCTACTCTACTCTACTCTACTCTACTCTACTCTATTCTTGTCTTGTCTAGTCTAGTCTAGTCTTGTCTTGTCTACTCTACTCTATTCTAGTCTAGTCTAGTCTATTATTCTATTCTGTTCTATATTCTATTCGAGCCTAGTCTAGTCTATTATTCTATATTATTCTATTCTATTCTAATTTCTATTAATTCTATTCTACTCTACTCTATTAAATTCCAATCCAATATCTATTCTATTCTAGTCTAGTCTAGTCTAGTCTACTCTATTCTCTTTTAGTCTTGTCATGTCTAGTCTAGTCTAGTCTAATTATTCTATTCTATTCTGTTCTGTTCTATTCTATTCTATTCTATTCCAGTCTAGTCTAGTCTTTGTCTAGTCTAGTCTATTATTCTAATCTATTATTCTATTCTATTCTGTTCTATATTCTATTCTATTCTAATTTCTATTAATTCTATTCTACTCTGCTCTATTAAATTCCAATCCAATATCTATTCTATTTTATTCTGTATTTCTAATTCTATTCTATTATTCTATTCTGTTTTATTCTATTCTGTTCTGTTTTGTTCTATTCTATTCTATTCATAATAATAATAGCAACAACAACAACAACAACAGAGTTGGAAGGGACCTTGGAGGTCTTCTAGTCCAACCCCCTGCTTGCAATACTGCTTTCTAACCAGAAAGGGACTTTCCTCCCTTTCCCTTCCTTCCTTAGCACTTAGAAATGGTACTTAGATTTATATACCACTTCACAGTGCTTTGACAGCCCTCTCTAAGCGGTTTACAGAATCAGCCTCTTGCCCCCAACAATCTGGGTCCTCATTCAACCCATCTCGGAAGGATGGAAGACTGAGTCAACCTTGAGCCAGTGGTGAGATTTGAACCGCTGAACTACAGCTAGGAATTACCTGAAGTAGCCTCCAGTGCTGTACCCTAACCACTGCACCACCCCATCAAGAGCTCTGTTTTATACCTCTGTGACCCCTTTTAAGGAGAACTCCTAATTGCTGGAATCTTAACTCACCTTAAAAGCTTCAGTGAGACCCTGGCCTCAGTTTCCCTCTGGGAAACACTCCTAGAAATCTAAATTTAGGCCTACTTAAAGGAAGGATGTGAGGATCAGTATAATCCTCGCCAATTATTCCATCCTGTTACCTCTTTCAGCGAAGGTCTTCGTTTTAATTAAAAAATCAGCAGTAAAACATTTTGAACAGTTATTTCCCCGCTGCAGACCTGTCTATAATTTATGTCTTTTAAAAAATTGACTTTTCCTAATATATGCTTATGTTAAAGACAAGACTACCTAGCGCATATTTTTAAGCACATTTTCCTTAAATGGACAGGGATTATTTTTTTTAAAAAAAAAAAAGCCCCAACTATTCTTAAATAAATACTTTTTGAATAAAAAAGAATTCCTTTTAGCGTTTCACCTGTATCATAGACACCTTAGACAGATGAGATTATTTCAGGTAAAAAAGAAACAAGTTAAGAGAGAGCGATGGATTGCTTTGTATTCTGATATACAGGAAAACCATTGAAATGGAAATCGGGAGAATTCTTTCATTGACTGAACGTATTTTAGAGAGAGAGAGAAAATCATCGTTGTTTGATAATGTGCTGTTTCAATTTAGGGGAGCTTTTATGTGGGAAATAAAATTTATGTTGCTAATCGAAGCAGTTAGTTAAGCAAGTTTAACTCCATTTTACAATGAATAGAATAGAACGGAATGGAATAGAATAGAATAGAATAGAACAGAACAGAACAGAACAGAACAGAACAGAATCTTTATATGGAATGGAACCTTTATTTAGAATAGAATAGAATGGGCACTATCTAACAAAAATGAAATTCAGTGGTGAAAAAAGTCAGGTTCTACATTTTTAGGCAAAAAACCCAAAAAGCACAGGTACAATATACGTGATACATTGCTCGACAGTAGTAACTGTGAGAGGGACCTTGGAGTCCGGGTGGACAACTGTTTAAATAGGAGCCAGCCGTGTGCAGCAGCTGCCAAAAAAGCCAACCCAGTTCTAGGCTGCATTAACAGAGGGAGAGAATCAAGATCACGTGAAGGGTTCATACCACTTTATAAGGCTTTGGTAAGGCCACACTTGGAATCCTGCATTCAGTTTTGGTCGCCACGATGTAAAAAAGATGTTGAGACTCTAGAAAAAGTGCAGAGAAGAGCAACAAAGATGATTAGGGGACTGGAGGCTAAAACATAGGAAGAACGGTTGGAGGAACTGGGCATGGCTAGTTTAATGCACCAGAGTGCCTACCGTCCCCTGTCCTATTGTCTCTCTTATATCTCTTATATCTCCTATATCTTCTCTTCTATACCTTTATCTTTTTCTGCTATTCTCTCATAGTTATATTTCACTCCTTTATTTTCTCCACTCTTCCCCCTTTAATACATTCTACCTGATTATATCCTCTATAACCCTCATTGTGTATTATTGTGTATTGGACAAAACAAACAAACAAATAAATAAAGGACCAGGGGAGACGTGATAGCAGTATTCCAATATCTCAGGGGTTGCCACAAAGAAGAAGGAGTCAACCTATTCTCCAAAGCACCTGAGGGTAGAAGAAGCAATGGGTGGAAACTAAACAAGGAGAGAAGGAACTTAGAACTAAGGAGAAATATTCTTACAGTCAGAACAGTTGATCAGTGGAACACTTTCCTCCAGAAGTTGTGAATGCCCCAACACTGGAAGTTTTTAAGCAGATGTTGGATAACCATCTGTCTGAAGTAGTGTAGCATTTGACTAAGCAGCGGGTTGGACTAGAAGACCTCCAAGGTCCCTTCCAACTCTGTTGTTGTTATTATTATTAATTACTTAGTGAACAAATACTTAGCGAACTGCAAGTGGTAGTTCAGGGGTAAGGAGTAGATCTATTTACGATTCTCTAGAATTAAGAGTATATTTTCTTTCCTGTTAATTTACCCCAAGCTAAACAGAAAATGGAGATACGCACATAGGAGAAAAAAATTCATTTTATTCCCATGGATACCTAGAGATTAATGTTAGTTTTGCAGATTGGAGAATGGGTCATTTAACGTGTATGAGTTTTTTCTCCCACTTACATTTTTTTATTGCTTTTTACTGGCATTTCTGAGTCAAGCATCTAGGCTTGGAAGCTATCATGATTTTTCTCTTTTTTTTTCCAAAGAAAAAGTAGGCAATCGTTATTTTTATTTTTTCTTTGTCCTTGTGTATAATTAAGCTCTGCCGGGCAATGACACTTTTTAGCATTTTCGGAGAGGTGTTTTGCAGCGGGAATGAGATGCGTAGATGCGTTTCGGAACAGCGAATCTCTCTCTCCAATCAATAATATATCAGAATGGGCCTTTTAATTAATTCTACATCTATCGGCTTTACTTTTTGCCGCAGTGTTTATCGATTCCATACCCCTGTTTTTAATTTTTTAGTCTACAGTTTCTGCATTGAATTGCCTTTTTTAATTTTTTTTCAGCTGCTCCAGTTTGAATGAAAAGTTTTGGGGAAAATGCACGAGGTAATGATAAATACAATAAAGTAGCATAATAATAATAATAACAACAATAACAACAGAGTTGGAAAGGACCTTGGAGGTCTTCTAGCCCAACCCCCTCTGTTTAGGCAGGAAACTCTATAGTAATTCAGACAGATGGCTATCCAACATCTGCTTAAAAACTTCTAGTGTTGGAGCATTCACAACTTCTGGAGGCAAGCTGTTCCACTGATCAATCGTTCTGACTGTCAGGAAATTTCTCCTTACCCAATTCCAGCAACCGTTCTTCCTATGTTTTAGCCTCCAGTCCCCTAATCCTCTTTGCCGCTCTTCTCTGCACTCTTTGTAGAGTCTCAACATCCTTTTTGCATCGTGGTGACCAAAACTGAATGCCTTATTCCATGTGTGGCCTTACCAAGGCCTTATAAAGTGGTATAAACACTTCACGGGATCTTGATTCTCTCCCTCTGTTGATGCAGCCTAGAACTGGGTTGGCTTTCTTGCCTAAATGTAGAATCTCACTTTTATCACCACTGAACTTCATTTTTGTTAGATAGCGCCCATTCTAGTCTTCGGAGAGGGGCGGCATACAAATCTAAGTAATAAATAAAATAAATTCTGTTCTGGCTTATTCTATTCTAAATAAAGGTTCCATTCCATTCCATATAAAGATTCTGTTCTGTTGGGTAAAATGAGGACCGGATTGTGGGGGCAATAGGCCGGCTCTGTTAAAAAGTGCTATTGCTAACATGTTGTAAGCCGCTCTGAATGAATGACTGGATGGATGGATGGATAGGTAGGTAGGTAGGTAGGCAGGCAGGCAGGCAGGCAGGCAGGCAGGCAGGCAGGCAGGCAGGCAGGCAGACAGATAGATAAATGGATGCTAGGTAAGTAAGTAGACACACTAGATAGGTAGGTAGGTAGGTAGATGATAGATAGATAGATAGATAGATAGATAGATAGATAGATAGATAGATAGATAGACAGACAGACAGACAGACAGACAGACAGACAGACAGACAGACAGGCGGGGGGAATGCAGGTCATCAGTTCAAATCTCATCACCTGCTCAAGGTTGACTCAGCCTTCCATCCTTCCAAGGTGGGTCAAATGAGGACCCGGATTGTGGGGGCAATAGGCTGGCTCTGTTAGAAAGTGCTATTGCTAACATGTTGTAAGCCACCCTGAGTCTAAGGAGAAGGGCGGCATAAAAATTGAATAAATAAAATAAAATAAAATAAATAGGTAGATAGATAGGTAGGTAGGTAGATAGATAGATAGATAGATAGATAGATAGATAGATAGATAGATAGATAGATAGATAGATGGATACATAGACAGACAGACAGACAGACAGACAGACAGACAGACAGACAGACAGACAGACAGACAGACAGACAGACAAAAGTTTGGGAGAAAGCCGAGGACTTACTGCATTTGGGGAGAGATGAGTTAAATTCATTAAATTTTCTTCCTTCTCTCGAAGACTTTCTGCCCCATGGAGAAAAGACTTCAACTCCTTAAACATTTCCTCCCAAGGAACAAATACAAGTTGGCATTTCAAAGAGAAATGTCAATCAGACAATTAGAACAAGAGAAGGAGATTAACACCCCCTTTGCCAGCTGCACCAGAATTCATAAACCAACTATTTTGCTGCGCAAGAAGGCTTCTGATTTGAAAGTCAAGGACATTGTATGAATCTGTTCTCAACTTGGAACGCTGCGTTGGGTTTGGGTCACCACACTATAAAAAGGATGAAAGAGAGCAGAGAAGAGCAACAAAGAGGTTTAGGGGACTGGAGGCTAAAACATACGAAGAATGGTTGCAGGAACTAGGTCTGTCTAAGAGTTTAAGGAACAGAAGGACCAGGGATGATAGGATGATAGGATGACATGACAGTGGTGCAGTGTTTAAAGTGCAGTACTACAGCGTACTTCTGCTGATCACCGGCTGCCAGCAGTTTGGCATACAAACATAGAAGATTGACGGCAGAAAAAACTCATGGTCCATCTAGTCTGCCCTTATATTATTTCCTGTATTTTATTTTAGGATGGACCTATGTTTATCCCAGGCATGTTTCAATTCAGTGACTGTGGATTTACCAACCACGTCTGCTGGAAGTTTGTTCCAAGCATCTGCTACTCTTTCAGTCAAATAACATTTTCTCACGTTGCTTTTGATCTTTCCCCCCAACTCACCTCAGATTGCATCCCCTTGTTCTTGGGTTCACTTTCCTACTGAAAATGCTTCCCCTCCTGAACCTTATTTAACCGTTTAACATTTAAATACTGTATTTCGATCATGTCCCCCCTTTTCCTTCTGTCCTCCAGACTATACAGATTGAGTTCATGATGAAGTCTTTCCTGATATGATTTATGCTTAAGACCTTCCACCATTCTTGTAGCCCGTCTTTGCCCCCGTTCAATTTTTTCAATATCTTTTTGTAGCTGAGGTCTCCAGAACTGAACATGGTATTTCCAAATGGGGTCTCATCAGCGCTCTATACAGCGAGATCACAATCTCCCTCTTCCTGCTTGTTATACCTCTAGCTATGCAGCCAAGCATTCTACTTGCTTTTCCTGGCAGATCAAATCTCACCAGGCTCAAGGTTGACTCAGCCTTCCCTCCTTCCGAGGCGGGTCAAATGAGGACCCAGATTGTTGGGGGCAATATATCCTGAAAAGGGGCTGAAAAGCACTGTGAAGCGGTATATAAGTCTAAATGCTGATGCTAATGCTAGTATCCCAGTATTTGAGAGGCTGCCAATAGTGTGGTCAGGCAGTAGGAAAAGCAAGTAGGATGCTTGGCTGCATAGCTAGAGGTATAACAAGCAGGCAGAGGGAGATTGTGATCCCCTTATATAGAGCGCTGGTGAGACCACATTTGGAATTATACTGTGTTCAGTTCTGGAGACCTCACCTACAAAAAGATATTGACAAAATTGAAGGGGTCCAAAGACGGGCTACAAGAATGGTGGAAGGTCTGAAGCATAAAACATATCAGGAAAGACTTCATGAACTCCATCTGTAGAGTCTGGAGGACAGAAGGAAAAGAGGGGCAGCATATAAATCCAATTAATAAAATAAATAATAAAAATAAAATAAAGAGGAAGGAAGAAATAAAGGAGAAAGGAACGACCAGGAAGAGGAGGAGGAGGAGGAAGAGGAGGAAGAGGAAGAGGAAGAGGAGGAGGAGGAGGAGGAGGAGGAGAAGAAGAAGAAGAAGAAGAAGAAGAAGAAGAAGAAGAAGAAGAAGAAGAAGAAGAATCCTTCATGGCATTGGACCAGAATATCTCCGAGACCGCCTCCTGCCGCACGAATCCCAGCGACCGATTAGGTCCCACAGAGTGGGCCTTCTCCGGGTCCCGTCAACGAAACAATGTCGGTTGGTGGGCCCCAGGGGAAGAGCCTTCTCTGTGGCGGCACCGGCCCTCTGGAACCAACTCCCCCCGGAGATTAGAACTGCCCCTACTCTCCCTGCCTTCCGAAAACTCCTTAAAACCCACCTTTGCCGTCAGGCATGGGGGAACTGAAACATCTCCCCCTGGGCATGTTTAATTTATATATGGTATGCTTGTGTGTATGTCTGTTAGTATATGGGGTCTTTCTTAAATCTTTAAATATTTTAAATTGTCAGATTATTTATGATTTGTTTCCACGTGTTGTGAGCCGCCCCGAGTCTTCGGAGAGGGACGGCATACAAATCTAAGTAATAAATAAATAAAATAATAAATAAATAAAAGCTTGCCACACAGAACTGGCTGCTTCTTTTTTGAAAGGTTTTTTTTTTAAAAAAATGATGGGCAACCAAGTGTCCAGGATGATATAAGATCTCCTGTTTTGGGAAGGAAGCTGGACGAGAAGACCTCCCAAGTCCCTTCCAATGCTACCACTCTATGATTCCACATCCAGCAGTTTTGCCACGAATCTCATCTGGTTGATCTCCAAAACCTGAAGACCAGAAGGGTGTTGGGCATGATTAGCCTTTCTCTGACCTCAAACACAGACACGTTCTGGAGAACCTCGCCGCTTTTCACATTTTCAAAAGTGCTAAAAACTTGGCTCCTCTAGTCTAGAGAGTATTTGTAATCTGAAACTGTTGGTCGAGATTAAGGGAGAAATTGCACAAAAACATATTTTGCAGGCCAAAAGGGACGAAATGTTTGTAGAAGCCAGACCAGTGAGATAACATTTGGAAGCAGCTCAGATAGACACCTCCCTCATACACTGGGGAATGTAGGGACTGGGATGAGGTCAACTACAGGCAAACTTGCAAGATTTTGTCATTATAGCCAATCTCAAAAAAAAAAAAAAAAGATTAATCACCATTACCATGAGTTGGAAGGGACCTTGGAGGTCTTCTAGTCCAACCCCCTGCTCAAGCAGGAGACCCTACACTACTTCAGACAAATGGTTATCCAACACCTTGCTGCATTAAGGCTGCCTTAACAGAGGGATAGAGCCAAGATCATATGAAGGGTTAATGTCACTTTATAAGGCCACACTTGGACTACGGCATTCAGTTTTGGTTGCCACCATGGAAAAGGATGTTGAGACTCTGGAAAAAGTGCAGAGAAGACTGACAAAAGTGATTATTTGTTTGTTTGTTTGTTTGTTTGTTTGTTTGTTTGCCATCCCTCTCCGTAGACTCGGGGCAGCTAACAACAACAATAAAAACAGCATATGACAAATTTAATATTTAAAATAACTAAAAAACCCTTATTAAAAACCAAACATACACACAAGCACACCATGCATAAATTGTATAGGCCTAGGGGGAAAGGAATATCTCAATTCCCCCATGCCTGACGATAGAGGTGGGTTTTAAGTAGTTTACGAAAGGCGAGGAGGGTGGGAGCAATTCTGATCTCCGGGGGGAGCTGGTTCCACAGGGTCGGGACCGCCACAGAGAAGGCTCTTCCCCTGGGTCCCGCCAAACGACATTGTTTAGTTGACGGGACCCGGAGAAGGCCCACTCTGTGGGACCTAACTGGCGGTCCCGGAGATATTCTGGTCCGATGCCATGAAGGGCTTTATAGGTCACAACCAACACTAGGGGACTGAAGGAACCATTGCAGGACCTGGGCATGGCTAGTTTAATGAAAAGAAGGACCAGGGGAGACATGATAGCAGCCTTCCAATATATCAGAGGTTGCCCCAAAGAAGGAGGAGTCAACCTATTATCCAAAGCACTGGAGGGTCGAACAAGAAGCAATGGATGGGGACTAAACAAGGAGAGAAGCAACTTAGAACTAAGTCCCCCTTTAATCCCGGCCATCTCGGGCTTTTCTGGGCTGCCAGAGGAGCCTTTCGGTGGCACTTCTGGAGGCTTTGGCAGTTCAGAGAGAACAGAGCGTTTTTCTTTCTCTGGGCGCTTGGAGAGGGAATAAACCTCTGCCAGCGCCCAGGGAAACGAAATGCTCCCTTTGCTCTCGGCAGCGACTGTCCTCCTCCTCCTCTTCCTCTCACCCAAATTCCGAGCTTTTATTTCTCTCCTAATGGGTTTGCACACATTATTTGCTTTTACATGGATTCCTATGGGGAAAATTGCTTCTACTTCCAAGGTTTTCTACTTAAGAACCTGATCATGGAACGAATTACCACTGCATATATATGTATTACACAAAGATATGTAACCCTTCCCTGGTGCAAAGCTGAAGGGATTGGATACTGTAGCCTAGAGGTTAATTCTCTGCCTTACAAGGCAAAGGTTGCAGGTATGGCTAGCTGATGAGGCCAAAATAAGGCCGAAATAAATCTATCCTAGTCTCCCTTAATTTTCAAATTCAGCAAAAACAAACAAACATGTGACATATGTGTGTATGTGTGTGTGTGTGTGTGTGTGTGTGTGTGTAATTCTGAACCCACCACCTTCTTTAAAAGGTAAACCTGGTTTTCTGATCTCTATCTTCCTTTCGGGCAATAAGAACAGGGTTTCTATGGAGCTTTGGCCCAATTATCTTCCTTCTTCTTCTTCTTTGAGAGAAAAGAAATCGATGGGAGATTGTAATTGAATTCTTTCGCACCTCCGAAGGCTCCGAGACTTGCACATTGCTACTTCATTCCTCCTCCTTCTCTTCTCCTCCGCACAATTGCTTCCTTGGAGTGTGCAAATAATCCTTCCATTCCTACCAGTAAAAACAGCCGTCCATTGTTCGTTGAACAGTGACAAAAAGCAAGATTGAAGCCAAAGCAGTCAGGGGGCAGCTCTAAACACAGAGACATTATCAAGAGCCTTTTAAAATGCAGAGTGGGAAAGAGAAGAAGGAGTGGGGGTTAACCGCTTCCCTCCCCCATCCACCCCGTGCTTTCTCTGCGATGGGGTTCAGGAGGTTAAAACAGAGGCATCATAACCTTTATTATATTTCATGATTATTATTATTTTTTACCGGGAAGCCATTAACTGCAGAAAGTCCGGCAGATGTGACCAACACAGGCGAGTGGAGGGGGGGGGGGGAAACGCACTACATACATTGTAATGTAATTTATGCTTTGAGGTGGGGTAGAAAGGGTGGGAGGAAGTGGAGAAAGGGGCACAGGAGGGCTTTCCTCCCATCAAAAACATGAAGGGGAGGGAGAAAAACGAGAATGGGGTACAGGGGTACCTCTACTTAAGAAATTAATTCATTCCGTGACCAGGTTCTTAAGTAGAAAAGTTTGTAAGTAGAAGCAATTTTTTCCCATAGGAATCAATGTTAAAGGAAATAATGCGTGCAAACCCATTAGGAAAGAAATAAAAGCTCGGAATTTGGGTGGGAGGAGGAGGAGGAAGAGGAGGAGGAAGAGGACGGTCGCTGCTGAAGGAAGAAGGTGAGGTGAAGGGAATGAAAAAATCCAAAAGTTTTAAGGCTTACAAAAAAAAGAGGGACTCTGAGGCAGCGCCCAGAGAAAGGAAAATGCTCTGTTTGCTCTGGGATGCCCAGAGCGAAGGGAGTGTTTCTTTTTTCTGGGTGATGGCAGAGGTTTATTCCCTGTCCGAACACCCAGAGAAAGGAAAATGCTTCGTTCGCTCTGGATTGCCAAAGCCTCCTTAAGCGCTACCAAAAGGCTCCTTTGGCAGTCCAGATGGCCGGGATTAAAGGGGGAATGATAGGAAACTGGCTGGGCCTTTGTGTTGCTCTCAAATTTCCTGGGAAATTTTTCCAGGCTCGGGTTCTTAAGTAGAAAATGGTTCTTAAGAACAGGCAAAAAAATCTTGGACACCCAGTTCTTATCTAGAAAAGTTCTTAAGTAGAGGCGTTCTTAGGTAGAGGTACCACTGTATTTTGGAAAGATGAAGCCAATATTGGGTTCCTACTTGGATTGGGGGAGGGGGTGTACGGCATTCCGGTAGTGAAAACCAGAGTGAGTGCATCGGAGTGAGATTTGGGTTCTGTTGTGAGAGAACACGCAGGCAAATGAGATTTTGGTGAATTTCTGCCATTTTTTGCTTCTCTGCATGCACAGAATCGTCAAAATCTCGTCCACCCGCACATCTTCTTGCGAGATTTGATTCCTGCGCATGCGCAGAAGCCAAATAACGCTCCAATGTGCATGCGCAGAAGCAAAAATAGGGGCAAAAATCACTGTCACATGCATGAGATTTCGCTTGCTGTGCATGCGCAGAAGGCAAATATGGCACCAACAGGCATCCAGGCGCCTGCAGGATGCGCACACTCCCACAACAGCCTCAGAGGAGGTACCGGTAATGCCAAAAATGCCAGTTCTTCGCTGGATGGTGCATGCGAGAGGCAGTCTAACGCATTCCATCAGCCAGCACCGCCTTCGGTAACCCCTTCTTCTCTATAAGACCCCTTGTTCGTTATTTCCATATATATGTATTTTTTGTCCATTCTGCATTAAAAGCCACCTGGGGAGAGGAGCGGAGAGGGCTTTTAAAGAATTAAGTGAGGGTCAAGTCTCCTCGTGGGTTAAGCCTCAAATGCTGGCGATTAAATGGGCACGTCTCTGTAGTTTACATGGCAACGGAATTCCTTTTATTGGTCTATTTATTTACTTACTTACCGGAGATCTATCCGACCCGTTTCCTTCCTACCCGTGGAAGGGAAAACAAGCAGAGGACGGGCAGAGGTCAGGGCTACCACATCCCCGAGAAGCTCTGGCTATGGAAGGGGAAATGGGGCAGGGGGACTTCGGGCCAGCCTGCAGGCAACTGTGAATTCTAGTCCTGTTTTAGCCATGAAAGCCAGCAAGCCTGACTTTGATCCAATCACCAGCAGATGGTGAGTTCTAGTCCCGCCTTAGGCGTGAAAGTTGGTGGGGTGACTTTGAGCCAATCACCAGGAGAGAGTGAGTTCTAGTCCCGCCTTAGGCATGAATGATGGTTGGGTGACTTTGAACCAATCACCAGGAGATGGTGAGTTCTAGTTCCGCCTTAGGCATGAAAGTTGGTGGGGTGACTTTGAGCCAATCACCAGGAGAGAGTGAGTTCTAGTTCCGCCTTAGGCATGAAAGATGTTTGGGTGACTTTGAGCCAATCACCAGGAGATGGAGAGTTCTAGTCCCACCTTAGGCTTGAAAGATGGGTGGGTGACTTTGAGCCAATCACCAGGAGACTGTGAGTTATAGTTCCGCCTTAGGCATGAAAGATGGTTGGGTGACTTTGAGCCAATCACCAGGATACGTTGAGTTCTAGTCCCGCCTTATGCATGAAAGATGGTTGGGTGACTTCGAGCCAATCACCAGGAGACATTGAGTTCTAGTCCCGCCTTAGGCATCAAAGCTGACTGAGTGAATTTCAGCCATTCACACTCTCTCAGCCCAACCCACCTCACAGACTTCTCGTTGTTGAAAAAATAGGAAGAAGGCGCATTAGATATGTTCATTGCCTTGACTTGTTTATTTGAAAAAGATAAATAAAAGGGAGCTATAAATACACTAATTAACTAATAAATATTACATTGAGATTAATTGGAGGTGAATGAGAGGTTAGGGAGTTGTAGGAGCTCTTGTGGCCCAGCAGTTACAATTCAGTATTGCAGGTTGACTCTGCCCACTGCCAGCAGTTTGTTTCTCACCGGTTCAAGGCTGACTCAACTTTCTATCCTTCCGAGGTGGGTCAAACGAGGACCCAGATTGTTGGATGCAAGAGGCTGATTCTGTAAACTCCTTAGAGAGGCCTGAAACACCCTGTGAAGCAGTATATAAGTCTAAGAGCTATTGCTATCTCTATTCTGGTAGGTCAACAGTCCCACTTTTCCAACCAGTTGTTATTCATTTGTGTATTAAATCTATTTCTTTATTTGTTAAATTTATATGAAAACCAGGAGCCGTGCTGGCGCAGTGGTTAGGGCGCAGTATTTCAGGCAGCCTCTGCCCGCTGCCAGCAGTTCAATCCTGAGAGGCTCAAGGTTGACTCAGCCTTCCATCCTCCCAATGTGTGTAAAATGAGGACCCAGATTGTTAGGGGCAAGAGACTGACTCTGTAAACCACTTAGAGAGCGTTGAAAAGCATTGTGGAGTGGTATACTCTCCGCGGCCTGCCCTGGCTGCCGGTCACTTTCCGGTCACAATTCAAAGTGTTGGTAATGACCTATAAAGCCCTTCATGGCATCGGACCAGACTATCTCCGAGACTGCCTTTTGCCGCACAAATCCCAGAAACACCGGTCTAAAGGCTAGAGAGAATTAAAATCCGCCACCCCTGCCCAACAAGTTTTTAATAAGAGAAAAGATTAATGAGAGTAAAGCACAAGCCAGTAATATATATAGAATGTTACTGCAGGTGGAAGAGGAAGTAACAAAAAGTTTGACAAGATGCTGGCAAAATGATTTACAAATAGATGAAAGTGAAATGAAAGAAATAGTAGAAAATATATATAAGATCAAAAATACGAGAGTTAAAGAGATGAGAAGGAAAATTTTACATAAATGGTACTATACACCAGCACAACTTGCACACTTCCAGGGGAAAGAGAAGGGTAATTGTTGGCATGGTTGTCAAAAAAAGGGAATCTTTATGCATATGTTCTGGGAGTGTGCAGAAATTCAGACATTCTGGAATGAAGTACAGAATGAAATTAACAAAATGTTAAATATTAACTGGACAATTACAAAAGAAATAGCGATTTTAATGAAACAAAGAAAACTAGGAGAATTCAAGGAAATAAAATCTGCAGCATTGGAAAGTGCTCAAGCGGTGGTGGTATTGGGTTGGAAAGATTCTACAAAATGGACATTGCAAAATTGGTACTGGTACATGGTGGACCACATACACTTTGAAATTATGGAAATAAGATTAAATAATTTTGACGAGAACAAATTGGAGAAGCTGATGGTACGATGGAATAAGGTGAAAGATTATATGTTGAGTAGAATCTGTGATGTAAATGTGAAAAATAAACTGCAATCACTCTTATAGTAATATTCAATGCATGATAGAGCCAAGGAATTATAGATAAACCAATCAAAATCTTTGAATCCTCTTGTATGGGTGGTGGTGGTGAAGGGGGGTGTCTTGTTTGTTAGGTGATGGGCACACGCACTGTGCACTGTTATATGTTTGTTTTATGTAACTATTTTATAAAAATCAATAAAAATTTATTAAAAATAAAAAGAGAGCATTGAAAAGCATTGTGGAGTGGTATACTCTCCGCGGCCTGCCCTGGCTGCCGGTCAGTTTCCGGTCACAATTCAAAGTGTTGGTAATGACCTATAAAGCCCTTCATGGCATCGGACCAGACTATCTCCGAGACTGCCTTTTGCCGCACAAATCCCAGAAACACCGGTCTAAAGGCTAGAGAGAATTAAAATCCGCCACCCCTGCCCAACAAGTTTTTCAGGCCTCGCTAAAACGATTTAAGTATTGCCCACAAGATCATATGCTTCAACTTCAACCGCAACAACCCAAGAGCACTCAACAGATTCAAACTTAATATTAACCGCTCCAAACTTGACTGTCAAAAATATGACTTTAGCAATCAAGTTGTCGAAGCGTGGAACTCATTACCGGACTCAATTGTGTCAACCCCTAACCCCCAACATTTCTCCCTTAGACTCTCCAGTATTGACCTCTCCAGGTTCCTAAGAGGTCAGTAAGGGGCGTACATAAGTGCATTAGTGTGCCTTTCGTCCCCTGTCCAATTGTCTCTCCTTTATCTCATATCTCATATATCTTTTCTTCCTTTCATATATCTTCTCCTCTATCTTCTATCCTTTTCTTTATATATATTACTACGTGTCTATTCTCTTCAATATGTATTGGGTATTGGACAAAATAAATAAATAAAATCAGGACAGAGGACTTTCAAAGAGCCAGCAGGGTGAGACCCGGAAGAGAACGTATTTGTGAGTGCAGCTCTCTTTGGGCAAAAGTCACAAACCAGGCACCAGCCAAGGGTTAAGTCCCTTACACACAATTAAGCAGCAGTTAATCTAATCACCGACAGGGCTAACAATACAGGGGGGAAAAACAACAACGGCAAGAAGTCACACCAGCATTTGGCAATAGATCTCTGGCAGGAGACAAAGAGCCTCAAAGCATTGCCAGTAACGCAGCGGTCTCGAGCCAGGCGCCTACACAACAGAGAACATAAGGCCAGGCGTGTTAAAGGGAGGACATCTGTGGCGGTTGTCCTGGGGGCAGAAAGGGGGGAGAGAAAGTGTTGTAGTTTTGCTTGGCAAGAGATGGACCTGAAAGCCGAGGGAAGGGCTGGGCGGATTCATGCATAAACTCCAAAGCATAAACTCAGAGAGAGAGAGAGAAACTTAGGACAGGGGTTGAAAGGCACCCTGGTGCATTTATGCACACCCCTTACTGACCTCTTAGGAATCGGGAGAGGTCAACAGTGAACAGTCTAAGAGTATCGTTTTTGGAGTCTATAGTTAGTTTATTAGATTTGTATGCCGCCCCTCTCCGAAGACTCGGGGCAGTTCACAACATAATAGTGATACAATACATTACAAATCCAATAGTAGAAAAGTTAAATCAATTTAAAAAACATTAATAACATAGTAAGGGTTTTTTCCATTGCTCCATTTGCTTAGAATGTTTCTTTCCATGCTAATGATGCTCCCAGCTCTTATTGGCTTGCAAGCTCTTTCATTGTTACTCTCTCCGAATAAAGTTTTTTTAAAGCCCTAACCAGGGGATAAAATAATGTGCTGAAGCTGATCAAACTAAGGACGCTAGCCAGATGAATATCCAGTAAGTAGATTTCTTTTCCCTATTTTCATCCCCAAAAACTAAGGTGCGTCTTATACTCCGATATTATTAATATTATATTGATGATCTTTGACCGTAAATAAAATTTTATTATTATTATTACACTCCAAAAAATATGGTAGCTAGAAAATAAAATAAAATAAATAAATAAAGGACTAAACCGCCTTTTACCGCACGAATCCCAGCGACCGGTTAGGTCCCACAGAGTGGGTCTTCTCCGGGTCCCGTCGACCAAACAATGTCATTTGGCGGGCCCCAGGGGAAGAGCCTTCTCTGTGGCGGCCCCGGCCCTCTGGAATCAACTCCCCCCAGAGATTAGAACGGCCTCCACCCTCCTTGTCTTTTGCAAATTACTTAAGACCCACCTATATCGCCAGGCATGGGGGAACTAAGATATCCTCCCCCAGGCTTTTATATTTTATGTTTGGTATGTATGTGCTGTATGGTTTTAATTGCTGGGGTTTTATATATGGTTTTTTAATATTGGATTTGTTTTACTGCTATATTGTTTTATTATTGTTGTGAGCCACCTCGAGTCTTCGGAGAGGGGCGGCATACAAGTCCAATAAATTATTATTATTATTATTATTATTATTATTATTATTATTATTATTATTATTATAAAACCCTCAGGATTGACAATGATACCCTAACAGCCCCATCCGACGCCAATAAAATGCCCATTTTTCCAGCTTTCTCCCCTTCATCATCTCGGTGACAAACAAGCCGACGGCCGGAAGGATTTGCACGCTGTTCGGGGTTGCTTGGTTTAATTAGATTTCACGAGGAAGGCTCTGAAAAATTAATATGGAGTGAATTTCCACCAGGCCCTCGCAATAACCCTTCCTCGAGGGCCCTGGAATTTATAGGCGACTGTCAGTTGATGATGAGAACTTCTTGAGGATGGGAATGAATTCAAAAAGTACACGCAGGGGATCTGTGCTAGAGGAGAAAGGTGAGGGCCAGGAGGAGGGAAGGAGACGGTTCATCTGGACTATCCGTGGAGATGTCAGACCTGGGATGTGACAGATGGAAAAATATGGCGTCCTTCATCTTTCAGCTGTGGCGAGGGGGGCGTTTGCCCAGGTTCACCTGGTGCACCAGTTGCGGCCCTATCTGGACCGGGAGTCACTGCTCACAGTCACTCATGCCCTCATCACCTCGAGGTTCGACTACTGTAATGCTCTCTACATGGAGCTACCTTTGAAGAGTGTTCGGAAACTTCAGAATGCAGCTGCGAGAGCAATCATGGGCTTCCCCAGGTATGCCCATGTCACACCAACACTCCGCAGTCTGCACTGGTTGCCGATCAGTTTCTGGTCACAATTCAAAGTGTTGGTTATGACCTATAAAGCCCTTCATGGCATCGGACCAGAATATCTCTGGGACCGCCTTCTGCCCCACGAATCCCAGTGGCCGGTTAGGTCCCACAGAGTTGGCCTTCTCCGGGTCCCGTCGACTAAACAATGTCGGTTGGCGGGACCCAGGGGAAGAGCCTTCTCTGTGGCGGCCCCGGCCCTCTGGAACCAGCTCCCCCCGGAGATTAGGACTGCCCCCACCCTCCTTGCCTTTCGTAAACTTCTTAAAACCCACCTCTGCCGCCAGGCATGGGGGAACTGAGACATCTTCCCTTGCCTATGTAGTTTTATGTATGGTATGTTTGTTTGTGTGTATGCTTTTTATATAATGGGGTTTTTAGGTTTTTTAATGTAAAATTGTTATTTTAGACTTTGATATTAGATTTGTCATTGTATATTGTTTTTATCACTGTTGTGAGCCGCCCCAAGTCTACGGAGAGGGGCGGCATACAAATCTAATAAATAATAATAATAATAATAATAATAATAATAATAATAATAATAATAATAATAAATCCTCCAGGGAAAGATCGGAGGCAAAGGAGGCCCAGACAGAAGGAGAACATCAAGATCATGTGAAGTGTTAGTACCACTTTATAAGGCCTTGGTAAGGCCACACTTGGAATACTGTGTTCAGTTTTGGTCACCACAATGCAAAAAGGATGTTGAGACTCTAGAAAAAGTGCAGAGAAGAGCACTTCTGCTGCATGAAACCCAGTGACCAATTAGGTCCCACAGCGTTGGGCTCCTCCAGGTCCTGTCGACGAAACAATGTCATCTGGTGGAGCCTTCTCTGGGGCGGCCCCAACCCTCTGGAACCAACTACCTCCAGAGATCAGAACAGCCCCCACCCTCCTTGCCTTTCACAAACTTCTAAAAACCCACCTCTGCAGTCAGGCATGGGGAAATTGAGTCCCCTGGGCCGTTTCCGCTTTATGTGGGTACCGTTGAAGAGTGTTCAGAAACTTCAGCTCGTCCAAATTGCAGCCACGCAAGCAGTCTTGGGCCTTCCAAGAAATGCCCATATTTAACCATCACTCCGCGGACTTCATTGGCTACCAATTTGTTTCTGGACACAATTCAAAGTGTTGGTTATGACCTATAAAGCCCTACATGGCATAGGACCAGATTATCTACGAGACCCCCTTCTGCCGCACCAATCCCAGCAACCGGTGAGGTCCCACAGAGTTGGCCTTCTCCGGGTCCCATTGACCAAACAATGTCAGCTGGTGGGACCTTAGGGGAAGAGCCTTCTCTGTGGCGGCCCCAACCCTCTGGAATCAGCTCCCCCCCAGAGATTTGTACTGCCCCCACCCTCCTTGCCTTCTGAAAAAGTTTAAAAACTCATCTTTGCCGCCAGGCCTGGGGTTCCTTAGACCTTCCCCCCTGACCGATGAATGCTTAGTTTAACTGCCAAATGAATGATATTGATAGTTTTTAATTAGAATTTTTAATTACAATTTTAAGATTGTTTTTTAAGGTATAATTGGATTGTTATTATTGTTTCCTGTTTTTTTTCTGTACATGCTCGGAGAGGGGCGGCATACAAATCCAATTAAAATTAAAAAATTAAAAAAAATGTATGGTCTGTATGAGATGTATGATTGTTTTTATATTAAGGGTTTTAAACTGTCCTTTTTTAACCATTAGATTTGTACTATGTATTGTTGTTGTAAACCGCTCCGAGTCTCCGGAGAGGGGTGGCATACAAATCTAATAATTAAATAAAGAATAAATAAACCACGATCATTAGGGGACTGGAGGCTGAAACGTATGAAGAACAGTTGCTGGAACTGGACATGGCTACTTTAATGAAAAGAAGGACCAGGGGACACATGATAGCAGTCTTCCAGTATCTCAGGGGTTGCCACAAAGAAGAGGGAGTCAAGCTATTCTCCAAAGCACCTGAGGGTAGAACAAGAAGCAATGGGTGGAAACTAAGCAAGGAGAGAAGCAACGTAGAACTAAGGAGAAATTTCCTGACAGTTAGAACAATTGATGAGTGGAACAAGTTTCCTCCAGAAGTTGTGAATGCTCCAACACCAGAATATCCTACGAAAATAGACTAACAATCCTGGGCCTAGAAAGCCTAGAACTACGGCGCCTAAAACACGATTTGAGCATTGCCCACAAGATCATATGCTGCAACGTCCTACCGGTCAATGACTACTTCAGCTTCAACCGCAACAACACAAGAGCACACAACAGATTCAAACTTAATACGAACCGCTCCAAACTTGACTGTAAAAAATATGATTTCAACAATCGAGTTATCGAAGCGTGGAACTCATTACCGGACTCAATTGTGTCAACCCCTAACCCCCAACACTTCTCCCTTAGACTCTCCACGATTGACCTCTCCAGGTTCCTAAGAGGCCAGTAAGAGGCGTACATAAGTGCACTGGTGTGCCTTTCGTCCCCTGTCCAATGGTCTTTCCTCTCTTTCACCAATCTTATATATTCTCTTCCTTTCATATATCATCTCCTCTAAGTTCACTTTTACCCTTATATGTCTATTTTCTTCCTATGTATTTGTGTATTGGACAAATGAATAAATAAAAATAAATAAATAAGTTTTTAATGTCATAATTGAATAAACAGGAGAAAACAGAGAACTGTGGTTGTCCAATTCTTCAGATGTCAGACAAAGGACCAGGAGAGAGCGAATTCTCAAGAGCCGGGTCCTATTTTAAGACAGAAACAATGTTTTTGGAAAGCGATGTGAGCAAGCTTTGGAATTTGCTAAGACAATGCTACAAACCCTGGGAGAGACGGCAAGGCTGGGACATTAATAGCAAGGGTTTCTTTTGGGAACCCAGGCAGAGAGATCAAACAGCTGAGGATGCATTTTGGGCTGTGGATTTTAGCACTATCACAGGAATGCCGCCGGGAAATCGAAAACTCTATTTTATTATTTTATTTTATTTTATTTTATTTTATTTTATTATTTTATTTTATTTTATTTTATTTTATTTTATTTTATTTTATTTTATTATTTTATTTTATTTTATTTTATTTTTTATTTTATTGATTGATTGATTGATTGATTGGATTTGTATGCCGCCCCTCTCCGCAGACTTGGGGCGGCTAACAACAGTAATAAAACAGTATATAACAATCATCCAATACTAAAAACAGTTAAAAACCCATTAATATAAAAAACCAATCATACATACAGACATACCATATGCATAAAATTGTAAATGCCTAGGGGGAAAGAGTATCTCAGTTCCCCCATGCCTGGCGGCAGAGGTGGGTTTTAAGCCGCTTACGAAAGGCAAGGAGGGTGTGAGCCACAATCCTACACGGAGTAGCCTCAATTCCATCGTCGGCTCTCCCAGTTCCACCAGACAGTAGACACAACCAGGAGCGGGGTCCTGCTTACCTGCGCTAAAGGTGCACTTCTGCGCACAACTCTGGGCGACTGGTGGGCGGGGGGCACATCGGACTGAGATTTGGCTTTTGCCCATGCACAGGAAGCAAATCTTGTGAGAAGACGTGAGGGCACATGAGATTTCGGCTAATTATTTTTGCCTCCACGCATGTGTTAAGGTTGGATTTTGGCAGGCCCAATTTATGATGGCTAAATGAGAATTACCTGGAATGTTTTTAAAAGGGACATGTGGGGGTGGGTTGGTTTTTTTAAAATATAATCTTTATTACAAATAAATGGGGGAAGGGAGTACAAAAAACAAAAGGTCTATTTAGACATTGGTACAAATTTGTGTGGTTTTAAAGTATGCAATTTTAAAATAATACACATATTTACATGGGGGAGGAAAAGGGAGAAGAAGAGTTAGAGCAGGAGAGGAGGAGAGAGAGGGGGTAAAAAGAGGAAGAGAAAAGAGGAGAACAAAAAAAATAAATGAAGAAGGAAAGGAAATAAAACAGCTGGGTGAGAAAAGAAGAGAGCAAGAACATATAGGGGAAAAAAAGATAGATGAGACCAGCAATAGGCTGGTGTATCGTTTCCTTACGACGTATAGTTCAAATTTATTCTTGGAGTGTCGTTCCTTTTTTTTTAAGAGTAGTTGTAGATTTCTATTAGTTGGATTAGGATTGTAGTTTTAAAAAAAATTTCTCGTGTTATATATATGTTTTAAAAAAGAGGTTCTCAACTCTTAAGTCTTGAGTTCCAGTGCAAAGAGGAAAATACGATACATTTTGAAACTCACCTGAAAAGACTTGCACCTTCGAGCAAAATGAAGGAAATCCTGTTGGGCTTTTGAAAAAGCACCTTTGGGATAACCAGGTTAAGTGTTTTGTGTAGGAGAGCCAAAAAACGTAAGAGTTGTGGCGTGCACACAAAGAGAGAGAGAGAGAATGAGAGAGAGAGAGAATGAGAGAGAGAGAGAATGAGAGAGAAATAGAGAATGAGAGAGAGAGAGAATGAGAGAGAGAGAGAGAGAAAGAGAGAGAGAGAATGAGAGAGAGAGAGAGAATGAGAGAGAAATAGAGAATGAGAGAGAGAGAGAATGAGAGAGAGAGAGAATGAGAGAGAGAGAGAGAGAATGAGAGAGAGAGAGAGAGAGAGAGAGAATAATTTCAGGACTTTGGAGAGTTCACTGCAGGAATTCCAGCCAGAGAGCTGTTATCTCAGCATCACCCATAAAACCTTACCCTGTTTCCCCGAAAATAAGTCACCCCTGAAAGTAAGACATAGGAGAGGTTTTGTAGAATTGCCTAATATAAGGCATCCCCTGAAAGTAAGACGTAGCAGACATTTCGTTTCACAGCATTCCCAAACAGAACATACTGTATATAACACTGCTGTCCGTAAATTGTACCCCAAAACACTGCAGATTTAAAACACATCCAACACGCATCCAACATGCGGCTGCCTGTTTTGATGGGTTTTTGCTGCAGCAGGATGCAGGATACAATTCATTGAAAAAAATAGCATAGAATAGAATAGAATAATAGAATAGAATTTTATTGGCCAAGTGTGATTGGACACACAAGGAATTTGTCTTGGTGCAGATGCTCTCAACGTACATAAAAGAAAAAGATACATTTGTTAAGAATCATGTGGTACAACACTTAATGATTGCCGTAGGGGTCAAATAAGCAATGAAGAAACAATCAATATTAATAAATAATAAAAATAAGACATCCCCTGAAAATAAGACGTAGCACATCTTTGGAAGCAAAAATTAATATAAGACACTGTCTTGATTTCGGGGAAACATGGTAGTACAGGGGTTTCCAGATTTGTCCCTTTTAAGACTTATGGACTTCAGCTCCCAGAATTCCTCAGCCATGACTGTCTGCCTGAGGAATTCTGGGATTTGAAGTCCACCAGTCTTAAAGTAGCCTGGCGATTGTAAGTCTAATGGCCTCTTCTTGCTTTTGCCTAGAATTCAAGAGCCTGTAACGTGTCCCCTGCCTCAATCCCGTTGATATTTTTTTTTCCTTTTTAGAACACTTTAATCCCTTCATTCAGGGTGGAGACTGAATGGAACTGAGTGTTTATTGACCGGGGGGGCCCTTCTATGCAGAGTTCGCAGCAGACATTTTCTCATTGTGCCCTGAATAGAGAAACAATCCGATGCTGCCTAGGATTGAACTCTCAACCTTCCGAGTGGGCGGCAAGCAACTTCACCTCCAGGCCACCAATGCCGTTCATTCCAATACAGTTGATTTTGGAAGGAAAATGAAACAACAAAAATAGAAGATTCAAGCACAAACCCAAGAGCCTCCATAGTAATTTTCCCCTGCTTGAGACTGACAAACTCAAGCAAAACAACACAACAGCACGCAACAGATTCAAACTTAATGGATTACCTCCGGAACTGCCTGCTACCGCACGGATCCCAGCAACCGATAAGGTCCCACAGAGTTGGATTCTCCGGGTCCTGTCGACTAAACAATGTCGTTTGGCGGGCCTCAGGGGAAGAGCCTTCTCTGTGGCAGCCCCAGCCCTCTGGAACCAACTCCCCCCAGAGATTAGAACTGGCCCCACCCTCCCTGTCTTTCGTAAACTACTCAAGACTCATTTATACCGCCCGCCAGGCATGGGGGAGTTGAGATAGCTCTTCCCCCTAGGCCATTACAAGTTATGCATGGTATGTTTGTGTGTATGTTTGGTTTTATAATAGGGGTTTTTAGTTGTTTTATTATTGGATTGTACATGTTGTGTTTATTATTGTTGTTAGCCGCCCCGAGTCTGCGGAGAGGAGCGGCATACAAATCCAATACATTATTATTATTATTATTATTATTATTATTATCTGCTCCAAACTTGACTGTAAAAAATATGACTTCAGCAACCAAGTTGTCGAAGTGTGGAACTCATTACCTGACTCAATAGTGTCAACCCCTAACCCGCAACATTTTTCCCTTAGACTATCCACGATTGACCTCTCCAGGTTCCTTAGAGGTCAGTAAGGGGCATGCATAAGTGCACCAGTGTGCCTTCCGTCCCCTGTCCAATTGTCTCTCCTTATCTCATTTATCTTTTCTTCCTTTCAAATATGTTCACCTATACATTTATATCTTTTCTTCTATTCTTTTCTTTACTTATATCTTTCTCTTCAATGTGTATTATGTATTGGACTAAATAAATAAATAAATAAATAAATAAATAAACAAACAAACAAACAAATAAATAAATAAATAAACAAACTTTATGAAATGCCAATTTGAATGCTAGCAACAAGCTAAGAATGATACAAATTATTTAAACTTTTCTTGAGGGGAAAAAAAACTCATAATAGATAAGTGAAACAATGCATCATGAATTAGCCCAAATACTGGGAATCGGAGTCCGTTTGGGGAGACAAAGAGCATTTGAAAAATTCCTGTTCACTGCAAATTTTTTCATATTTGAACTTAAGTGGTCCAAATGCATCTGCTCCCGAAGCCCCAAAGCTGGACCATTAACTACTTTAGGTCCATTTACATCATTTTAGCAAACCCAAGGTGATTGCGCCATGATGACCTCCACCTCAACATTCCATTAGCTAGCTTGAACAAATGCAAAACACAAAGCAATAATTTCCCCAGATAGATATTAATAATAATTGGGTATGTGCAAAACCGACTGCCCTTCCTCCAAATGAGTATAAGGTACAGTGGTACCTCTACTTGCGAACTTAATTCGTTCTTAAGTAGAAAAGTTTGTAAGGAGAAGCAATTTTTCCCATAGGAATCAATGTAAAAGCAAATATTGTGTGCGATTGGGGAAACCACAGGGAGGGTGGAGGCCCAGTTTCCTCCCAGGAGATTCCTAGAGAGGCCCCACGAAGGCTTCTTCCCACCTTTTCCAGCCCTGTTTCCTCCCAGGAGATTCCTAGAGAGGCCCCACGGAGGCTTCTTCCCACCTTTTCCGGCCGTGTTTCCTCCCAGGAGATTCCTAGAGAGGCCCCACGGAGGCTTATCCCCGCCTTTTCTGGCCCTGTTTCCTCCCAGGAGATTCCTAAAGAGGCCCCACGGAGGCTTTTCCCCATCTTTTCTGGTTACAGTTTTGGAGGCTCAGGTTTATAGAATAGAATAGAACAGAACAGAATAGAATAGAGGAGAGGAGAGGAGAGGAGAGGAGAGGAGAATAGAATTCTTTATTGAGAATAGAGTAGAGTAGAATAGAGCAGCGTTTCCCAACCGGTGTGCCGCGGCACACTAGTCTGCCGCGAGACACAGTCAGGTGTGCCGCGAAGCTCCTAGGGAAGCTCCAGCTGGGCAGGGTGCTGCCGGTGCTGGTGCCTCTGACCTGGAGCTCCCACTCGCAGCTGTCTCCCGGCTCCTGCCCGATGCCGCTGCTTCCGGCGCTCTCCTGCTGGGCCCCAAAGAAGGAAGGCAGGAAAAAGGAGAGCTTAATTCTTCGCGCCTCCTTTTTCCCGCCTTCCTTCTTTGGGGCCCAGCAGGTTTGCGCCGGAAACAGCGGCATCGGGCAGGAGCCGGGGGACAGCTGCGAGTGGGAGCTCCAGGTCGGAGGCACCGGCAGCGCCCTGCCCAGCTGGAGATTCCCTGGCAGCACCAGGTAGTAGCCGGCAATGCAGCACCCTTTTCCAGTGCCGCGCAAGGAGCTGGGCGTTGGAGTTTGGGGTGGGGAGCGATGAAAGTGCAGAGGCCGGCGCCGCGACTGCCCCCACCCCCCAGTGCCTCCGCCCCCCTCGCGCCCCTGGCTTCTCGCTGCTGACGCCTGCCTGCCCGATCTGCCCCTTTCTCCAGCTCTTCCCGCAGTGGTGGCTGCAACGGCAGCGAGCGCTTGGAGAAAACCTTCTCACAGCGGAGGCCGGTGAAGGTTCTTTGGAACGTCAGGGGTGCATGCGTGCGCGCGCCCTATCCCCCAGCCAGCCTACCCGGAAAAAGCTTTGCCGGCCTCCGCAGAGAAGAAAGGAAGAGAGAGAACAAGAGAGAGAAAGAAAGGAAGAGAGAGAAAGAGATATCAAGAGAGACAGAATGAGAGAGAGACAGAATGAGAGAGAGAGAGAAAGAAAAAGAAAGAAAGAAAGAAAGAAAGAAAGAGACAGCAAGAGGGGGGAAGGAGGGAGAGAGAAAGAGCAAAAGAGAGAGGAAGGAAGGGAGAAAGAAAGGGATGGAGAGAGAGAGAAAGAGGAAGGGAGAGAAAGGGGGAGGGAGAGAGAAATAGAGCGAAAGGGAGGAAGAGAGATTTTTTTGTCCAAACTTTTTTGCCCCCCCCCCCCCGCTCAATGTTCCCCAGGATTTTGAAAATGTGAATAATGTGCCGCGGCTCAAAAAAGGTTGGGAAACACTGGAATAGAGTAATGGAATATAGAATAGAATAGAATAGAACAGAAATAGAATAGAAAATAGAATAGAATAGAATAGAAAATGGAATAGAATAGAATAGAATAGAGAATGGAGAATGGAGAATGGAGAATGGAGAATGGAGAATGGAGAATGGAGAATGGAGAATGGAGAATGGAGAATGGAGAATAGAGAATAGAGAATGGAATGGAATAGAATAGAATTCTTTATTGGCCAAGTGTGATTGGACACGCAAGGAATTTCTCCTTACTTCCGAGTTGGTTCTTGTCAGGGAAGACAGAAAGCTATATTGCTCATCTTCTGGAACTTCTAGAGCCAGCCATACTTTTCCCCCAGCTGGAATCAAATACCTGCTAAGCTACATATTTTATATCCACTTTTCAGATTAACCAGGGCCCAGCGAGTTGAATCCGTCAGCCTCCTGCCTGGGATAAGCCCGCGTTCACTTTCTGCTCAGTGATGCTACTAAGCTGCTTAAGGCTGGAGTGGAATAGAAGCATTTGTTGTAAATAAAGGCGCCAGCCAACGATCCAGGAGCTGCCGTTCGACCACATCTGAAGAGCTCTGGGTCTGGAAAAGCCCCACCACTCTGTTGGGGTTGCATGGAGCACTCTCTTCGGATCACAAGCCAAGATGGAGATGTACAGGGCCTGCTCCATCCGAGTTCAGAAATTTTATTTATTTATTTTATTTATTTTTTTATTTTGTCCAATACACAATGAGGGTTTTAGTGGGTGTGTATATATATATATATATATATATATATATACACACACACACACACACACATACATACACACACACACATAGTAAAATACATGATGAAGGTTATAGAGGATATACTCATAGTAAAATATATCTAAGAAATAATAGAAAAGAAGTTATAGGAATAGAACATATCAATGAAAGAATAGAAGAGATATAGGAATAGAAGAAAGGTGTAGGAGATATAGGAGAGCAATAGGACAGGGGACGGAAGGAACTCTAGTGCACTTGTACTTGCCCCTTACTGACCTCTTAGGAATCTGGATAGGTCAACCGTAGATAATCTAAGGGTAAAGTGTTGGGGGTTTGGGGATGACACTATGGAGTCTGGTAATGAGTTCCACGTTTCGACAACTCGGTTACTGAAGTCCTATTTTTTACAATCAAGTTTGGAGCGGTTAATATTAAGTTTAAATCTGTTGTGTGCTCTTGTGTTGTTGTGGTTGAAGCTGAAGTAGTCGCCGACAGGCAGGACGTTGCAGCATATGATCTTGTGGGCAATACTTAGATCTTGTTTAAGGTGTCTTAGTTCTAAACTTTCTAGGCCCACGATTGAAAGTCTAGTCTCGTAGGGTATTCTGTTTTCATGCATTAGTCCTGACTTAGGCAAGAAGGATGATGAGATGACTTTGGGCCAATCACCAGGGGATGGTGAGTTCTAGTACTGCCTTAGGCATGAAAGCAGATGGATAAATTTGGATCAATCATTAGGAGACAGTTCTAGTGCCACTTTAGGTTTGAAAGCCGGCTGGGTGACTTTGGACCAATCACCAGGAGACTGTGAGTTCTAGTACTGCCTTAAGCATGAAAGCAGATAGATAACAGCAAGAGGGGGGAAGGAGGCCGCCCCGAGTTCGCGGAGAGGGGCGGCATACAAATCTAAATAATAAATAAATAAATGAATGAATGAATGAATGAATGAATGAATGAATGAATGAATGAATAAATAAATAAATAAGTTTGGATCAATCATTAGGAGACAGTTCTAGTGCCACTTTAGGTTTGAAAACCAGCTGGGTGACTTTGGGCCAATAACACATTTAGTTTGAAATTATGGATATAAAGATGAATAAACTTGCCTGGGATAAACATAGATCCATCCTAAGATAAAATACAGGAAATAGTATAAGGGCAGGCTAGATGGACCAGGAGGTCTTTTTCTGCCGTCAATCTTCTATGTTTCTATATTTCTAAGATCCCCATGGGCACTTGGTGGGCCACTGTGTGACACAGAATGCTGGACTTGATGGGCTTCAACCCCATTCAGCCTGGCTCTTCTTATGTTGTTTCTTTCTTTCTTTCTTTCTTTCTTTCTTTCTTTCTTATTTATCTATCTATCTATCATTTATTTACCTACTTACTTACTTACTTACTTACTTACTTACTTACTTACTTACTTACTTACTTACTTACTTACTTGCCGCCCTTCTCCTTAGACTCAAAGTGGCTTACAACATGTTAGCAATAGCACATTTTAACCGAGCTGGCATATTGACCCTAACAATCCGGGTCCCAATTTTACCCACCTCGGAAGGACGGAAGGCTGAGTCAACCTTGAGCCGGTGATGAGATTTGAACCACCGATCTGCAGACCTAGCAGTCAGCTTCAGTGGCCTGCAGTACCGCACTCCACCCACTGCGCCACCTCGGCTCGGGACAAGGCTGAAGAGCATCTCCTCCCCCTCGAGGCCCCCATCAAACTTTTCTCCCCTCGCTGTGACTTTTCTCTTTCTCTCTCCCCTTGAGGCCCATCAAAATGCAAGGCACAATCCCCCTGGTAGAAGGCTGCCAAAACTCTGGAGCAAAGTCTGGATCTCGAGGAGATTAGATATTCCATTTGCAAATCTCCTTCCCTGGTCACCAGATCCATATCGCCAATGTCACGCTGTGATGTCTTTTGAAATAAGAACATCCCGTTAAATAGCATTCGGCCCCTTTTGAACAACGAAGACGGCGAACGCAAGCGAAATAGGGATTACTGCCGGGGGGAAAAAATAGGAACTGGAGAGGATAGAGAAAGGACATGATAGTTATATAATTAAGAACGGGACAAGTTAGTGACGGGGAGATTTACTCTGCCTCTAAGAATAGCATGAATCGATTAATTCTCGTAGGCGGCAATCTTAGCACGAACAGAGTGACAATACCTTATCTCCCTTGTCATCCCATCTAAGGCTCAGGTCATCTTTTGCAGCGGTGAAATCCAGAATTATTATGCACAATTACCTTGGTGGTTTGCCTTGCATAAAATGGGATCGAGACTACGGGGCTTAACTTTGGCAACAAAAATGGAGCCCCCTCATTCTTAAAAAAAATCTCCATAGTTCAGAGAGACTTTGTGATGCCTACTCTGACTATCTATCTATCTATCTATCTATCTATCTATCTATCTATCCATCCATCCATCCATCTCTCTATCTCTATCTCTATCTCTATCTCTCTCTTTTCAACCTATCCCCCAAAGTTGATATGGGAAGAATAAGGGAAGGAAGGAATATTACAACCTTGAGGGTTTTTTTACTTAAAAAAAAGGAAGAAGTGGGGGAGGGAGGGAGAGAGGGAGGGAGGAAGGAAGGAAGGAAGATGAAAGGAGGGAGGGAGGAGAGACGGAAGGAAGGGAGATGAAAAAAAGGAAAGGAAGGAAGAAAGGGAGGGAGGGAGGGAGGAAGATGAAGGGAGGGAGGGAGGAGAGACAGAAGGAAGTGAGATAAAAAAGGAAAGGAGGGAAGGGAGGGAGATAGGGAGGGAGGAAGGAAGGAAAGATACAGAGTGCCATCACCATCCTGTAGTGCTAATGTGAGGACCTATCACATCCCCAAATAATGGGGACCAGGTCTAGTATCTTTCATTCTTTCATTGATATATTTTATTCCTATATCTTCTCTTCTCTTCTTTCTTAGATATATTTTACTATGAGTATCTCCTCTATAACCTCCATTATGTATTTTACTATGTGTATACCCACTAAAACCCTCATTGTGTAATGGACAAAATCAATAAATAAAATAAAAATAAATCCTGCTTGTGGCATAACATTTCTGCAGGTCCCTGGGCTCCATGCTGCCAACTCGTCTAAAATCCCATCATTCACTCAGCCAGTCAGTACAGTAGAAGGACACCTTCCCATCCTCCCAAAGTCACATGTTCCTCTCTGGCCAATCAACAACCAGGAAGCTTGCCCCTTAGGCCAGGGTTTTCCAACCTAGGCCCTTTAAGAAGCGTGGACTTCAACTCCCAGAATTCCCCAGCCAGGCCTGGTTAGCTGGGGAATTCTGGGAGTTGAAGTCCAGGTGTCTTAATATGGCCAAGGTTGTAAAAGCCCTTTCTTGCGCTGAAAACTTGCATCTTGACAAATCAGGACCTTTCCAACTGCAGCCTCCCTCCCTGCTGTATAAATTTTGATTTGCGAGATTTGTTTTTCTTCCTCGTATTCATAATGCGAAGGGAGAAGCGAGGAGGGGGGCGAGGCAGAAACGCCAGCCACTTGTCCATCAAAACCTGCTTCTGTATTCTGCGAGCCTTCTGCTCAATTATCTGAGCCCACACACAACAACGCTCGCGATCATTTCTTGGACGTCTTCTTCTCCTCGGCTCATTATTTATCCTGGGGAAATCTGTTCGGAAATAAACATGTCCGTTTTTACTTCCCCTTGCCACCCACCACAACAAACAGCTGTAAGCATGGAGCAGCCGAAATATGAATGGCGTTCCTATTTTCTGGTACACACAAGGCACAGGTTAAATGCAATCCAATTGCTCACCCAATAACTGGGAAATTGAGTCCAATTCTAAAGTCCAGAGAGTCCACACACACAATCTTGAACAGCACAAAAACCACGATCTTGACGGAACAATGAATCAGATAAACTGTCACAAGGCTAAACCTGCACGCTGTTCTTTTTATCTGTAGCACTAATTACAGCAACCCCACCCAACCACAGGTGGCCTCATTTTCTCTTGTAATAATCCTTCAGTTGTTGTCTCCTATGCATCACTCTACGTATGCGTCGATGTGTCATTAATTCTTGTTCAGAATCCAGGGACGATACAGATGATTGATCTCCTCCTGGGCTGTCTGCCAAACTCCCCTCTTCCATGTCACTCATGCTTCCTTGGTAAGAGGAGGCTTCGTCCTCTGACCATGCCGAGGTGGGTGGGCGGAGCCTCACGCTATCTTTGTGATTGACAGGCACGAGTGAACCGGGACCATTTCACCATTTCTGCTCTCTACTCCATTCTTCCAACTCCCTGTTCTTCTCCCATCCTGCTTTTTTCAGCCTCTTCCTTTGTTGTCTTGGTTACGTCTCCAGTCTCGCAACACACTCTGCATTTTCATTTTAATAATATACTCTTGTAAAGCACAATATTTTACTTCAATTGCATGTGTCACTGGGGGGAAAAAAATCCCTTCGACATGGATGACATTTGTTTATCAACCAACGGAGGTTGTTTTATGCTTCTGGGTAGCTTGGAAAAACGCTTTGCGGACAGGACACCTCCGGAGTTTGAAATACGGTCTGTATCAACTTTATATAAAACGCATAAATAACAAGCATCCATCAATTCTAGAACCTGCATGGGAAGAAGAAATGTAAAGAGGGCGGTGTGCTGTTTTAAACCTGTCCACAGCCAGCAGTCGACAAGGCGAAAGACAACATGGAAACGGAAATACATCACCGGGGCAATAATAACAATGACAATAATAATAATTTATATGGCATGTTATCGAGTATGCAAGTGCTTTGCATACATTATCTCGCAATCTTTACAATAAACCGGTGGATAGGTCCATATTTCTAGTTTCAGTGTTGGCTTGTCTGGAGCCACTTAATGAACTCGGTCCAGGCGCTACAGTCGGTGTATGAAGCCACATTTCATTACATTTAAATTTACGATAGAGCCACATTTCCCAGTGCAATTAGTCAATGTGGTTGTTGTTGTTTTTATTATTGCTCTGGCCACAGCTTCCTTTGCAATCCCTCAAATCTTTCCTGCAGCCGTATCGCTTGCTGAAGTGATCGAAGATTGCCTGGATGTTGTAAGTTTCTAAAAATCAAGTTAACATGTCAACAATTTCCACTGCCTTGTGTCATTTCGGGTCCCTGGCCCGCAGTTTAAATGACACCACAAAGATTTTTTTTTATTTTGATTGAACTGTTTGCACTTGTGCAGAAAACAATTTCTGAGCCGCGGTGATTCACGATTCATTTATAGGCTGCATTTTGCCAGTAACAAACTCAGGCTGTTTTAAGTACATTTTGGCACAACTTATTTGTTTAAAGCTCCCCCAGATGAGGGTAATTCAGCAATTGGGTTAAAATCATTGCATAAAACCATCCTGGAGGATGCCAGGAGAGAGGGGTGTTCATACAGATGTTTTGGGAGTGTTTGGGAGAGCAGAAATTTTGGAAAGAGGTGCAAGAATAATAGAATAGAATAGAATAAGAATAAAATAGAGTAGAATAAGAATTAAATAGAATTAGAATAGAATAGAATAACAGAGTTAGAAGGGACCTTGGAGGTCTTCTAGTCCAACCCCCTGCTTAGGCAGGAAATATAGAATATAGAATAGAATAGAATATAGAATACTATAGAATATAGAATAGAATAGAATAGAATAGAATAACAGAGTTAGAAGGGACCTTGGAGGTCTTCTAGTCCAACCCCCTGCTTAGGCAGGAAATATAGAATAGAATAGAATAGAATATAGAATATTATAGAATATAGAATATAGAATAGAATAGAATAGAATAGAATAGAATTTTATTGGCCAAGTGTGATTGGACACACAAGGAATTTGTCTTGGAAGAAATTAATAGGATGTTAAATATAAAATGGGTGATTACAAAGGAGATGACATTATTAGTAATAATACTCATATGGGCAGGGATGGGCTCCTACGAGTATGGTCAGTACCGGTAGCAAAATTTTGATTCCCCCCCCCCCCCCTTCTGGGCTCTGGGTATGTTTTTCTTGTGGCAGTAAATGAGTTTGAATTGGTATAATTTTAGAAGAGCTATGGGTGTGTGTGTGTGTACATACACTTCATATAGTAGATAGTCAGGTGTGGGCTACTGCCCAGATGGAAAAGGTCTTGAGAACATCAGCTCTTGAACCCTTCCACCTTCCATGAAAGACTATTTTTCTTACACAAAGGTTACTGGGAAAAACATTTAAGATTGTTGGGGCTATTGACACTGACCCTAACCCCTATCCCTAACTCTAAACCCTAAGCCCTAAGCCCTAAGCCCTAAACCCTAAGCCCTAAGCCCTAAGCCCTAAACCCTAAGCCCTAAACCCTAAACCCTAAACCCTAAATCCTAACACCAATACCTAACCTCTAACCTAATCCTAAACCCTAACCCCTAAGTAAATTTTCACCGGGACGCGTGTGTGTTCATGCTGGAGATGCAAAGTTGCATGCACAGCTCAACTTTTACTCCTGGTGCAGCATCCTTGTGCATACCGGTAGGAACTTGCTACTGGCTGGGATGCAGTGGCTTTGTTTAAACCAGCCGAATATGATGACACAGAAACAAGTAATTTACTCCAAGCAGAAAGTTATTTTTTTCCCTCACTTTGCACTTCTAAGATTCTTGCCAATCCGATGAGTCTGGAATAGCAATGAGCTAAACTCAGAAGTATTTATTTATATCTTCCCGCAGCGAAAATTTCAACTTGAAGGGGTTGAAAAAGAGAAAAGAAAAAAAGAGGGAATCGTTTCAAAACATTTTTTAAAAGGGGGGGTATTCTTCAGTATCTTGTAATTTCTAAGCTAGAACAGGGCGGGGGGAACCCCAAAAAATTTTAAACAGTTGGAGATAGTGCTAAGATAAGTCAATAAGAATACAAAAACCCAGCACCACTCAATTTAAGATTCTCTCATTTTCTTTCTTTTTTTGTAATTTTTTTTCTCCATAATTTCCATTTTTATGTCAACACATATAACTAAAAATGTATGTATACATTTTAATAAAATACATATTTCTACATTTTTGTTTAATCAATCCAAAATCAATGTCTTCTATAATCATGATATTTATATCGTTTCTGTATATATAATTCTTCACTCTGAGTATATGTTACTCATCCGACGCTGCCTCTTCCAAACCTCATTTTGTCTCCTGGGTCTACGCCACAATTCATTTTAATTTTATTCCCAAATTTACTGCTATAGCTTAGCTTCCAAAATATTTATTGGATAATAAATATACAAAATATTTATTGCCTCTCATACCTCTTAATTCTAAGTCGTATTGAAAGATTCTCTAATTTTCAATATTAAATATTGTGTTGTGGTTGTGATGCCCCAGAGCAGGGCATGAGAGCAATACAACCAGAGCACAGGTCCAGAGATGAGTTATGGTTAGGGTTAAGGTTAAGGTTAGGGTGAGGGTGAGGGTTATGGTTAAAGTTAAGGTTAGGGGTTAGGTTTAGAGTTAGGGTGAGGGTAAGGGTTAGGGTGAGGATTACAGTTAGGGTTAGGGTTAAGTTTAGGGGTTAAGGTTAGGATAAAGGTTAGAGTTAGGGTTAGGGTAAGGATTAGGGTGAGGGTGAGGGTTACAGTTAGGGTTAGGGTTAACTAATCAGGTATGTTGATTAGTTAACGATTGTGGATTAGGCGTGATATCCTGCAAGCTCCAACTACTCTGGATACCACACCTAATCCACAATCGTTAACTAATCAGCATACCTCAGTAACATCAACAACCCCAGATGTTACCCCACTGACTCACCAGGAAGTTTCTACACAGCAGGCAATTGCTGAGCCATCAAACCACACCCAGCCACCAGTATTTATAGAAGGAAGGCAGCTCAGGTCTCGCTGTGTTCGCCTTAGAACAAGGACAGAAACACCAGCCTGAAGATGACGAGTGGGACCTCATCGAAACGTCGCCAGAAATTTCCAAATCCTACACGGGAAGAAACCCGAATATGCCAAGACCGTCTCACACACACACACACACACACACACATATATTCATAATTGTCAGTGAATGGAAGAATGTAAGAAGTGCAGAATGGTGCATCTAAAGAGATCCCTCCAGGCTATTAAAACCAGGCTGCAAGTTTGAAAATTATATTATAATTGACAATAAACCATTACGAGGTCCAGTTGGGTTCTCACTGTGGGGCAAAAATGTACTCTTCAGTTTCTCCCTGGTGGATTTTACATTTAACATTAGAATATATTAACAAGAACAAAATATGCACTCATACAGGAATAGAATAAATGAGCAGACAGTTAAATTCTGGCAATTAACACACTAAGCCACTTTCTCACCATTAGAAGGTCATCTGCGATAGATCTTGAGAGACCATCAAAACTGTCAAACGTCTGCAGAGTCAAATGCCTTTTTCAATCCTACCTCCGAGTTCACAATGCAGGTATTCCATTCTTGTAAAAGTCTAAAACCCACATATTTGAGCCAACAAAGAGTTCCCACTCCACAAACGATGCACAATAACAGCCAAAACAAAAAAACCCCCAGATTTCTAATGAATTGAAGCCACATCGGCTATTCAGCAAATCCAAAGTGAAAAAAGTTGAGTAGTACTTTCTTGGATAATCCATAAAGAAACTGTTGGAGCATCAATAAATACATCGTGGGCCACAATGTATGTTTTTGCTTAGGTTTAGACACAAGACAACTTAAGCAAATAGATAATTGGTGAAGTCTTTACTGGCCCACCAAACTTTAGATTAATTGTCCAAATATACAACCATGACTCTTAATTGTCCAAATGTATAACCATGATCAACCTCAATAAGATCAGCTTCCTTCCCATACTCTGGAAAAAAATGGGAATAAAATTTACCTGTCCCATATCTTCAGTCATATTCCATGATGATTTCAACACCCACATTCCAAGGGACAAGAACCTACCGTATTTTTCGGTGTATAAGATGCACCTTTTTCCTCCCTAAAAGAGGCTGATAATTAGGGTGTGTCTTAGAATGTAGCTTTTTTTCCCCAGCCCTAACCAGGTGCTAATAATGTTCCTAGCTCTCACCCACTTGCAAGCTCTTTCATTGTTACTCTCTGCGAAGAATGTTTTCCAAGCCCTAAGTCTTTGCAGGGTTTTTTCCAATGCTCTACTTGCTTAGAATGTTTCTTTCCAGGTGCTAATGATGTTCCCAGCTCTTACTGGCTTGCAAGCATTGTAACTCTCTCTGAATAAAGTTTTTTAAAAGCCCTAACCAGGGGATAAAATAATGTGCTGAACCTGACCAGACTAAGGACGCTAGCCAGATGAATACCTGGTAAGCAGATTCTTTTCCCTACTTTCCTCCCCAAAAACTAAGGTGCGTCCTATATTCCGGTGCTTCTTATACTCCGAAAAATGCGGTGATCTTGAATCTACCTATTGAAACACATCTCAAGGTCTTTCATTGGCACATTGACCGATTTACACAGAACAACTTTCTCGTCAAACCAGTAGGCAAAGCTTCACCAAAACTACAACAATCTTTGGAAATCAGAAGTTCATCCTTCCATCGATCAAGACCATCAACAAATTCAACTCGCGACGTGCCACAAAGAGTCCAGAAAAGCCAGTCCTACCTTCTTCAACTTGCCGCTTTTGGTACCCACGAAGGCCAACGAATGGTTCTTATAGACGTAGGCGATGACCGAGGTCATCCTGTCCTTGTCTTCGGTGAAGATGGGCAGTCCTCGTACCATCTCAGACACTCCAAGGGGGGCGTTCATATCCAGACCGCAGAAGTTGTCATCGATGGTTAACAGCTAAGGCAAACAAGAAAGAAGGGAAGTACAAACAATATTATGTGAGAAATCTAGGTCTTGTCAAGCCCACTTGTTCAAGAGTAGTAGATGCTTGGAACAAACTTCCAGCAGAAATGGTTGGTAAATCCACAGTCACTGAATTTAAACCTGCCTGGGATAAACATAGATCCATCCTAAGATAAAATACAGGAAATAGTATAAGGGCAGACTAGATGGACCAGGAGGTCTTTTTCTGCCGTCAGTCTTCTATGTTTCTATGTTTCTGAAGAACATTAAGGAATCTGGACTAAGTTATGTGATGTCCAAGATGTTTAAAGATATATTCTGTTCTAAGAAACTGTTTGAACAAAACTCTGCAATAATAATAATAATAATAATAATAATAATAATAATAATAGTAATAATAATAATAATAATAAGAAGAAGAAGAAGAAGATCAACAACAACAACAACAACAACAACAACAACAACAACAACATCTAGGACGCTGACAGCAACCTGTATCAATCATCAGCACAGTCATTTATGATGCATTTTTGAATGTACAGTTGACTGAGTTTTTTGTTTAATGAATAAAAGAAATAACAATAATAATAATTAATAATAATTTATTACATTTTTATGCCGCCCCTCTCCGAAGACTATATATAACAACAACAGAGTTGGAAGGGACCTTGGAGGTCTTCTAGTCCAACCCTCTGTTTAGGCAGGAAAACCTTCACCACTCCAGACAGATGGTTATCCAACATCTGCTTAAAAACTTCCAGTGTTGGAGCATTCACAACTTCTGGAGGCCACTTGTTCCACTGATGAATTGTTCTCACTGTCAGAAAATCCCTCCTTAGTTCTAAGTTGTTTCTCTCCTTGTTTAGTTTTCACCTGTTGCTTCTTTTTTATTTTTTATTTATTTATTTATTCTTTGTCCAATGCACAATACATATGGAAGAGAATAGACATGAAGTAATATATATAAAGATAACCTTGTCCTACCTTCAGGTGCTTTGGGGAATAGCCTGACTCCCTCTTCTTTGTGGCAAACCCTGAGATCTTGAAACCCTACTATCAATTCTTCCCTAGTCCTTCTTTTCATTAAACTAGACATACCCAATTCCTGCAACCGTTCTTCAGATGTTTGGGGCTCCAATCCCCTAATCATCTTTGTTGCTCTTCTCTGCACCCTTTCTAGAGTCTCAATGCGATTGCTCACTGCTCAGCTTAGAGGGAACTATGGTCTCAACATCCCAATGTCAACATCTTGATGTCAGCAGATGGGTCCTCCTGCTGATATCCCATCAAATGCTACTTAAGATATGAAAAAATTGGTTGCAGGAACCGAGCATGGTCAGTTCAATGAAAAGAAGGATCAGGGGAAACATGATAGCAGCCTTCCAATATCTCAGGTGTTGCCACAAGAAGGGGGTGGGTGTCAACCTATTCTCCAAAGCAATAGAAAAATAGTTGGAAACTACTCAAGGAGTGAACCAAACTAGAACTAAAGAGAAATTTTCTAACAGCAAGAAGAATTAATCAGTGGAACAGCTTGCCACCTGAAGTTGTGGGGGTTTCACCACAGGAGGTTTTCAAGAAGCAAGATTGGACCACCATTTGTCTGAAATTGCATAGGGCTTCCTGCTTGAGTTGGACTAGAAGACCTCCAAGGTCCCCTCCATCTCTATTATTCTGTGTAGGCAAGGATTAAAATCATAGTAACTTTTTTTCCTTATGAATATGCACAAACTGTGGGGCATGAAAGACTGGGTCCACATTTGAAGGCTTAATTAAACTGATTTGTTGCTAGAAAACTCTGCACAACTAACAATCTACTCAACTAACAATCAGCACCTGGTTAAAATTAGGCAAAGGTTAACAGTACTCAATGAGAGTTTGACTGCATTATATTCTATTCTAGAATATAGCTCACCTGTGTGGAATCCACACTGCTTATCATAGGTTAATGGAGGAACCGCTAAGATCACCCGCAACCAACACTGACAAGGTAAGGCACTTGACGGAACAAACCTCATTCCATTCAAGCACCGATGACATTATCTAGTTGGGTTGTGAAATGTCTTGCAAGAAACAACCAAGCTCAGAGAGCACCAAGGACTCATCAGAGAGAGGGAGAGAGACAGAAAGACAGAAAGGTCAAAATAGGTAATGCCATATCTAATCCTGCTCCAGTTAACAATGGTGTCCCACAAGGCAGTGTTTTAGGACCTACTCTCTTTATACTCTACATAAACGATCTCTGTGACAATATCACAAGCAATTGTGTTCTCTTTGCTGATGATGTTAAACTATTTAATACCACTGACAATACTTCTACCCTTCAAAAGGACCTTGACCATGTAGCTGAATGGCCTAACAACTGGCAACTTCAAATCTCTACCAACAAATGCTCCGTCCTACACATTGCTAAAAAGAATCCGAATACTAAATTCATACTTGGTAAAATTGAACTAACAGAGGACCCTCACTCAGTCAAAGACCTTGGAGTCCTCATTTCCAATGACCTAAGTGCTAGAGCCCACTGTAACAGCATTGCCAAAAAAGCATTAAGAATTGTAAACCTAATCTTATGTAGCTTCTTCTCTAGAAACACTGATTTATTAACCAGAGCATACAAAACATTTGTCAGACCTATTCTAGAATATAGCTCACCTGTGTGGAATCCACACTGAATATCAGATATTGATACAATCGAAGGAGTCCAGAAATACTTCACAAGAAGAGTCCTTCACTCCTCCTCACCTAACAAATTACCCTACTCCTCCAGACTTCAAATACTAAATCTAGAAAATTTACAACGTCGTCTCCGAACTGATTTAACTGTTGTTCATAAAATCATACATGTACTCCCTGTCAGTGACTATTTCACCTTTATCAACAACAACACAAGAGCACGTACTAGATGCAAAATGAATGTAAATCACTCCAAACTTGACTGCAGAAAATATGATTTCAGCAATAGAGTGGTCACAGCCTGGAACTCATTACCTGACTCTGTTGTTGCTTCCCCCAACCCCAAAATCTTCAACCTTACATTATCTACAATTGTCCTCTCCCCTTTTCTAAGAGGTCTGTAAGGGGCATGCATAAGTGCACTTTTGTGCCTAATGTCCCTGTTCTACTGTCTTTCTTTCTTTCTTTCTTTCTTTCTTTCTTTCTTTCTTACTTACTTACTTACTTACTTACTTACTTACTTACTTACTTACTTACTTACTTATTGGATTTGTATGCCGCCCCTCTCCATAGACTCGGGGCGGCTAACAACAGTAATAAAAACAGCATATGACAATTCAATATTAAAACAGTTAAAAACCCTTATTATAAAACCAAACATACAGACAGACATACCATGCATAAAATTGTAAAGGCCTAGGGGGTAAGGGTATCTCAGTTCCCCCATGCCTGGCGGCAGAGGTGGGTTTTAAGAAAGGCAAGGAGGGTGGGGGCAATTCTAATCTCTGGTAGGAGTTGGTTCTAGAGGGTCGGGGCTGCCACAGAGAAGGCTCTTCCCCTGGGTCCCACCAAGCGACATTGTTTAGTTAATGGGACCCGGAGAAGACCCACTCTGTGGGACCTAACTGGTCATTTATTATTATTATTATCCTTTCTATTACTACATTCTACTTATGTTATGTTATGTTATGTTATGTTATGTTAATATGTAATATAATACTATACTTGTTTGACAAACAAACAAACAAACAAATAAATAAATAAATAAATATATAAATAAATAAATAAAAATAGGCTGATCCCTGTCTTCACTCCGCCTCCCAGGTTCTGCCACTCTTTCTCCTACGCAAGTTATTAAACAACATAGCTGCTTATTTATTTAGATATGTGAATAATTTATAGGATGCCCACCTCCCAGAAATGAATGGTGCACAAAGCTTATTTTTTTTTTAAAAAAAACAAAACAGAAACTTGGCCAAATAGTAATATTTGAGGAGCCAGACAAGATGGCGTCTGTGCCTGAAGCAAATGTTGCCATATGCCTCCACTGCTGCTAAAACTGGCTTTAAACAAACCTCCAGATAACTAAACACAGCTAAACCCATGATTTTCATGAGAAATCCTAATAAAGAGATTTGTACTTTTCCCTCTCCTTTGTCCCCTGGCAATAAAACTAGTCTTTGGCTTATTTCAACTTCTAGAACAGGCGAGCGACATGTCAGAAAAAGACAGAAAGAGGAAGAGAGGGGGGAGGGAAAGAGATAGAGAAAGAGAGTGAAATTGAGTGTATTGGAGAGGGAGGGAGGGAGGGAGGGAAATTGAGGGGAGGGAGGCAGTATGTGAGGGAGGGAGGGAGGGAGGGAGGAAAGAAAGAAAGAAAAAGAAAGAAAGAAAGAGAAAGAAAGAAAGAAAGAAAGAAAGAAAGAAAGAAAGAAAGAAATTGAGAGTGTATTATTCCTATTCTTTTTAATATGTTTGTGAGTGACATAGGGGAAGGTTTGGTAGGGAAGGTTTGCCTATTTGCCGATGACTCTAAAGTGTGCAATAGGGTTGATATTCCTGGAGGGGTCTGTAATATGGTAAATGATTTAGCGTTACTAGATAAATGGTCAAAGCAATGGAAACTGCAGTTTAATGTTTCCAAATGTAAAATAATGCACTTGGGGAAAAGGAATCCTAAATCTGAGTATTTCATTGGCAGTTCTGTGTTAGCAAAAACTTCAGAAGAGAAGGATTTAGGGGTAGTGATTTCTGACAGTCTCAAAATGGGTGAACAGTGTGGTCGGGCGGTAGGAAAGGCAAGTAGGATGCTTGGCTGCATAGCTAGGGGTATAACAAGCAGGAAGAGGGAGATTGTGATCCCCTTATATAGAGCGCTGGTGAGACCACATTTGGAGTACTGTGTTCAGTTCTGGAGACCTCACCTACAAAAAGATATTGACAAAATTGAACGGGTCCAAAGACGGGCTACAAGAATGGTGGAAGGTCTGAAGTATAAAACGTATCAGGAAAGACTTAATGAACTCAATCTGTATAGTCTGGAAGACAGAAGGAAAAGGGGGGACATGATCGAAACATTTAAATATGTTAAAGGGTTAAATAGGGTTCAGGAGGGAAGTGTTTTTAACAGGAAAGTGAACACAAGAACAAGGGGACACAATCTGAAGTTAGTTGGGGGAAAGATCAAAGGCAACATGAGAAAATATTATTTTACTGAAAGAGTAGTAGATCCTTGGAACAAACTTCCAGCAGACATGGTTGGGAAATCCACAGTAACTGAATTTAAACATGCCTGGGATAAACATATATCCATCCTAAGATAAAATACAGGAAATAGTAAAAGGGCAGACTAGATGGACCAGGAGGTCTTTTTCTGCCGTCAGTCTTCTATGTTTCTATGTTTCTATGTGTATATTGGCGAGGGAGGGAGAAAGGTGAAGGGAGGGAGGGAGATAGAGAAAGAAAGAAAGAAAGAAAGAAAGAAAGAAGAGAGGAAGAAATGAAAGAAGGGAGGGAGGGAGACAAGAGAGAGAAATTGAGAGAGTGTATTGGAGAGGTAGGAAGGAAGGGAGAGGAAAAAAAGAAAGAGAAAGAAAGAAAGAAAGAAAGAAAGAAAGAAAGAAAGAAAGAAAGAAAGAGGCAGACCTCAGCTATGACAACATCTGTACCAAACACCCCAAAATATTATGTAAAATCTCCTCTAAACCAAACTGCTGGGATTTTTAAGGCTACATCTGTGAGGCTTTATCGGTAAGAATTCAGCTTGATAAGGGGGCACAGCCTTATCCCAAGAGACCTCCAGTCCCATAAGGGAAGGCAGACGACAAAACTGGCATTTAGAATTAGGTCCTGTTTGACCTTCACGTGTCAATCATGCAAAGATTTTTATGGGTTATTATACATCTACAAGTCCCAACAGGGGAACTTTAACCTTCAAGCTAAGAGACTTTTATCCGGATGTAATTTAGGCAGGAACAGAACAAAGTCCCTCAAATTTATTGGCTTTCATGTCCGTGGCTATTTAGGTTTCTTTTCTTGTTTTATTATACAAACTTATACACGCACACACCAGCCCGAGATCAAAGGATCAGTGTCAGGTTCCTAGAGACCTGCAGAATCTTAATGCACCACAAACTTCAATGCCTGTCTTTGCTACAATCACACATTCCAACACATGGCTCCAGGCAAAAAAAATATCATCTACACCGTGCATTAGAAAACGTTTCATTTCCTTAAAAGGGGGGGGGGAGAATTGCATTTCTTACAGGCCACAAGTTTTACTCTCTGGTGTTTCCAATTGGCCTTTGGCATAATTTGCATGCCATAAATAAAAACAGCAAGGTCATTATTGACTTTACCCATTTTTTCCCCTAGGAGAAAATAAATTCATTTAGCCCAGAGGTCTTGAATACATCAAAGGTAAAAAAGTCTATCTAATTTATATCCATCTGTTGCGGTGATTTGAACCCTGACTTTATGTTAACCGGTTCCTAAGGAATATTCCTTCCAACAAGGAATAGTCAACAAGGAATAGTCAACAAGGAATAGTCACCAACAAGGAATAGCCACTGTTCTGTCGGGCTCTCTGGTAGAATCCTCCCAAAAATTCACAGGTACAAATTTCAGACATACACACATTTGAAAATTCAAAACAATGTTCTTTATAATGAAAATTCACTTAAACCAAGCCCTCTTTTGGTATAGCAAAGAGCACTCATCTCCAAACAAACTGGTAATTTATACAAGTCCCTTATCAGTTCTGTGATACTTAGCTTGCAGCTGTGAGGTAATTCACAGTCCTTCTTCTTTCACAAAGTGAAACACACTTTGCTCTGGTTTAGTTTCAAAGTGGGGAAAAATCAGCACACAAAAGGTCAAAGTCCTCCCTGTCACTCATGTCTTCTTGGTCAGAGGAGCCTTCATCAGCAGATTCCACCAGGGGCAAAACAGGCCTGCAGCATGTGGATGTCTCCCCCACATCCACAGTCCTTGGGGCAGGAGCTGGGCCAGAGCTAACCACAACAAGTCACCAACAAGGAATAGTCACCAAGAAGGAATAATCACCAATAGTGATGGGCGAACTGAACCCGCACAATTCAGGTTCGTACCGAATTTTGCGGTGTTCGGTACGCCGAACACGAACACGAAATTTTTCCAAACTTCGGGCAAAGCTCGGGGTCGTGTTCGGCGTTCGGAGCTTTGACGTCACTGGCAGGTTGCTAAGGACGCCAAGGTTATCACTTCCTGGATTCCAGGAAGTGATCACCTTGGCGTTCTTAGCAACCTGCCGGTGACGTCAAAGCTCCGCCCCCGGAATCTCTTCGTGGGAGGGATTCCCCAGCTCCTTCAAAGGGAGGTCTTCACATAAAAATAAACATTGTTATTTTTACGAAAAAGGACACCGCAGCGGTGCTGCAAGCAAAGGGCGGTCCTTTCACGTAAAAATAAACATGTTTCCTTTAGACTATCCACGATTGACCTCTCCAGGTTCCTAAGAGGTCAGTAAGGGGCGTACATAAGTGCACCAGTGTGCCTTCCATCTCCTGTCCAATTGTCTCTCCTTTATCTCATATATCTTTTCTTCCTTTTACATATCTTCTCCTCTATTTTTATATCTTTTCTTCTATCCTTTTCTTTATATATATTACTACCTGTCTATTCTCTTCAATATGTATTGTGTATTGGACACATAAATAAATAAAATATGTGCCGACTGGAAAGAGGATCAGCAAACCCCCAAAGATTTACCCTTAGACTATCCACTATTGACCTCTCCCGATTCCTAAGAGGTCAGTAAGGGGCGTACATAAGTGCACCAGCGTGCCTTCCGTCCCCTGTCCTAATGTTTTGGGTTTTTTACTAATATCATGTATGTAAATATTAGTATATCTTTGTATCCCACTAATATGTCCTTGACAACACAAAGAAATAAAATAAACAAACTGCAAAGGTGAGGGCTCCTGTTTGCTTGGTTGGAGAAGGAAGTCTTCCAAGAAGGGCAACATCACGTTGAGGGTGTTTGCTTGTGGAAAATGCACTGTTGGCGAGAGGAACACCCATCTTCTTGTACTAATTATACTAATTATGCTCCTCCAGGAAGCTGAGGACTCTTTGTTTTAAGTGATTGGATAATGAGAAACACAAGCAGAAGGGTTTATGCCAGACAGGTAGAATGCATGGAAATTGATCAAACCGATGCAATGTTGATTGGAATCGGGGTCTATCAGGGGTCTCCAGATTTGGCCACTTGAAGACTTGTGGACTTCAACTCCCAGAATTCCTCAGCTCACCATGCCGCCAAGTCTTAAAAGTGGGCCTGTTTGGAGACCCCTAATCTGGACTATCTATTGGATAATACACAGGTGGAGCTAATAGTCCCAAGTTCATGTTGTCACCAAGGATCTCTGCAATGTAAATAACAAGTCCCAGAAAACAACCTCAAAGTGCCAGTTAGCAGATGGAAAAGTGAAGAACCCAGGGTAGTTTTCACAAAAATGCTACTTGTTCCGTGAACATCTAGACCAGTGTACAGTGGTACCTCATGATACGAACCCCTCGCCATACGAACAACCCGAGATACGAACCTGGGGTTCGGAAATTTTTTGCCCCTTCTTACGAATGTTTTCCGTCTTACGAACCCGCCCCCGCCGCCTGGCTGTCGCTTTTTAAAACAGCCGGGGGGCTTCTCAGCGTCCTCCTGAACCCAAATGCCAAACCCAAACTTCCAGGTTCGACGTTCAGGAGGCCGCCGAGAAGCCCCCCGGCTGTTTCCAAAGGTGACAGCCGGGCAGCGGAGCTTCTCGGAGGCCACCCGAACCTGAACTTTTGCCGAACTTCCGGGTTCGGCATTGCGAGAACGCTGAGAAGCGCCTGGCTGTTTCAATTGAAACAGCCGGGCGGCGGCGGTTTTTTGCGGGTTTTTTTGTTGCACACATTAATTCATTTTACATTGTTTCCTATGGGAAACAATGTTTCACCTTATGAACTTTTCGCCTTACGAACCTCCCCCGGGAACCAATTAGGTTCGTAAGATGAGGTATTACTGTATTTTAATTCCACCTCCTGAATTCCTTCTACAGAGCAATCACTGAGCCTGTCATCTGCAATTCAAACCAGATGGACACAGATTTCAGAGGAGAATCAGAACTGCAGAAAAAACAATTGGTGCCAACCTGCTTTCCATTGAGGACCTGGATGCTGCACAAGTCAAAAAGAGGGTGGTGAAAATATCCCCAATGCGCGTACCTGCATGAGATTGGGCTCTTGTGCATGCGCAGCAAGCGAAATGTTGTGTGAAGATTTAACTGTTGTTCATAAAATCAGGCATCAAATGTACTCCCTGTTAGCGACTACTTCACCTTTAACACCAACAACACAAGAGCACGCAATAGATACAAAGTAAATGTAAATCGTTCCAAAAGACTGCAGAAAATACGATTTCAGCAATAGAGGGGTCAACGCCTTGAATTCACTACCGGACTCTGTTGTTTCTTCCGCCAATCCCAAAATCTTCAACCTTACGTTATCTACAATAGACCTCTCCCCTTTTCTAAGAGGTCTGTAAGGGGCGTGCATAAGTCCACCTTCGTGCCTACTGTTCCTGTCCTAATGTCTTTTTATCTTTTCTACCTCTACTTTATACTTACGTTATGTTAAACATACTACAACACAATACTATATTTGCATGACAAATAAAAAAATAAAAAAATAAAAAATAAATAAAGATGTTTGTGCGAGGAAGATTTTGGTGATTTTGGCATGCGCGGAAGCAAAAATATTGGCGAAAATCACCGAAATCTTGCTTGCCCATGCCGGTCGGACACACTTGCGCCCACAATGGCCTCAGAGGGCGCACCAGTAACATCGAATATGGCAGTCGTTTGTTGGACTAGACGCACCCAGTTCCTGTAACCATCATCTTATATTTTAGCCTCTGCTCTACTCATCTTGTTCTTCTCTCCGCTCTTTCTAGAGTCTCAACATCTTTTTTTTTAATTTTTAAGTTTTAAATTATTTTATTAAACAAAATATATTCAGATACAAAATACAAAAGGCAAACACAAATACATACAAATTTTTAAAAAGGGTTAGAGAGATAACTCTCTCTTTCTTTCCTTGTTATGTTTCATACGTAACTCTACATAATAAAAAGTTTTGCGGTTTCCTGTATGGGTATTTTCCATGCTCAATTAATTTAAGTCTATGTCTCTTAAAAATAAAAATACATATTTCAATTCAAATGTATATAAGAAATAAAAGGCGAAAACAAATTTTAGCAGATATATTTTTCCCTGATCGCTAAATAAATCTCTTATGGGTTCCTCTTATTGGATTTCAAAGATCCGATTTTAATCCAATTTTAATTTATATATATTATAGCATGACTGACCCACACACACACAAAAGAAAAATGTATTTGATTTCAACAAACACCTCTTTGTAATGTGAATTAATTAATTTTCCCTATTCCTTGTTCTTTTTTGTAGTCAATTATACCATTTGTCCCAAACTTTATAGAAGAGGGAATCTTCTTTCTCTTTTATTTCTATTGTGGTGAAAGCAACATCAATCTGTACAAGGAAGATATATAGGCTTTCCTTGAACCAAAATGGAACCAGGGAAGTGGGTATATAACCACAAAACAATGCCACAAATGGATATAACCGGCATTGATGAACACTCATGGTTGAATGAGTGAACCTGACCCATTTAATAGACCAAAAAAAAAAAGGCAGCGAAAAGGCTCATGCCAATATCGGGAAAAAGGACGTGAGGTTTGAGTGTTTCTATGCCAACCGTAGAAACCTCTCAGCCAAGATGTGGAAGTTGGTGATGAATGAGAGCCTGCGTAATTTGGGCAGCGAGGAGAGTAGAAAATTTTGTTGGAATTGAGACAATTGGGGGACTACAGACTTTTATTATTATTATTATTATTATTATTATTATTATTATTATTATTATTATTAATTAGATTTGTATGCCGCCCCTCTCTGAAGACCTAATGCCAACTTTATAGAAAGGGCAACAAAGAACACACTGGAAAGATGTTGTGTTTCATATATTGGGTATCTTCTGTCGCTACAGAGCACTGCACACCAAGACAACTAGACACAAGAACAGTTTTTTCCCAACGCCATCACTCTACTAAACAAATAATTCCCTCAACACTGTCAGACTTTCTACTAAATCTGCACTTCTATTCTACTAGTTTTTCTCATCATTCCTATCACCCATTTCCTCCCATGTTGACTGTATGACTGTAACTTGTTGCTTATATCCTAAGATTTTTATTAATATTGCTTCTTCATTGCTTATTTGACCCCTATGACAATCATTAAGTGTCGTACCACATGATTCTTGACAAATGTATATTTTATTTTATGTACGTTTGAGAGCATATGCACCAAGACAAATTCCTTGTGTGTCCAATCACATTTGGCCAATGAAATTCTATTCTATTCTAATCATATCAGAAGTATCTGATTGGCCATTGCACAAGACAATGTAATGGGATTTTGACATTCTTATAAAGATTAAAATGAACTTTTTGGCCAGATTAGTCAAAATATATCTGTCCAGAGTCTACAGAGAGGGGCGGCATACAAATCTAATAAATAAATAAATTAATAAATAAATATCCAAATATAGACCCTAAATGTTGGAAATGTAAAGCAAACCAAGGTACATACTACCACCTATGGTAGACATGTCCAGAGACAAAAAAAAATGGAATATGATTAAAAGGACAGAAGGAAAAGGAGAGGACATTCTGGAGAACAAAAGGAAAAGGGGGAACATGATCGAAACATTTAAATATGTTAAAGGGTTAAATAAGGTTCAGGAGGGAAGTGTTTTCAATAGGAAAGTGAACACAAGAACAAGGGGACACAATCTGAAGTTAGTTGGGGGAAAGATCAAAAGCAACGTGAGAAAATATTATTTCACTGAAAGAATAGTAGATCCTTGGAACAAACTTCCAGCAGACGTGGCTGGTAAATCCACAGTCACTGAATTGAAACATGACTGGGATAAACGTAAGATAAAATACTGGAAATAGTACAAGGGCAGACTAGATGGACCATGAGGTCTTTTTCTGCTGTCAATCTTCTAGGTTTCTATGAAGAGGAAGAGGAATAACAAGAGGACGAGAATAATTGTGGGATTTTTGGGGCTCCCTGAGCTTGGTAGTTTTCTTGTAGACATTTCATGACCAAACTAGAGGATATCATCAGTGCTGGAACGGAGTGGGGTTTGCTCTCTGTTTAAATACACAATACATCGACTTCCTCTATCAGTGTTGATGGGAGTGTGTTGCACCCCATGATACAAAGAAGATATTGGTAGCTCCCACCGACACTGACAAGGCAAACAATTTATATATAAACAGAGACAATGAGCACTACTAGTCTCACCAATGTTTAATGTTTATTTCCATTCGTTGGAAAGATTTTGCTGCACTTTTCCAATTTAACAAAAAGGATTTTTTTTTTTCAGGTGTCTTCAATTAAAAAGAGACGAAATGAGGGGCAGAGAGGTAATTGCGGCTTCGGCGGCCAGCTCTCTTTAAAGCCACTCAGACAAAAAGGCTCAGGTACCACCACACTTCCAGATCGGCGGGTGTGAAATTCGCACACACCACTCTGAGCCAGCCCAGGTGCATCAGGAAACCTAGCGCAGAGAGTTCCCTCTGCCAAGGAGCAATTAGCATAATTATTATTTTGTTTCCCAGACAAAATTGCAACTTGGGCTCCTGAACACCGCGGCGTGCACGCAAATAAACAAGCTTTTAAAAATTAAAAACCACAACAGAAAGTAATCTATTTTTTTGTGTGTGCGGAGGTAGCCTTTTCATCCAGGGGTCGCGGATCCGTTCGGCAAGGACCAATTTGTTAAGACCAGAAAGGGAGTTAAAATCAAAAATGAAGAAATGTCAATTGGGCACTGAGAAAATAAAAGATGTGTCGGAAGCGATGTCTGTGGGACACAGTAAATAAATAATTAAAAATCAAGAAAATCCCACTATATAGAGTGCTGGTGAGACCACATTTGGAATAATACTGTGTCCAGTTCTGGAGACCTCACCTACAAAAAGATGTTGACAAAATTGAACGGGTCCAAAGACAGGCTACAAGAATGGTGGAAGGTCTTAAGCATAAAACGTATCAGGAAAGACTGAATGAACTCCATCTGTAGAGTCTGGAGGACAGAAGGAAAAGGGAGGACATGATCGAAACATTTAAATATGTTCAAGGGTTAAATAAGGTTCAGGAGGAAAGTGTTTTTAATAGGAAAGTGAACACAAGAATAAGGGGGCACAATCTGAGGTTAGTTGGGGGAAAGATCAAAAGCAATGTGAGAAAATATTATTTTACTGAAAGAGTAGTAGATCCTTGGAACAAACTTCCAGCAGACGTGGTTGGTAAATCCACAGTAACTGAATTTAAAGATGCCTGGGATAAACATATATCCATCCTAAGATTAAATACAGAAAATAGTATAAGGGCAGACTAGATGGATCACGAGGTCTTTTTCTGCCGTCAGTCTTCTATGTTTCTATGATGGCGGATGCCACACTGCCAATGAAGCTCCACCTATTTTTTAGGGGCGGAGCTTTTTGCTCCCACCATCTTGAATTTTTTGACCATATCGAAGAACAGCCCTGGATGTAACCCTAGACATTTAGTCCTTCATTTATAACCGTAACTGTGTCTGGAAATTAAAGTTGTATGTCATGAGAGTACACCCACCCAACTTTACAAACTGTATCGCAGTGGTTGTTAAGAAAACACACCAATGGTAAAGCAATGCCGTCATCATAAGCAAAACCGAGGTGGTAGAATGAATCGTTGCTTTCCAGAGGATGTGGCTTTCTTGGAAACTGGGAATAAATGCCGGTTTCTCGCAAAACAGGCAAATCACAATTGTGTGATTGTGGGGCACCAAAAATTGGCCATATATGTGGGATGGTTGCCATGTGCTCAAAATGACTGTGTGAGTGTGTGTGTGTGAGAGAGAGAGAGACAGACAGACATACATACAGACAGAGAGAGAGAAAGAAAGCCAGAGAATGAGAGAGACAGACAGACAGAGAGAAAGAAAGCCAGAGAAAGAGAGAGACAGACAGACAGAGACAGACCGACAGACAGAAACAGAGGGAAACAGAGACAGAGAGATAGAGACAGAAAGTCACAATTTCAAAATTGTGACAAAAATAGATTTTGGGGTGGAGGTCTATTGTAACTTCAAATGGCTGCTAGGCAAATAGTCATAAGTTGATACAGGTATAATTAGTTGCAGTTGGGGGAAAGGACAGAGAAAGAACGAGGAGGAAGGGAGGGAGGGGAAGAAAGGGAGGAAAAGAAAGAAAGTGAAAGAGAGAGAGAGGAAGGAGGGAGGGAGAAAGGAAAGGAAGGAAGGGAGGGAGGGAGGAAGGGAGGGAGGAAGGAAAAAGAAAGGAAGGAAGGAAGGAAGGAAGGAAAGAAAGAAAGAAAGAAAGAAAGAAAGAAAGAAAGAAAGAAAGAAAGAAAGAAAGAAATTCTCCAGCTGCCTGTGGGTACTGCAGCAGTTGTGGGTCCAAGTAGGATTTGGCCCCAGGACAGAACTGAAACCCATCCAAGACCATTACCACATCCCAAAACAAAGATGGTATTGTACCAACTGGGCTGCGCCTTGACCCCGAGACCAGCCGTGCCTAAAATAGCCTCCAACTCCCCCTATGAATAGCCTCAGCATCACTGCCCCTGGCATGCCAACTCTCCCTTGTCTTTTGACCTTTTCTCTCTTTTTTATTTCCCCCTCTCATGTTTCATTTCACTGGCTGGCCATCTTGCAAAGTAACAAACACCCCCCCGCCCGCCGCCCCAAATACACAAAGATTCAAGTATGGGGTCCATCCAGCTTCTTCTCATCCACTTCCCCAACCAGGGTCTCCCTAGAGGAAATTCAATTCAATTCAATTTATTAGATTTGTATGCCGCCCCTCTCCGAAGACTCGGGGCGGCTCACAACAATAATAAAAACAATATTCCAGCGAAAACAAATCTAATATTAAAAAGCACATAAAAACCTATCATATTTAAAAAAGCAAACAACATATACATACCCAAACATAAATATAAAAAAAAGCCTGGGGGAAAGGTGTCTCAACTCCCCCATGCCTGGCAGTATAGATGGATCTTGTGTAATTTACAAAAGTGTCGGGGCAGTTCTAATCTCTGGGGGGAGTTGATTCCAGAGGGCCGGGGCTGCCACAGAGAAGGCTCTTCCCCTGGGGCCCGACATTGTTTAGTCGACGGGACCCGGAGAAGGCCAACTCTGTGGGACCTTATCGGTCGCTGGGATTCGTGCGGTAGCAGGCGGTTCCGGAGGTACTCTGGTCCAGTGAGGGGACAAGGATGAGAGGAAAAAAGAAGAATTAATCCTTGAATACAGTTCATCTGTCTGGAATCCACACCACATTTCGGACATAAACACTCTAGAAAATGTCCAAATACAGTGATCCCTCGGTTAGCGTGGGGGTTACGTTCCAAGACCTCCCGCGCTAACCGATTTCCGCGTTATACTGGATGCGGAAGTAAAAACACCATCTGCGCATGCGCACCCTTTGTTCCATGGCCGCACATGCGCAGAAGGTGGAGCGACGCAAGTTCGGAGGCTGGCAATGCAATGGTGATTTTTCCGGGCTCCTCGCCGCTACCCACAGGGCAGCGCTGGCGGCAATGGCAATGGCAACCCTCCCTCCTTCCCTCCTTCCCTTCTCTCCCTCCCTCCTTCCCTCCTTCCTTCCTCTCACCGGCTTTCTTGGGGCAGCGCTGGCGGCAATGGCAATGGCAACCCTCCCTCCTTCCCTTCTCTCCCTCCCTCCTTCCTTCCCTCCTTCCCTTCTCTCCCTCCCTCCTTCCCTCCTTCCTTCCTCTCACCGGCTTTCTTGGGGCAGCGCTGGCAATCAGTATGACGTCATCGGGCGGGAAAAACCGTGGTGTAGGAAAAAAAACGCGGACTTATTTTTTAATTAATATTTTTTGAAAAACCACGTTGCAGCGTTTCGCGCTAATCGAGAACGCGCAAATCGAGGGATCACTGTACTTTACTGAGTCCTCCACTCATCCACTCACAACAGAATTCCCTACAAAACTAAACTTACAATCCTAGGTTTAGAAAGCTCAGAACTACGTCGTCTCAAACACAACCTAAGCATAGCCCATAAAATCATTTGCTACAACGTCCTTCCTGTCAACGACTACTTCAGCTTCAACCACAACAACACACGAGCACACAACAGATACAAACTTAATCTGAAGTAGAATGCTTGGCTGCATTATGCTTAATGTAAGTAAAATGCTTGGCTGCATAGCTAGAGGTATCACAAGCAGGAAGCGGGAGACTGTGATCCCGCTGTATAGAGCGCTGGTGAGACCCCATTTGGAATAATACTGTGTTCAGTTCTGGAGACCTCACCTACAAAAAGGGATGGATCAAATTAAACGGGTCCAAAGATGGGCTACAAAAATGGTGGAAGGTCTTAAGCATCAAACTTATTATTATTATTATTATTATTATTATTATTATTATTATTATTATTTATTATTATTTATTAGATTTGTATGCTGCCCCTCTCCGTAGACTCGGAAAGACTTCATGAATTCAATCTGTATAGTCTGGAGGACAGAAGGGAAAGGGGGGACATGACCGAAACATTTAAATATGTTAAAGGGTTAAATAAGTTTCAGATGAGAAGTGTTTTTAATAGGAAAGCGAACACAAGAACAAGGGGGCACAATCTGAGGTTAGTTGGGGGAAAGATCAAAAGCAACGTGAGAAAATATTATTTGACTGAAAGAGTAGTAGGTGCTTGGAACAAACTTCCAGCAGACGTGGGTGGTAAATCCACAGTCACTGAATTTAAACATGCCTGGGATAAACATAGATCCATCCTAAGATAAATACAGGAAATAGTATAAGGGCAGACTAGATGGACCATGAGGTCAATCTTCTATGTTTCTATAACAGTGTGTTCACTGACCATTCAAAGTTACAAAAGCACTGAAAAATGTGCCATCGATCCACCGGAACTGAAGAAGCTTTGGGGAAGAGAAGCGAAATGCTTTCAAAGAATAAAGAAATCAGGAAGTCCAGTTGCCTCTTTTTTAAAAAGCACCGTTGGGACATCTATACTCCAGGATTGCCCCAAGCAAAGCTGACTCACAGCCTGAGCAGACCCACATCAGCCCACCCCAGAGCATAAAGAGATGAGTTAATCTAGGATTGCAAGTTTGGAGGGCAGTGAGTTTGCTCAAAATAGCCCAGACAGAAGAGCCTCAGTCCGTGGCCCCCCGGGGGGTTCCATCCTCAATCAGCAAGCTGTACAAACTGAGATGGGAGCAAAACAAGGCATTAAGACCCAGGAATGTTTGAAAGGGGGAAGATCGGAGTGGGGTTGGTGGAGGGGGTTAGCCAGTTTAAAGGACTAGGTGCTGTTCGAAATTTTGGCGTCTGCAGTGCCTTAAGACCAATTGGAAAGAATATAATATAATTTATCTTTATCAATACAGTGATAACTCGTCTTACGTACTTAATTGGTTCCGGGATGAGGTTCTTAAGGTGAAAAGTTTGTAAGACGAAACAATGTTTCCCATAGGAATCAATGGAAAAGCGATTAATGCGTGCAAGCCCAAAATTCACCCCTTTTGCCAGCCGAAGCGCCCGTTTTTGCGCTGTTGGGATTCCCCTGAGGCTCCCCTCCATGGGAAACCCCACCTCCAGACTTCCATGTTTTTGTGATGCTGTAGGGGACTTTGCTGGCAACAGAAGTCCTGAGGTGGGGTTTCCCAGTGAGGGGAGCCTCAGCAAAATTGCAGCATTGCGAAAACACGGAAGTCATTGGAGCCCCACATCCGGACTTCTGTGTTTTCATGATGCTGCGATTTCGCTGAGGCTCCCCTCGCTGGGAAACCCCACCTCTGGACTTCCGTTGCCAGCAAAAGTCCCCTACAGCATCACAAAAACACGGAAGTCCAGAGTTGGGGTTTCCCATGGAGGGGAGCCTCAGGGGAATCCCAGCAGCACAAAAACGGGCACTTCGGCTGGCAAAAGGGGTGAGCTTTGAGATTGCACGCATTAATCACTTTTCCATTGATTCCTATGGGAAACATTGTTTCATCTTACAAACTGAAAGAGTAGTAGGTCCTTGGAACAAACTTCCAGCAGACGTGGTAGATAAATCCACAGTCACTGAATGTAAACATGCCTGGGATAAACATATATTCATCCTAAGATAAAATACTGAAAATAGTATAAGGGCAGACTAGATGGATCATGAGGTCTTTTTCTGCCGTCAGACTTCTATGTTTCTATGTTTCTAGGAGTGGTTGCAGGAACTGGGCAGGGGAGACATGATAGCAACCTTCCAATACTTGAGGGGCTGCCACAGAGAGGAGAGGGTAAGGCTGTTTTGCAAAGGACCAGAAGGCCAGACAAGGATGGAAGCTGACCAAAGAGAGATTCAACCTGGAAATAAGGAGATCAACAAGTGGAACAGAAGTTGCCTGTGGAGGTCGTGAGAGCTCCAACACTTGAGACCTTCAAGAGGAAACTGGACTGCCCTTTGTCGGAAATGGTGTAGGGATTCCTGCTTGAGTAGTGGGTTGGACTAGATGACCTATGCCCTTTTTTAAAAAAAGATGGTGGTCTCCACGGTTTGCTACCAGTTCGGGCAAACCGATTCGAACCGGGAGTAACCCGCCTCTGGTGAATCATGCCTGATTGCATGACATTTGCCAAGGCTATGAAGCGAATCGCAGAAATTGTCTGCCCACCTTAAAACATGCTGGCTGGGGAATTCTGGGAGTCGAAGCCCACCCGCCTTAACCCTCAAAAAACATGGGTGTAGCAGATTGTTTGAATCCACCCCCAAAAAACGTGGCCACCAGGCTTCCGAAGCTTCCAAACTGAAAGAACTGTCTTCTGCAGGAAGCCTCTTGCCAATCTTTTGTCTCTGCAACAGTTTGTAGCGGCAGCTGCAACCCGACTTGCGCAAAGGCTGCCCCAGTTCCCAGACTCTTCTTCCCAGCTGCTGAACCAACAGCACATCGCGGCTGAAATTGCCGACTCCTTTTTTTCCCCCTGGCTTGTTTCGTACTGTCACAGCTGCTAGCGCCGCATCGGCAGCAAAGTCTTCCAACTTGTTCCTTGAAAGTTGGGGATTTGATATTTAATGCTCATTCTCTTTCTCTCTGGCTCTCGTCTCCCCGCTGAAGCCAGAGTGGCAAAACACAGCAGTGGAGCCGTGCTTCCAATTGTTGATATCTGCTTCGGGAAACTGACAAAGGAAGATGGCTTCTAGCAGTAGCAATAGCATTTAGACCAGTGGTTCTCAACCTGGGGGTCGGGATCCCTTTGGCGGTCGAACGACCATTTCACAGGGGTCGCCAAAGACCGTGGGAAAAGACAAATTCCCCATGGTATTAGGAACTAAAGCTTCTATTCCGGCGCCTTGGAACATATTTTTACAATCCGGCCAATCAGGCATTTACAGTGGGGTGTGTCCCTCTGACCTTCCTGCCAATCAGCTTAAAGCTCTGTTGGGAGAATTGGTGCTAGACTTATGGTTGGGGGTCACCCCAACATGAGGAACTCTATTAAGGGGTCACGGCATTAGAAAGGTTGAGAACCACTGATTTAGACTTATATATCACTTCACGGTGCTTTCCAAGCCTCTCTAGGTAGCTTAAAGAGTCAGCGTATTGCCCCTAACAATCTCGGTCCTCATTTTACCCCCCTCGGAAGGATAGAAGGCTGAGTAAACCTTGAGGATCGAACTCCTGGCTGTGGGCGATGAATTAGCCTGCAATACTGCATTCTCACCACAACACCACTACGGCACTCCTTTCCTCCTTCCCTCTCTCTCTCCCTCCCTCCCTCCCTCCCTCCCTTCTTCCTTCCTTCCTTCCTTCCTTCCCAAGCAATAGCACTTATATACCGCTTCACAGGGCTTTACAGTCCTCTCTGTAAATCAGAATCAGCCTCTTGCCCCCAACAATCTGGGTCCTCATTTTACCCCCCTCGGAAGGATGGAAGGCTGAGTCTACCTTGTGCTGGTGAGGATGAGGGTGATGAATTAGCCTGCAATACCGCATTCTCACCACAGCACCACCACAACACTTCCTTCCTTCCTTCCTTCCCAAGCAATAGCACTTAGACTTATATACCGCTTCACAGGGCCTTACAGGTCTTTCTCAGCGGTTTAAAGAGTCAGCACATTGCCTCTAAAAATCTGGGTCCTCATTTTACCCACCTCGGAAGGATGGAAGGCTGAGTCGACCTTGAGCCAGTCACGATCAAACTTCTGGCAGTTAGCAGAGTTTGCCTGCAATACTGCATTCTCACCACTGAGCCACCACAGATAGATGACAGATAGGAATAGCAATAGCATTTAGACTTATATGTCGCTCTGCAGACCTCTTTAAGCAGTTTGCAGAGTCAGTCTATTGCCTCCAACAATCAAGAAGGCCAACTCTGTGGGACCTAACCGGTCACTGGGATTCGTGCGGCAGAAGGCGGTCTCAGAGATATTCCGGTCCGATGCCATGAAGGGCTTTATAGGTCATAATCAACACTTTGAATTGTGACCGGAAACTGATCGGCAGCCAATGCAGACTGCGGAGTGTTGGTGCAGAAATTTCAGTCCCCACAAAAATATCTCACTATCTGAGTAACGTACATAATATTTTTATGCCGATCATGCAACGCTTTTTCCCATCTGAGGAAATCAAAATAAAGACCTTGATATGATCCATTATTCTGTTTATAATCTCGGGTCTAAAACCAATTTATTTTTGCTTTGTGTACTGTATCATCTAAGGAATCATAGTGCCGCACAATCTTTAGCACAAAACTTGCTTTGCATCCTAATTAGATTTTTGCCGCCTGTTTTCCAACATCAATTGGGGTTTTAAAGGGATGAAATATTTCAAGAATTCCCCATATTCTTTGTTCCTCTTATTGCTTCTTTGTCTCCGGTTACTACTGCTTTGATAACAAGCATAGTATATTGGTTAAAAAGCACTATTTCTTCATCTGGGCAGCTTTGAGCTGTGTGGACTTCAACTCCCAGAATTCCCTAGCCAGCACAGGGGAATTCTGGGAGTTGATGTCCAAACGGCTTGAAGAGGAAGAAGAGGAGGAGGAGGATTGTGGCATCCTTGGTGCTCTCTAAATTTACTTGTTTTTTTTTGCAGACATTTCATTACCCAACTAGGTAACATCATCAGTGCTAGAAGGGGGTAAAACATATAAATCCCCAAGCTCAAAGACCCCACGAGAGAGACAAAATCAGGAGTCAAATTGCTACGGATATTTTCGCAAATAAAAGATCCATATTCCAGATAAGCTCTTTCTTAAATATTTCTCCCAACTCGCAAAACCCACTTGTTACCCACCTCTCCCTAAATCGGGGCTGAGTTTTCAGTCCTTTCAGTCCTTTCACCCAACTAAAATTATTATTATTATTATTATTATTATTATTATTATTATTATTATTATTATTATTATTATTATTGAAACATAGAAGATTGACGGCAGAAAAAGACCTCATGGTCCATCTACTCTGCCCTTATACTGTTTCCTGTATTTTATCTTAGGGTGGATCTATGTTTATCCCAGGCATGTTTAGATTGAGTGACTGTGGATTTACCAACCACGTCTGCTGGAAGTTTGTCCCAAGCATCTACTACTCTTTCAGTAAAGTAATTTTTTCTCACGTTGCTTCTGATCTTTCCCACAACTAACTTCAGATTGTGCCCCTTGTCCTTTTTACTGGTCACTTTCCTATTAAAAACACTTCCCTCCTGAACCTTATTTAACCCTTTCACATATTTAAATGTTTCTATCATGTCCCCCCCTTCCCTTCTGTCATCCAGACTACACAGATTGAGTTCATGAAGTCTTTCCTGATAGGTTTTATGCTTAAGACCTTCCACCATTTTTGTAGCCCGTCTTCGGACCCCTTCAATTTTATCCACATTTTTTGTAGGTGACGTCTCCAGAACTGGACACGGTATTCCAAATGGGGTCTCACCAGCACTCTATACAGCGGGTCACAATCTCCCTCTTCCTGCTTGTTATACCTCTAGCTATGCAGCCAAGCATTCTACTCGCTTTCCCTACTGCACTGTTCACCCATTTTGAGACCCCTAAATCCTTCTCTTCTGAAGTTTTTGCTAACACAGAACTGCCAATGCAATACTCAGATTGAGGATTATTATTATTATTATTATTATTATTATTATTATTATCATCATCATCATCATCATCATCATTATCATTTTGGTAATCTAGCCAGAATTGAGACGTACTGCGCCGCTGCAATGAATATCCTTCACTTTGAGCCAAGCCAAATCCAGAGTGCCTTCTCCCCTGTAGCAGGACTGCAACCGATCCTTGATTCGGTCATTGATCTTCTTCAGGAGAAAGATGCAAAGGGCTGACTCGTCCAAAGATTTCATCTTCCTCTTCTGCCCCTTGGAGAAGACCGTGAAGAGGACATCGTCCTCTGGCAGGATGCCCAAAGATCTAGCCAAGATAGATCCCGCCTTCGATAAATAGGCGGCTTGCAACAACCGGTATTCCACCCCATTCTTTTCGCAGCCAATAGGCAGCTCAACGTAAGAGTTGAAGGCTGTGTCTTCCTTACAGAGACGGACCAGTTTCGAGGTGTAGACTTGCTCCTTGGTGGTGGAACCCGACGGAGAAATCATTTCAGGCTGGAGGGTCAAAAAATAGACAAAATTCCCACTGCTGAAGCCATAGATATAATAGATGTCGAAGTCGGGGATGATAGTGAACGTATCCGACGGGATCTTGATCATGGAAGCCACAAACTCGTCGTGGAAAACGTAGGCAAACATTCCTTCCGCTTCCGAATTTTTGGGGAGCTTCCGACTAGAGATGGTGGGGAAGTACTCGGGCTTCCCATCGACCGCCGTGGCAATAAACAGCTTGTCATCCATGTTATTGTAAGAAACAATGACTCCGTACACGGAGCCACTCTCGTTCACCCCGGAGAGGTAGTGCTCCTTATTGTGGAAGGGCTCCCCAAGTTTAAACAGATCATCCAATCTCAAAAGTTTACAGATCCCCTGGTACAAACTGCCGCACGCGATCAGCCTGTTCTCTTTGTAGTCGATCAACAGCATCTTGTTGATGTTGTTGGTGGAGACCAACGGTTCGTTGCAAGGCTGGACCAGCCTGGGAGGATAACACTTGGGGTTATCGATATCCGGGCCCGTCTCGTGACGGGCCTCCACCACCAGGTCGCTGGAGAGCTTGTAGATCCAGTTGATTGCCCCCAAGTAAATCGATCCTTTCCTTTTGTCGACCACTAAGTGGTTGAAGGAGATCTCGGGGGCTTCCGAGGAGAAGGTCAAGAAAGGTTTCTTTGGGTGAGAAGGCAGTTGCCTCGTGGCCGAAGACGGACCCACGGTGCAGAAGACAAGATGCAAGCCAAGGCAGGTCCATCTCCACAGGTCCCCCGACATGATGACCAAAAGTCTTTTTGTATTCCTAAATTGGAAGTGTGCTGGCAAACAATAAACGAGGCCTCCAGAGTGCAGATCCCAGGGTACCACTTATCCTAAGGGGAAAGGAGAAAAACAGAGAGTCCATTACTGAAAAGCCCTTCCTTCCCTCCTTGTTCAGATCTTCAACAGTGGGGGCCATTCAGGGGCGGATTCCTATTACCGCTGCTACTGGTGCGCTGTGCATGCAGCTTTAGTTATCTTGCATGTGCGTTGCACAAGATTTTGGCAATTTTCTTGCTCCAACACATGTGCAGAAGCAAAAAAATTGCCAAAATCTTGTGCGTGCGTCCCCTCCTGAGATAATAACGATAACGATAACGATAACAATAACAATAACAATAACAATAACAATTTATTAGATTTGTATGCCGCCCCTCTCCGCAGACTCGGGGTGGCTCACAACAATAATAATAACAATATGACAATGTAACAAATCTAATATTTTAAAAAAAACATCTAAAAAACCTGTCATTGAAAACTATTCAACACAAGCACACCATACCTAAAACTGAACTTCTGCACATTTGCAGAAGCAAAAATATGCTAGGACACATACACACAAGATAACCGAAGCAGCGCACACAGCGGAGCGATTGCTACCGGTGCGTCATCCTTCTCCCTACCGGTAGCAACCCGCTCCTGGTGCCCTTATTCAAGAAAGCTGGACAAAAGGGAGAAGGAAGACATCATAAACCAGAATAAGCAAACACTTTGACTCATGTCAAAACAGCCAAAAGGGACTCAGCATTACATCTTCCCAACCATCTTCTCCAACTTGGTTCTTCAACAAATCTCTAGAACTTTGGTTTTTCAGATTGGCTGGCCAACAACAACACTACAATGGTTGGCTCTTGAAGGCCTGCATATTGGAGAACATTGGAGAAAACAGTTGATATGTAATTAAGGCACCAGGCTAGAAAGCTTGGGAGACCATAAATTCTAGCTCTGCCATAGGCACAAAAGCCAGCTGTTTAATTTTGGGCCAATCACTAGGAAATTGTGAGTTCTAGTCCCAACCTTAGGCAGGGAAACTAAATGGCTGACTTTGGGTCAATCACCAGGAGACAGTGAGTCCTAGTCCTATTTTATGCATGAAAACCAACTGGGTGACTCACCAGGAGACAGTGAGTTCTAGTCCTATTTTATCCATGAAAACCAACTGGGTGACTCACCAGGAGACGGGGAGTTCTAGTCCTGTCTTAGACATGAAAGCTGACTGGGTGACTCACCAAGAGACGGTGAGTTCTGGTCCTATTTGAGGCATGAAAACTGACTGGGTGACTTACCAGGAAATGGTGAGTTCTAGTCCTATTTTAGCCATAAAAACCGACTGGGTGACTCACCAGGAGATGGTGAGTTCTAGTCGTGTCTTAAACATGAAAGCTGACTGGGTGACTTACCAGGAGATGGTGAGTTCTAGTCCTATTTTAGGCATGAAAACTAACTGGTGACTCACCAGGAGATGGTGAGTTCTAGTCCTGTCTTAGACATACAAGCGGACTGGGTGACTCACCAGGAGACGGTGAGTTCTAGTCCTGTCTTAGACATGAAAGCTGACTGGGTGACTTACCAGGAGACGGTGAGCTCTAGTCCTATTTTATGCATGAAAACCGACTGGGTGACTCACCAGGAGACGGTGAGTTCTAGTCCTGTCTTAGACATGAAAGCTGACGGGGTGACTGTTGTGGTTATCTCTGGCCCAGCTGCTACCCCAAGGACTGTGGATGTGGGGGAGACATCCACATGCTGCAGGCCTGTTTTGCCCCTGGTGGAATCTGCTGATGAAGGCTCCTTTGACCAAGAAGACATGAGTGACAGGGAGGAGGAGAGTGTGGCAGACAGCTCAGAAGGAGATCAATTATCTAGCTCCTCCTTGGATTCAGAACAAGAGTTAATGATACAGCCACGCATGCGGAGAGCGATGCATAGGAAACAACAACTGAGAGATTATTATCAAAGAAAATGAGGCCACCTGTGGTTGGGTGGGGCTGTGGTACTTAGTGAGGCTGCTATAAAGAGCAGCCTGTGGGTTTGGCCATTGTGGAGGATTATCTGATTGTTGTGTTTCATGGCTGCTTTGCTGACTTCGACCTTTGTGTACTGATTTTTCCCTGCTTTGAAACTAACCCAGAGCAAAGTGTGTTTCACTTTGTGAAAGAAGAAGGACTGTGAATTGCCTCACAGCTGCAAGCTAAGTATCACAAAACTGATAAGGGACTTGTACCAATTACCAGTTTGTTTGGAGACCAGTGCTCTTGGCTATACCAAAAGAGGGCTTGGTTTAAGTGAATTTTCATTATAAAGAACATTGTTTTGAATTTTCAAACGTGTTTGTGTCTGAAACTTGTACCTGTGAATTTTTGGGAGGGGTGTACCAGAGAGCCTGACAGGTGACTTACCAGGAGATGGTGAGTTCTATTCCTATTTTACACATGAAAACTGACTGGATAACCTTAGATAAATCCAAATCCATGCCATTAATGTTACTACTGTACTGCAGTGGTTCACTTAACAACTGTGGCAAGGAAAGTAATAAAATAGAGAAAAACACATTTAACGAGTATCTCACTTAACAATGCAAATTTGGGGTCCAATTATGGTCCGAAGTCAAGGATACGGAATAAGGAAACCTGGCAAAGATGTTGCTCTACGTCTGCTTGGGAAACCACAGCCAAAGCGCAGCCTCTCGCCCAAATCCGTCCATATCCGAGAGCGGTGAAATTACATTGTCTCCCTCCAAAGATTTGGAGGCGGGGAGAAAGAAGGATAATGGGAACGCACCACAAATCAACCCCCCCAGAACATGAAAAGATAAAACAGGAGCTGAAATGAAGCCGGAGGCTCAGGATTCTGCCGGCTTTGTCGATTCAAAATTCAATCCAGCTTAAAACTACAGCCAAGATTGGGGCTATAAAGACGGGGCTGAAACATGGAGATGATTTGCAAATTACCCACAAACACACACAGCCACACGGCCTGAGAGATTTTACTTTGTATTTCTGCATGTTTGCCGTGCCTCGAATTTTTTATTTATTTTTTATTTATTTCTTTATTAGATTTGTATGCCATCCTTCTCCGAAGACTCGGGGCGGCTCACAACAGCAATAAAAAACAATATAACAGTGGAACAAATCTAATATTAAAAACATATAAAACCCTATCGTTATTTTAAAAAAACCAAACAGCAACATTCATACCAAACATAAAACAAAGTATAAAAAAGCCTGGGGGAAAAGTGTCTCAACTCCCCCATGCCTGGCGGTATAAGTGAGTCTTAAGTAGTTTACGAAAGACAGGGAGGGTGTGGGCAGTTCTAATCTCCAGGGGGAGTTGGTTCCAGAGGGCTGGGGCCACCACAAAGAAGGCTCTTCCCCTGGGGCCTGCCAAACGACATTGTTTAGCCAATGGGACCCGGAGAAGGCCAACTCTGTGGGACCTTATCGGTCGCTGGGATTCGTGCGGTAGCAGGCGGTTCCAGAGGTACTCTGGTCCAATGCCATGTAGGGCTTTAAAGGTCATGACCAACACTTTGAATTGTGACCGGAAACTGATCGGCAGCCAATGCAAGCCACGGAGTGTTGAAGAAACGTGGGCGAATCTTGGAAGCCCCACGATGGCTCTCGCGGCTGCGTTCTGCACGATCTGAAGTTTCCGAACACTTTTCAGAGGTAGCCCCATGTAGAGAGCGTTGCAGTAATCAAACCTCGAGGTGATGAGGGCATGAGCGACTGTGAGCAATGACTCCCTGTCCAAATAGGGCTGCAACTGGTGCACCAGGCGAACCTGGTAAAACGCCCTCCTCACCACAGCCGAAAGATGATGTTCCAATGTCAGCTGTGGATCAAGGAGGACGGCCAAGTTGCGAACCCTCTCTGAGGGGTCAGTAGTTTCTTCCCCCCCCAGGGTAATGGACGGACAGATGGAATTGTCCTTGGGAGGCAAGACCCACAGCCACTCCGTCTTGTCTGGGTTGAGTCTGAGTTTGTTGACACCCATTCAGGCCCCAACAGCCTCCAGGCACCGGCACATCACTTCCACTGCTTCGTTGACTGGACATGGGGTAGAGATGTGTCATCGGCGTATTGATGATACCTCACCCCATGCCCTTGGATGATCTCACCCAGCGGTTTCATGTAGATATTAAATAGCAGGGGGGAGAGGACCGACCACTGAGGCACCCCACAAGGGAGAGACCTAGAGGTCGACCTCTGACACACACACCCCACTAACACCGACTGCAACTGACCGGAGAGGTAGGAGGAGAACTACTAGAGAACAGTGCCTCCCACTCCGAACCAATATTATTATTACAGTATTTGATTTCCGCCCCCCCGCCCCCCAAAGCAGAAGCTTCAAAGTTCCCCGTTTTGCTTCATGGAAAAATCTGGAGGAGAACAAAACAAGATACGAGAACTTTATCCCTACTTGGATAAACAAGCGTTTCCCTCCTTAATCTTATGCCTTTTAGCGATATTTGCATGCTTTCATTGTCTACACGTCTCTAAGTGAGGTTAGTCGCCGTTGTTTAAAAACAACTACCCCGGGCTGGCTGCAGGTATAAACAAGGAAAGAAACAAAAGAAGGCAGGGAAAATCAAATTAAGGCCTAGGAGCTTGACTGTATAATGCCTAAAATTAAATTGGACAGCTGTATTGTGGGAAGCCAGCCATTTTTTAAAAAATGTCTTCTGTGAGGGAATTGCGCAGCAGCTGTCCAGATGAAGTCGGAGACATGGACACAAACTTGTGTCTCTTCTATAAATATAAATATATTTAACATTTAAATTGAAAACAGTCTTTGTCATCACCCAGAAAAGGAAGAACCACAAACCAGTCAGGAGCACAGCACCATCATCATGAGGTAAATTTTTACAGTGTGTACAGAACACACAGAAGAAAAAGGCGGGGACAAAAGGAAACTCCCCCTTTACACCCACAGCAACCAATCAGAACATAGATTGCCTCATTCCCGAGTCGGCGCTTTCTAACTAATCCACTACAATTTTGTGCGTTCTGCCTTCTTGTACACTTCACTGTTCCAAGTACTGCATTCAATATCTTAACATGTTCACACTTAATTAGTTACTTTATTTAGACTCTGCCGTGATTATTTATATCAATAACTCAAGGCGATGAATGTACCTAACAATCTTTCTTCCTCTTATTTCCCTTGCAATCATCATCCTGGGAGATAGTTTGAGCTGCGAGGAGGAGAAAGACCAAAATCACCAAGCTGGAGTTCATATCTAAGGTGGCACTACAACCTACCAACTCTTGGTGGTGGGTCCAGTTTTCATGACTAACGTATGATTAGAACCAGTAATGGGCAGCCATTTTTTTTACTGCCACACTGTGGGTGTGGTTTATTTTGTGGGTGTGGCTTGATGTTCATGTGACTGGGTAGGAGTGGTTTGCCGGCCATGTGACCAGGTGGGAGTGGCTTGAATGATCATCATAGTTCAAGTGAACTGTTAAGTCCTCGACTTGCAAATTCACAAGTGTCGCTTTCTGGGGTGACTATTTATTTATTTATGTATTTATTTATTTATTAGATTTGTATGCCGCCCCTCTCTGAGGACTTGGAGTGGCTCACAACAAGAAAAAAAACCCAGTACAAATCCAATATTTTAAAAAAAACAGTTTAAAACCCTTAACATAAAAGTGGTAGCGGCAGTAATGGGAATCCTCCCCTGCATACGATGAATAATTGCAGAAATTGGGCATGGCCCATCTGGTGAAGATCAGGACAGGGGAGACATGATAACAGTGTTCTAATATTTGAAGGGTTGCCACAGAGAAGAGGGGGTCAGGGCTGTTTTCCAAGATACCAAAAGGCCAGAAAGGGAAGGAAGGAAGGAAGAACAGTGCGGTCAGGTGGTAGGAAAAGCAAGTAGAATGCTTGGCTGCATAGCTAGAGGTATAACAAGCAGGAAGAGGGAGATTGTGATCCCGTTGTATAAGAGCGCTGGTGAGACCACATTTGGATGGATGGGCGGGCGGGCGGATGGACGGATGGACGGACGGACGGACGAGTGGGTGGATGGATGGATGGATAGATGGATAGATAGATAGATGCTACAACAGTTATGTGAAAAACTGCCATGAGACACATTTTTCAGTGTTGTTGTAACTTCAACGGTCACTCAACAAGCTGTTGTAAGTCTACCACTTCTACCTTCAATGTTATGTCTCCAATTTTGTCCATCTCCCGTCTTCGAATCACTGCACTCAAGGACGACAGAAAGAGAGAGGCCGTTTCCTTAAGCGAGATGCTGACTTAAGCAAACAGATCCAGCTGCCTAACAATTCCGCCCAAGATCAGCTCACAATCCTCTTTAATCTCTGCAAAACATTTTCTCCCGCCTCTCACTGGCTTCTTTTAATAAATCCTGATTACCACTGACAGGGATTTTCACAACCCTCCCAGGGATAGAAAGACGGCGAAGAAGCACAGGCAAGACAAACACATGCAACAAACCACAGTTCTTAAGTTATTAACACAATTGTTAAGTGCATCTGACTTTCAGGATACTATACCCCTTATAAGCAGAGGTAGGTTTCTCCGGGTTCGGACCAATTTGGCTAAACCGGTAGTAACCCACTACTGACATCATGATGATGTCACAAAATCAGAACAGTCAGTGTCGGTCCGTGGACGCTGCCATCTTTCCCAAAAAAATTGGATTTTTAAAAATTTAATATTTTTCAAGGGTTTTTTTCTTCTGCACATGTGCAGAAGCTAAGTTTTTGGCACTGCGCATGTGTCACCATCTTGTTTTGGGATTTTTTAAAAAATCTGATGTTTTTACTACTGCGTGTGTACAGTGGCACCTCTACTTACAAACTTAATTCGTTCCGTGACCAGGTTCTTAAGTAGAAAAGTTTGTAAGTAGAAACAATTTTTCCTATAGGAATCAATGTAAAAGCAAATAATGCGTGCGATTGGGGAAACCACAGGGAGAGTGGAGGCCCTGTTTCCTCCCTAGAGATTTCTAAAGAGGCCCCACGGAGGCATCTCCCTGCCTTTTCCGGCCCTGTTTCCTCCCAGGAGATTCCTAGACAGGCCCCACAGAGGTTTTTCCCCACCTATTCTGGCCCTGTTTCCTCCCAGGAAATTCCTAGAGAGGCCCCACGGAGGCTTCTCCTTGTCTTTTCTGGCCCTGTTTCCTCCCAGGAAATTCCTAGAGAGGCCCCACGGAGGCTTCTCCTTGCCTTTTCTGGCCCTGTTTCCTCCCAGGAAATTCCTAGAGAGGCCCCACGGAGGCTTCTCCTTGCCTTTTCCCGTTACAGTTTCGGAGGCTCGAGTTTGTAAATAGTTCTTGAGAAGAGGCAAAAAAATCTTGAACAACCGGTTCTTATCTAGAAAATGTTTGTAAGTAGAGGCGTTTGTAGGTAGAGGTACCACTCTATTATTTTGGGGGAGGGGGAAGAACAGCTTAGTAGCACAAGAAGGAAACGAAGAAATAGGAGAGAGAATTCTTGCTTGCAATTAATGGGAACTATCACGCCTCCTTTCCTTTTTTCCCCAGGAAACTGCCTCCCCTGCTCAAGGAGAGAGATTCTCCTCTTGAGATCCGGAATTATAAACAGAAACGGCATAAGGAAACTGTCCAATAAACATTTTACATTTATGTTGACAGTGGTCTCTTGCGGCCGAACGCACTCTGGTGAGAGTGACAGATTACAGCGGTGTTTCTCAACCTTGGCAACTTTACGAGGTCTGGACGTCAACTCCCACAATTCCCCAGGGGCAATTCTGGGAGTTGAAGTCCAGACTTCGTAAAGTTGCCAAAGTTGAGAAACATAGAATAATATAGCACGTAGGTCGAGCCTTGGATTTTCAAAACAAGCGTGGCAAACTGAATACTGCTCCATGATAGCTGAACTAACAATACGACAACAAAGACTAAGAAACCGGTAGGTAAACAAGCTCCTTAGAATCTCTCCAGATAAGGGAGATTGTCCACAAGTGCTCTGGATGACTGCTCCACACCAGGAGCGTTGCAGGGCAGCAGTTTTCTGCAAGCTTGAGTGCCAAGGGAATGGTAGAATTAGCCATATACGTTTGTTTGTTTGTTTGTTTGTTTGTTTGTTTGTTTGTTTGTTTGTTTGTTTGTTTGTTTGTTTGTTTGATAAATAATATTACCATGTACTGCCAGGGCATGTGGTTTTTATGTTTTATGGATTGTAATGTCGTAAGCTGCCCGGAATCCTTTGTGTGAGTTAGGCCTGGAAAATGTTTTTGTATGGATGAAAGGACACTTGTTAAAATTTTGAAAAATGTTGAAAAAAGAAGCAAAGAAAAAAATGAAATCAACTTCTAGAGGTAGGAGATTATTTCAAGGGATCCAAACTTGTTGGAAGAAGAAGGAAGGGTTATATAATTGGTTTGTTTGATCAAGGTTAAAAGAGATGTCTCTCGCAACCCTGGTGAAGATGCTGGACTAGTAACTAGGAATCTATGAA